>NW_020455988.1:1470437-1545219 GCF_003342845.1 Nothoprocta perdicaria
CGCCACGGACGAGATGATCCCCTTCAAGGACGAGGGCGACCCGCAGAAGGAGAAGATCTTCGCCGAGATCAGCCACCCCGAGGAGGAGGGCGACCTGGCCGACATCAAGTCCTCCCTCGTCAACGAGTCCGAGATCGCGCCCAGCGCCGGCGGGCACGAGGTGCGGGCCGGGGGTCGGGCCCGGGGGGCGGTTGGGGGCACCCTCCTCTCGGCAGCACCCCCCACGAGCCGAGCGGGGACGGAGCGGCCGCCGGGCCCCCGTGCCCGCCGCTTCCGAGGGGCTCTGCGGGCGGAGCGGGGGGAAGCTGCCCGGCTGCTGCCCCACACTGCGCGGTTGTTGCCCCACACTGCGCGGTTGTTGCCCCACACTGCGCGGTGGTCGCCCCAAGCCGCGCTCAGCGCAGGGTCGGCTCGAGCCGCGGCGCCGCCGCCTCGTCCGCCCCCCGTTCATTTATTTCTGGTTGTTCCCCCGTGGACCCCGCGCGGCGGCCCCGGCTCGCGGCGTTATCCGCAGTGCAGCTCCGGCACTCGGAGTTCCCCATGGGCAAGGCTCCACGGATCCTTTTTTTCCCGTCCGAAACAAGCCCCCTCGCTCAGCTTTCCCGCTAGGAAAGCTTTGCCAGCCGCCCGCTTGTATTCCTCGGTGCTGGAATAAGGCGGGCGCTCGAGCCGGGTCTCTCCTGCAGCTGCCTTCGGAATGGCTTAAGAGGAAAAGCAGAGATGCTGATCTTTGCCTGCAACTTTTCTGCCCTTCTCTGTCCTCTTCAGGAAGATCTAGCGCTGTTAACAGCAAATGAACATCCACAAAATGACTCCCCGCTTTTTTGTTTAAGTTATTTCGATGTATGTGTGTATTTATCTGTTTTCCCTGCTTGCTTCTTAATGGTGGCTTCTCTGTGGTCAGGTTTCCAGGCAAGCCCAGGCTCCGGACTCCTACCATGATAAAGGCAGAGAGCATCCCGAGGAAGGTGAGAGTCCGCGCAGCGGGATGCGGATCCCTGCGGAAAACACAAATCCCGTCTCCTTTTTGGGAGCCGGGGGGATGGTGCTGGTGCTGTGCAGCACTCTGAAAGGCGACGAGCTGCAGCACGTTTATCTTGAGCGACCAAATGGCATTTTGGTTGTTTAGAAACTGATAAGTAGGCCAAATGGATCGTTTTGCAGAAGAAATAACTATTTTTAGGATATCAGCCCAAGCAGATCTATCTCCTCGCTTGTGCAGCACAGCTCAGTTGTGGGTTCGGAAGCCGCACGACGCCTTTTTCTTTCTTGATCAAACTTAGGATTTTTAGCCGGATTGTGTCACACATCCCGAGTAGAGACAGAGCTGGGCCAGCCCTGCCTGCTGGCTGTGCTGGGATCGGCCGGGAAGCAGCCGCGCCGGGCGCTGTGGCGGGCAGTGGGGCAGAGGAGAGAGCCCTGCTGGGTGTCTCCATCCTTGCACCCCACAGAGGCTCAAGCCGCAGGACACAGGGGTGGGTGACACTTCCATCCGCCTGTCTCCRTGCAGAAAGTGGTGCCAGATTCCTTGTTTTCTTGGAAAAGGTAGCACTGCCCACGTGGCTGCCCTTGGCTCAGGTGCCCCGTGTGCTCAGCAGCCTCCCCCAGCCCCACATCCCGGGGGTGTCGCTGCAAACGGCCCCTGCCCGCTTGTCCTTTCCGGAGCGTGGCCGGAGCGGCTACTTGGCGGCCTGCGCCGTTCCCGCCACCTGCCATGGCCCTGTCCTGCCCTTCGGACGCTGTGGATCCATCCTGGCCGTGCGCCTGTGCCCGCTAATCCCGGAGCAGCGTGTATGAAATGGGGGAAAAGCTCCCTGAGAGCTGCTCCCAGAGTCGCTGCTGGGGGGCTGCCTGCCTGGACGGCAGCAAGCAAAATAAATACATTGCAACATAAATGTTTTTATTTTCCTTTTCCCAACACTTTTAAAGTGTAAACTGCTTGCTGAACATGCTTATTCCTTTAAGAATTAACTCCGTTTAACAACAACAAAAATAAGTTGTTACGTGTTGTTGCAGGCCACTCTCTGTGTCAGAAGCAGTCGCCCTGCACAGCGTGACATTTGCATGCAGGGCACCCCCATGAATGGGGATGGATGTGGCTTGCAGAAATCATATTTTGCAGGGAATAATGCGACCATTGTTTCCTCTTCCCTAGGAAAGCATCCGGACAGTGGCTTATACGGCAAGGGACCATCGTACTCTGGTTATTCTGGGTATATCATGATGCCAAATATGAACGCCGACCCCTACATGCCGAACGGATCCCTGTCGCCGCCCATCCCCAGGACAGTGAGTTGCCTGCGCCTTCCTTGGCGGTGGTTGATTGTGCTTTATTATTATTATTATTATTATTAAGTGTATATATATATATAAAGTAGCATCCCGTCCTCAAGAGGCTCCATCCTGCGGCGTTTCAGGGCTTGCTCTCGGAGCTGCTGGCAGTGCTGGTGGTGGAAGAGCCGCCGGCGGCTCCGAGCAGCAGTGCCCTCTGAGCAGGGCTGTGGGGAAATCCCTGCGTGATGCCGAGGGATAACGAGATGTAAATGCCCGTCTGCAGGGACTGGGGCAGATGGAGGCTACGGGAGGGGCTCGGACCCTTCTGTTTGCGGAGGGAAAACGGAGCTGTGGGAGCAGAGCTGCTGGAGCTGCTGGTCAGCAGGGTGCAGAGCTCCGGTGCCTCCTCTCCTGCCCCGGCTGCGGCGCCGCTCCGAGCTGCTCCGAGCTGCTCCAYTGAGTCCCGGCGGGCTCTGCGGGAAGGGCCCATGGGCAGCTCTGTCATGTCCTGCTGTGCTTGGGCTTGGAGGGCCCGTCCCGCTCGGACCCGTCGCTGGCGTGTGGGTCGGCCGATGGGGAGGCACCGCTGACGTGAGCCGTGGAAATTGCATTAGCAGCACCAGAGCGGAGTGGGAAACAAATTTGCTTGGAGGTGTCCTCTGGCAAGACTTGGTCCCTGCCGCTGCCTGTGCTGGGATGTCAGGAGCTGCGTGCAGGTATCTCCCAGTGTYAAGCAGCTTTCCCTCTTCCTGGCTCTTAGCTTTTTTTTTAATCCGTCAGCTTCTGTCTTTATTTTGTTCTGCTGTGTCCTCGGTTTTCCTACCAGGTTGTGGCTTTTGGCTTTAGAAAGAAAAAGACAGGGCCTAATTTGTGTTGGTGATTTAATAGCAGCAAAGCAGGTTAAAATACTGGATGTTGGGATTCACAACGATGCTCCAGTCTGTTTTTCCTTATCTGTTTTTCTTGCCCTTTTTTTTTTATCTTTTGACATGTCACTGTTTGCATTTCAAAGCATCAAAACGCGGTGCCGGGTGCTGCTGTCTGTGCCTCTCTTCCTGAGGGAGCCCTTGTTTGCATGTGCAGGGCAGCGCGGAGCCCGGCGCCGGCTCGGTGCCAAACAGCACCTGGAAGAGCCTCCCCAYGGAAATCTGTCCTTTCTAACACTGCTCTTCCAAGAGCTTCTGAGTGCGGAAAAGGACGTGGCTGCCCCGGCAGCGCCGAGCCTCCAGCTGCGCCTTTGCAGACCGGGAAACTTGGTGGCACCTTCTTCTGCTTCTCCCTGCGTCCCCGACTCGGGGCGTCGCGCCGGCCTCAGGGCCGGCCGGGCTCCCTGGGCGCTCTGCCCTCCCGCGGGACGCTCGGGCGCCGCGCGGAGCTGGGAGCCGCCGCGGCTCCGCCTGGAAGCGCTCCCAGGCACCGCGAGGCTGCGCGCCCCGCTAACTCAGTGCTTTATTTGCCCTTCCTGCAATGTCTGCTGGGCTCGGAGCTGCCGCCCGCGCTTCCTCCTCCTTCTCCTGCTCGTCCTCGCGGTCCGGCAGGACAGGTGCACGGTGTCTGGGAGCRAGGGAGGGAGGCAGGAGCGGCCGCCCGGGCACCTGCGCCATGAGCAGCGCAACACGGCGCTGCCGCCGGCACCGCGCGCCCCGAGGGGCCGCCTCGACGCCCCCCGCGCACCCCCCGCGCACCCACCTTCACCCTCCGCGCACCCACCTTCACCCTCCTCCCTTCTGTCTTTTCTTCTTCTTTTTTCCCTTCCCCCTTTCCTCCTCCTTTGCAAACCGTGCGCAGGATGTGGGTAGGTGCAGGCAACCCCACACCTGGTAAAATGCAGAGAAATGGGCCATTCCTGACAGACACAGCTATGCCTGGCTATATATATGTGTGTATGTATACACACAAACACACACATATATATATATATATTTTTTAATATATGAATGCATATGTATACGTATGAATGCAYATAGATAAAGCACCGCTTTTTGCCTCTGGAGTGAGCACGCGGCGTGCGGCACTGTGGCTGCCACCCCGTGGGCCTGGGTGCCACTCGTGCCATGTGTGGGGCAGGACCGGGGCAGCCGCTTGTGGCCAGTGCTGCCCTCTCAGTGTCACACGCGCAGCCAGAGCTCGCCCGGGGCTGAGCCCCTTGAAATTTGGGAATTCACAGGCAACCTCTGCTGACTCGGTGGGCAGAGGGACCTGGGCATTATATGTATATGTATATGTATATATATACATATATATGAATAATATTTGTGTGTGCTTTTTTACTTTGTTTTGTTTTTGCTAGTCAAAGCTGCTCTGTGCAGTCTGACAACACACCTAGGTGAGACAAACTTCCTTTTTTTTTTTTTTTAAGGGGCAAATGCTTTAAGTTCTTGCTCTGTAAAATAAATGAAAAAACCTGTACATCGGTAGTCATCAGGCATGCTACATCTAATGAGCCCTGGAAGAAGAAAACCAAAGCGTAATTGTGGGGCAGCTCTTTTCCCCATAGCTGCTATTGCTGCAGTGATCCCATCCCTCCTCCCCTCTCTCTTTTTCCCTTTGGATTTTCTGGTACCTGGTTTGCCTTTTGCAGTTGCCTCTGCAGGAACAGGTTAGTGTGGCCTGTGGGTCGCGCCAGGAGCCCTGTGGAGCCGTCTGTGTTTCGCCCAGAGGGCTGTGGGTCGCGCTGGGAGCCCGGTGGAGCAGTCTGTGTTTCACTCAGAGCGCTGTGGGTCGGGCCGGGAGCCCCATGGAGCCGTCTGTGTTTCGCCCAGAGGGCTGCGAGGCGGCTGCTGTAGGTGGCTGCAGGAGCAGCGCCCGCGATGCAGCCCCAGCGCGGCGGCACCTGGCGAGCCCATGTCCTGCCCGCTCCTCCTGCCCGCGTCCTGCCCGCTCCTCCTGCCCGCTCCTCCTGTCCACTCCAGGTACCTCGTGGTGGTTCCTCAGCAGCATGCGGGGACTGCAGAGGGAGCAGCAGAAACTGTTTGTCTCCTAACATGTTTCGGGTTTTCTTACTTAAAAAAAAAAAAAAAGAATCAAGTTTGCTACTGAAAACTTTCTTGTCTGTGTGGTGGGAACATGGGGACCAGAGAGGAGACTGAAGAATCGTTTCTGTCTCAAATTCAGCTGGAAAACTGTTTTGTCTCTGCTCCTTGCTCCTCCCAATGGACGAGACTTTCTGCTGTAAGATGKGGGATTTCTGCAGCCTTCTTCTTGCCTCTTCTCATCTGTTCAGAGAGCCCGAGGTTCTGTCTAGGTGGTTAAACRGTCTCTGCGTTAGCTGCTGCAGTCACAGTTAAAGGGGTTGGAGGATACAACCCTGTAAGCACTGTAGAGGGCCCTGTGAAATGCAGCTYGGAGATCCGCTTGGAGATGGTGAGGGCACAGGGAAAGGGGCAAGGCGGCAGCCGGCGGGTCTGGCTGTGCCCTGCGCGGTGGCAGGAGGGACGCAGCTCCTGTCCTGGGGGCCGGCAGCCYGGGAGCCGTTGCCTGGGTCGGATGAATGGGAAGAAGGATGAGGGCAGGAATAGCAAGCATGTGTGTGGACACGGCGTCCAGCAGGGCTGGCAGGATGTGTCCCTGGCTGCGTCTCGCCACCTCTGTGCAGGAGACTTGGCTTTCCTTGAGGGAGGTTTGCTGGGAGCCAGAGAGGAGCCGGGTGAGAGCATCGGTGCCCAGRCTCCCGCTCCTGCCCCTCATCGTGCGTCGGGGCCCCTGGCACTGGTTTCTCCCTTGACTTAAAAGCAGGGAAGCCCAAGGGCTGCAGCGCCTCTGTCCCACCAGCGCGAGCAAGGGCCCTTCTCCAGATGTTCTCCGCTCAAGTCTTGTCCCGCCTTCTCCCACTCCAGTCCGGCAGCCCGGCGCACGGTGGGCACGACGTTGCACGTTGCTGCTTAGCTGCACGTAGCCAGAAATGCCTCCCAAGGGGAACAGCAGCTTGTTACAGGCTCTGCTTGCTGCAGAAGGAGCAGCCCTAGAAGAAAAACTCAACCAGGATGGGGCATCCAACGAGGAAAAGGCTTTTCTGAGCTCCACGCTGCGTGGCTGGGAGCACTGGAGAGCCATCGGCCCAGCTCTGCTCTGCTCCAGTGCTTTTTATCACTCTGAAAATCCCTTGGGACGGGAAGGAACTAACCCCCACCAAAAGCATGCTGCTGCTCCCGTAATATTCCTGAAGTCCTACTAGAGGCATGTGCTCTTCTTTGGTTACTTACTGGAGGTAGATGCTCTCTGTGGCTCAAGAACAGACACGTGTGCACGCATGCTCCGCATGCTTTAGTGCACACGTGCATTGCAGCCCGGCTCCGGGCCGCCCATCGCTGCTGCTCTGCTGATCGCTAGTCCCTGGCGAGCTCTGCTTTCCTCCGGCAAGGACAGACCTCCCGTCCAGCATGTCCCTGCGGCCCACAGGAGCAGAAAGGTCTCTCGGCTTTCAGCCCGAGCCCCATGACCTTGCAGCTCGGCTGCTTTTGTCCTTGGGCGTGTAGCGCGATGCCGGTGCTGCCCTGGCCGCRCACAGGATCCCTCCGTGAGGGACTGGGTCCTCTCGGCAGGCAGGGCATGGATCCCTGGAATAAGGCTGTGTGCGCTGCTGGGAGGGCTGGGGACCCAATGCGCAAGCAAAGCCAGGGTACTAAACCTGCAGGACCCTCCACTTGTGTGGGGTGTGAGCGTGTGCCCCATGTGCTCTGCGTGGGAGCCCGCACGATACCTCGTGGTGGGGAGAAGCATTGCGGGTGCCTTCACCTGGCATGCTCAAAGCTGTCAAATCCTTCCCTTTCCCAGGGTTCTTGTGGCGCCGGGAAGGCAGCTCGATGTTGCTTCATTTGCTCCAAGTGGCCGTTAACACGGGCAGCGCCGGGCCTGGAATCGCTGGGACAGGCTTAGTGGGCAAAGCCCCAAGTGCGAAGTTAGGAGGCTTCCGTCAAGTACTCATGAAAGGGACGGTCCAACCTAAAACGTGAGCATGACGTTGACACCAGCTGCAGCACCGACGCTTAAAATGGGGCTGGGATTTGTGTGTGGAGCCGGAGAGCAGGGTGCTCCCGACGGCGCCCATCTGCATCCCGGCACAGCTCTTCCCAGCAGCCAGTTTGGGCTCTCTGCTCCCCAGAGTTGGACTGGGACCAGGTCAGGCAAGCTGCAAGCTGTAATCACAGGCAACACTCGTGTTTTTCATTGCTCTTGATTCTCCCACATCCTAACAGTTTCATTGCGGTCCTGTCCCATTCCAAGGTCTCTCCATTGTGAGCAAAGTTGCCACCCTCGGCCYGTGAGGCATCTGGCAGAGTGATGCCACCAACAGGACACAGCTCTGGAAACGTCTCCTTATAAACGCCGCGTTGGGAATGAGCGGGAAGCAGCGGGTGAATTTGGTGCCGCTCGTTGCTGCAAAGTGGCCTCCCGCGCGCGTCGGTCACCTCCATGCAGGGCTGCTCCCGGCGTCCTCGCGCGGAGCCGCGTCGGTGCTGCGGGGCCGCTCTGCTGCCGAGGCCGGCCTGACGGCCTCTGAGCAGAGGCCGCTTGGGAAGGCTGGGCCTCCCGACGTGCTCCGCGCTGCTTGCGGGGATGGGGAACAGCGCGGAGGGCAGAACTCGCCGAGGAGCCGAGCCGGACACCAGACCTGCCGAAAAGCATTTGGAAAAGTGTAAGCAAGAAAAACGTCTAGCTCTAAACATGCCCTTAAAGCTGTTTCTCYGACCTCCCACGGCGGAATATTGGGTTGTATTTGTGGATTTTATTTTTCCTGCCTGGCTTTCTCCTTCTCACACAAGTGTAATTTAACTTAAAGAATAAGTGTGTGTTTGGAGAACTGGCCCAAGCATGCTGGATTTGAGAATTTCGTTACTCAAAATCCTCTTTCTCTGTCACATCATTTCATGTCTCATACACTCCCATGTGCAGGGAGAATAGAAAGCTGTGCTGAGCTTAAGGAAATAGAAAGAATCAAGGAAAAA
The DNA here is from genome assembly GCF_003342845.1 of Nothoprocta perdicaria. Classification (NCBI taxonomy): domain Eukaryota; kingdom Metazoa; phylum Chordata; class Aves; order Tinamiformes; family Tinamidae; genus Nothoprocta; species Nothoprocta perdicaria. The sequence goes on from NW_020455988.1 coordinate 1,478,657, forward strand.
GAGGGGGAAAAAAAGCTTAGCTTTTAAGTGTGTGGAGTTTCCTGTTTGTGTTGTGACCTTTTTTTGTCCTCTCTCAGCTATTTTGAGAATAATTTCTAAGATAATAGTGCAGGGATCCTACTTTAGATGTAAATCTTCACAAGGAATACTCGGAACAGGGAAACTGCAAAAAAAATGCTGATTTTTTTAGACCACTTCAGACACTTTGACAGTGTGATTACAGGCACACTTTTAAAACTGGCATCTACTAAGCTTCTTATCAGAGTGACCTGTAAAAGATGACTTCATACTCTGTTAACGAGGAAGTATCGAGGGCCTCTAGGAGAGCTGGTCAAAACAGTGTTTTGTTGAAAACTTTTTTGATTAGAGGGCCTTCCCAAAGCCACGTATACCTCTGAGTCTGATAAATTTTAAATTCTTTTCTTTTTTTTTTAGTCTTTTTCTTTTCAGAATAGGTGCATTGGGGTGTATAGGGGAAACAGGAGTACTGGAGACTAGTGGGACAGAGTGAGGAGTGTTACAGGATCAGCAAACATTGCTCATCCGAAGCCTTTGGAAAACCTCCTGCATCTGGGGCAGAAGGAGGCTTCTTGAAGAGGATGAGATTTCAGAGCAGTCTTGCGAAGCCCATCTAGCTCCAGGACTATAAATATGTTCTGTTAGTTAAACAGCTACTGTCGCTGTAGGGAAAAACCCTCTCCTCTGCTGAATGCATCTTTCTGGCCAGGATGCCCTGGACAAACCTTTCCTGAGGCCTGGGCAATGAGCGGCGCGTGCGGAGCCTTGTGGTCCCTGTGCGCAGCTCGAGGTGGCTCTGAGGGGCGAGCCCCACGGAGGATGCGTGAGCCCCACGGGGGACACATGAGCCCCACGGGGGACATGTGAGCCCCATGGGGGTTATGGGCAGCTCCATCCCTTTCCGTGGTGCTGCCTGCGCCCGGCCTCGGTGTCAGCGCCGGGAGGCTTCTGCCTGAGAGAAATCCTCATGTCCAGAGTTCCCTTCAGGAATGCACCAGAGGGGCAATGCAGAGATGAAATATATATATATATAAATATATATATATAAAATCATAGAATCATAGAATGCTTAAGGTTGGAAGGGACCTCAGAAGTCATCTAGTCCAAGCCCCCTGCACACGCAGGGTCACCTAGATAGGTATGTGTATATATATATATACCTCTCTCTCTTTTTTTTCATGAAAATGCAGCAAAAAAAAGAGCAACTTCTGGCTTCTTGTCTCCTTTGTATTATCTGCCATCATGTGCGTGTTTAGACTCTGATAATGCTGCAATTCAACAGACAGTAGGATGCCAAGAGAGTTAAAACGAGAGATGCGTGTGGAAGGGGCAGCAGGGAATGTCCTGGACGAGCAGTTTGGCTACAAAGCGGAGCAGATGAGGAGAAGGCCCTGGCAGGGCTGCTGCRGCCGTGTCTCACACCCAGCCGTCCCGTTAAGGGCCAAGGAATCACACTGAGAGTTTTGTGCAAAACTTTTCTGTCAAAAAATTCTTCCCTCTTAATTTCTTCCCTTTTTCCCCTCTGTGCCCTTGCAGAGCTGCGATCTCTCCCCACTGCTCTTTTGCGTTGTCTGTTGCTGTTTTTGCCCCAGGGAGGGCGGCCCGCAGCACCTTCCTCTGCAGCACCGCTCTTGTCTCGGGTCCCTCGCGGAAATCCGGAGTTGATCCCGTTTGGCAGTGGCAGCATTGTGCGCTCCCGCTCTCCCAGGATGGAGCCACTGCTTTGYTTTAGCCGAGTTTATTTCTTGTTTGGCTCCTGCCAGCCTCCCGGGGAGGCCGCGTGCTCGGGCTCTGGCGCTTCGCACGGGCACGCGGGACCTGCAGCCTCCAGCTCCTGCGTGTCCCGGCCTGTATCCCTACATGTCCTGGCTGCCACTGGTCCGTCAGGTCCTCAGCTCCCTCGAGTACAGTTCAGTGTGAGGAGGGGACAGGCAGGTTGCATGGGCTCACACTGGGGAATCCTCTGCACACGAGGAAGGGAAGTGTCCAGGAAGGGATAATCAGCAACGTGTGGTAAAACCCCGAACCTCCTGCTGCTGGCAATGGCAGGTGGGCGGCCCGGCCTGCAGGCCCTGTCTCCTGCTGCRGAGCCCTTGCCGGCCCCGTCTGCCACCGGGCGCCCATTCCCAGGGTCTCCTGGCAGTGCAGGGAGCTGAAATAGGGTCCCAGGCCCAGGGCCGGAGGGGCCTTGGATTGCGGTGACAGCCCAGCCCTTTCCTTGGAGCTGCTTGGAGGGATCCACTGTGAGAGCGGGTGGCAAATCTGCGTGGGAAGGAGGATGGTGGTGCTGGGAAGCACATTAGAGCAGGAGAGACTTCTTTCTTAATGCGACTGAAATCAGCTYTTGCTTCTGGGTGGAGCCTGCTACGTTGGCCTCTGGTTTCAGTCTCAGTGCGGCGTGTGTGTGTGTTAAGGAATAGTCCAAGTAAGACCAGGATGGGTTTTCCAGCCTTGAAGTGACAGGGACATAAGCGCCGTGTCCACAGGGAGGGAGGRCAGATCCCTCCGCTGCGCTCTTCGATTCGGGGTTTTAATGACTTCGGGGAGGGGAGAAAAAAGGAGCCTTAGAACGGCAGGAGAAAAACGATATGGCTGAGAGGAAATTATTTTTATTGCTAATACACGGGTGCTCATAATGTTTAATTCTTTGCAGCTTATAATGTTTAATTTCCTACAGCTTGTGCTTTATTTGCACATTCCTCTCCATGCAGCACGCTGCAAGGGGCAGCGACCCTCTTTCCAAATTGYCCTTCGTGAAGGCTCCTGTTGGGGGTGGATCTTACAAATGAGAGGTACATTTGCCATAGGGCTGGTGCCGCTTGGGACGCAGGCGGAAAGGGGCTCYGCTTTGCACTGTCCCTGCCCCTTCCCTTCCCAATGACAAGTTGTAAAAGTTACCTGGAAATATTTTCCCCACCTTTGGCCCCAGTGCAGGAAGGTGTTTCTTGCTGGGGTTTTCTCTTGCTTTCACTCGTGCAGGCAGAGAGGAGGAACGTGGGGGCTTCTGACCCTCTCCGAAAATCCTATTGTGTCAGGAGCAGCTTTCGGGCAGCTCCTGCGTGAGCGAAGAGCAGCGCGTCGGGGCGGGCGCCCGGGGCTCCTCCAACTTATCCTTCGCGCTCTCCAGCTGTGTTCTCGTGCCGGACGTGGCCCCGGCGGGAGCGGGAGCGGGACGCGGGTCGGAGCGGGGGCGGCTCCGGCACCACGTCAGGTGCCGCTCGCCCCGCCGCCAGTCACGGCGCTTTTCCCCAATTTGACTCGCTTACCCAATCGTATTTTTACTCCAGCCTGGAGGCTTGAAAAASCATGTGCATAATCAGTTCATTTTGTGTGGTCCCGGCTGTAAAAATGCCCCCTCTGTTCTTTCCATATGAAAAACGTGTTTTTAATTTTGGGGAACTTATATAATTTTCTGTGCTCTCTTTTGTATTTCAGATTAGAAACAAATGCCGCCTTCCCCTAACTTTGCATGTTCCAATTACCGAGTTGTGAAAATAAGTCGTCCCCTCCGCTTTTGTTACTTTGAAAGCAGCTATCGGTGATGTCAGAGTCAATACTAAAAGCATTAAGGATGCTGGCAGAATGTAATGCAGCTGCAATCCAACATCATGTTGGAAATGGGGTTGCGAGCATAAAGGCTTTCCATATTCCCAGGGCGCACAACTGCTCGCGGCCTTGGCTTTGATCTCTTCAAAGGCGGCTGCCTCCTCCTCCTCCTCCTCCTCCTCCTCCTCCTCCTCCTCGGCGCAGAGACTTGGCTGCCGCTCGTGCTGGAAAGGGAGGAAAAAAAAAAAAGGCAGAAAAAAAAAAAAGGCAGAGGTCTCTATTCAGGCAGAAATCAATCACTGTGCGGGAACAATTATGTGTAATTCAACCATCCTGGCAACGGGGCGAGATTATGGGTTTGTTACCTGAGTGACTGCGCGGGGCCGGGCGGGGGCCGCGGGGTGACAAGCGCCGGTCGCGCCGTCCCGCAGAGCAGAAAATGAGGCTACAAGCGGCCCAGCGGGTCTGCATACGGTGCCGGAGCCGGAGCGCGCCGGCCCCGTGCGGCACCGCGGGAACGGGCAGCTCTGGGGAGAGGCGCCGGGCACTCGGAGGGCACCGCGAGCTGCGGGGCTGCCCCGGGCTGGCGCCGTGTGACGAGCGCGCCCGTCCTCGGCCGCCCGGGCTCGTGCGGGCAGCCGGCTCCTTGGGACACCCTGCGCGGTGACGGCCGCCGCTCCAAAGGTCCCCCGGCTCCCRAGCGCTGAGCACTAGGGTTACCACCCTCAAACAGAGCGAGAGAACCGGCACATCTAGCACCAGCTCTGAGAATGTTCATTTAAAGTATTATTGCCTGTAAAGTCCCAAAATAACTTTTCTCCCCAAAAGGCAAAATAAAACGCAGATGCCTGATGATAAAACAGTAACCCCACTCGGGCCGGTACCCGGGATGAGCTTTACCTTTCATACTGCTCAGGCTCCAACATCAGAGGCGCGAGGAGCTGCTTTGAGTTATGGATCTTCAAACAATAAGTCAAAACAAAAAATCAATCCCTCCAGTCCCTGGGTGCAGTTAGCTCGAGATAAAAGAGAAAAATAAAGTTATGCTAAAGCAGCGATAGGAGAGGAGCGGAGATGCCAAGGAAACACCAAGGACAAGTGCAGAGTTGAAGCGAGCCTGGCGTGAGCCAACATCAAGGATTTTTTTTCTTAATTCTTTTTTTTAATCTTATCAGAAAGTTCCCCGGGTTGCCAGCTGTTTGCCAAGTGGGTCCACGGCGCCCCGGGGCTGCCCGAAGCGCCGTCTGCGATAAGAGCCGCCCCTCGGCCCCATGCCGGGGGCAGCCCTGCGCCCGGCTGCCCCTTGGCTGTGGCGGATTTGGGTGCCCGGGGAGCCGACCGCGCGGCCAGGGCTGATCCTGCTTATCCCTTCTGCTATCCCTGTCCCTTCTAGCCAACTGGTGCAAGCAAGGGCATCGGCAGCCCAGGTGTTCGTGGGGCTGAGGAGCGGATGTGCACAGGCGCAGCCGTGGGGTGTGCTGGGAGGACGGGGCCCCCAGCGTGGAAAATCCATGTCCTCAGCCTCCCCTTTCAATAACGTGGAAGATCCTGCAGGCAACGCTGCTCGGGGAGCTGCTCGGCAAGTTACTGCCTCTAAGAATGGGGAAGAAAAGAGTAAAAACCTGCAGCTTGATAATTATTCCCATTCATCTCCGGCTAGATTGCATCTTAAAGATAATTTTTTTAATTGCTTTAATAGTTCTCCTTGCTGTCGTCCTCTTTGAACCAGGCGCTCTGCAGCAGGTACCTTTCCCYGGGAGCCGCTGGGGTGAAGGGCTGTGCAGGAGGCTGAGCCGCAGCCGCGGGCGCCGGCAGCRCCTTTGGGATTCCGGCAGTGCCGCCATGGGGAAGGTCCTGTGGTCCCGACATGGTGTGTGCCGGTCGGGGAAGCAGCGTCGGGCCAGGTGCAGYGTTCACAGGCTCAGCAGAGACACGTGGCTTTCCCGTCGTTTGCTGGAGCCAGCGGGGCCGAGACAAGGAGATCTTCGGGGAGCTGGTGCAAAGGGAAGAAATGTGGAATCGCTGAAAAATGAGAAATTCTGTACAGAGACGGGAGGTGTATGAGACATCAGCAAGATGCCCTGAGGCCTTTCTGCCTCCGTCCTGGAGGGTGCCAGGCACAGGCTCCAAAATCTGCTCTTTGGCATCGGGGTGAGGTAGGAGGATTACTGTGGAGCGCAGGGCTCCAGCGCCGTGTGGGAAGTGCCTGGCCTGGACTTCCCATGTGTCTTCCTGGGAACATGGGCATGGACCAACACGAGYGGRAGCTGTGGCCAGGCCAGGCCTTTCYGCTGCTGCTGCTCCGCCTCGGGAGAGCTAGTCTGCGCGGRGTCATTTTGGAGGCATCRGCAGCGCCGCCCTCTGCTCGAGCAGCAACAACTGGCGTGTTGGAGATAGACCCGCTCCGACTGGAGCCTGTTCCTCCTCCTCCTCATGTGGGGCACTTGCTTCTTTGCTATTGTTGTGGCTGGGTCTGGCTGAGCATCCTGGAGATGCCAGCAAATGGGCTTGTGCTGGCTCCTGGCCGCAAGGGCAGGTGCTTGTGGCAGCTCTCCCAAGGCAGCGAGCAGGACATGAAAAAATAGCCAGACCGGAGAGGACTGGGAAGCGGGACCAGTCCTAACTTGACTGCCCGGAAGCAGCGCGTGCCTCCTTGGAAGAGGGGCTGGTGTTCCCGGCCGCCTCTCAGGGCACCCCTGCCCTCCCCGGGGACGCAGCGTCTGCCGCTCCCGCGGGCGCTTCGGGCTCGCGCTGCCCTCGCCGCTCTCCTGGGGAGCACCCGATGAGCCGGGCCGGGGATCGCGCTGCATTAGCTGCCCCAYGCTGCCGATTTGCGGTCATTACTGGTGTAAGCCGCTGCACTCCCATTGTTGCTGATGGGATTGCGGCTCTTCGTGTCGCAGGTGGATTGGACTCAATTAGCTGCAGCCGYGGCCTTAATTAGAAACTCGCCTTTCCACGTCCCTCCCAGGCTCCGAGTGGGACACACCGGCTCCGCCTGGCCGCCCCAGGCCCTCCGCACCAGGAGGCAGCCAAGACCTCTGCTTGGGGCCCTGTGCCTGCTCCGGGCCGGCTCTCTGGGCACTCGGAAGGCYGGAAGGAGCCGCGGGGAGTGCGGAGGAGCCCRCGCCGCTCGGCCGCCTGCGCTGGCCGGGCCTGACGAGCCAAGCGGCACCTTTGGTGTTTTTAGGAGCTGGTCACTTGTCAGTGGCCCTGAGGAAACCGCGCACTTCCTGGGTAACACCCGGCTCCCCCAGGATCCCGGGTGAACTGAGCTGGCMCTTAAGTGCCATGGAGAACATGACACTCGTTATGAACTCGCTCTGTAGACAGAAAAGCCTGGACGTGGYGATGGGAAGGGCCCACCTGAAGGCAGTGCAGCCCCTGGCCAGGGCTGGCCTCGCCAGCCCCACGCACCAGCTCTGTGGGCAAAYGGGCTACCCAGAGCCTTGCACGTCCTCCCTTGTGTCCCCTTCGCTCCTGGAAGCTTTTCGGAAGAAGCCAGAATTTTCCAAGTGTGTTGCAGCCCCTGCCTGGCACCGTGCGGTGGGTTCATCTCTCTGGGAGCTGATCAGGATGTCCCAGTGGCACCTGGCACGGGGGATGTCCCAGCCCGTCTCCTCTTCCCAAACGTAGCAGCTGCGCCGGCTCTATTTTTAGTGTTGGTTTCAAGCGGGGAGCAAGAGGCTTCGCTGTGTGCGGCGCACAGCGGCGCAAGCAGTGGGGCTGCCAGGCTGCCTTTCCGGCGGCTCCGTGTCCTTTCCCGGCCAGGAAGGATGTTCCAGGGACAGGCGGCGCTCGCTGCGCCCCGGGCTGCGCTGCAGCTGCTCCCCTGCTGGCTCTTCCTGCAGCTGCCGCGTGCCCGRAGCTCCTTCCCTGTCTCATCCCGGGACTGCTTTTGCTTCTCCTCCCCTCTGAAAGCTGCTGGGAGGTTGGTCCTGTGGAGACCTCCGCGGGGCTGGGCCGCAGCTTGCCGGCCTGGAGGCGAAGGGGGCTGAGGCCATGAGTTGGGGCGAAGCTGAGCTGCGTGGGAACGTCCCCGCGATCCCTCCTCTCGCAGCAGCGCGTGTGCTGGGGTTGCAGCCCATCCAGCATCTGCGTGGGGACTGCAGGGTGCCCCGTGGCTCCTGTCGGGGATGTGGTGAGGTCTCTTGCAGGAGGTGATGTTTGAGCTCTCGCTGCAGGTGTTAGCCCAAACTTTAGTAGGATCACGTCAGTCCTGTGCAAAGGTGGACGGGATGGAGGTGGCCCCGTCCAGCTGCACATGCAGGTCTGATCCTGATYGTAATGAAGGTTTTCTCACTGTGCCCAGTGTTTGCTGGGTGGGTGCTCAGCGCCCTGGCACTTGCAACGTGCAAGGTGCTCTCTGGGCATGCGAGAGGCCCCCACTGGTCACCCCATCTGCCCGTGGCTCGCATGGAACAGCAGGAGAAGGTGCTGGGGCTCTTACTGCTGCCTCGTCGCTCGCGGGGCTCGCGGTGGGTGGCATTCRTGTCTGATGCTGCCGCACACCCCTGAAAACAGAAAACAAACAGGAACAGACATAAGTGGGACTTTAAGGGAGACCAAAACTGACTCGGGTGTTTGTTCTCCTGAGAGAACCTGTGGTCCTAGCAGCAGGTCAGCCACGGGTTTGCATGTGCCCGGGCAGGGCCCTCCCTGCTGCTGCGCTTCAGAAGCAGCAGATGAGGAGCAACCCCGAGGGGAGGTGACCGGCTTGGTGGGAATCCCCACGTCACCTCACAGGAGCAGGTGCTCCCCAAAGGTTCTTTCACGCACGGGGTGGATGTGCGTGTTCCCTCACAGGCTGCACAGATGGGGCAGTGCAGGGTGGGAGGCCGTGGCCGGGACACTTGCCTCAAAACCCGTTGCCTGGTGCTCTGCCCCTTTCAKAAGGGGCCCCTTTCAAACTGCCCCTGGCAGATGCCCGTGCTCTCCGAGCCCCTGCATTTTCCTGTCACTCTACTGCAGCAGCTCTCAGTGTACCTGGTGTTTCCCCACATGGCAGCACTGCTGCAGGGCCAGGCGCGCAGGCCGCGCATGCTGCGCGTTGCTGCTGCTTTGCAGCGCGTCGGTGCCCGCCCTCAGCTCTGGGGCAAACCCCCTCCCCAGGGGCACCCGTGCACCCGGGCTGATGTGATGCATTTATTCACGAAGCCRGTGCCAGCGGGCGAGAGGGGCGAGCGCCGGGGCGGGTGGCCGGGCTGGAGCAGAGCCCGTGTCGGGAGGTGTCACGTTGTCCCTGTGTCCATCCATCCACCCATTGGGGCTTTGCTGCCCGCTCCCTCCCACGAGCTGCAAACACATGGGGCTGCACATAGGCTGGGCGCGTGGGCGGCTGCATTGAGCTCCCACGATCCTGGCTGGGATCCTGCGGCATGGATCCCGCACATCGCGGGGCATCGCAGGGTGCTTTCATCAGCAGCCCTCCCTGCCTCCCGGCCCCCAGGCCTCCAGATTCCTCCAAACCCAATGAATGGAGAGGAGCGCACGCGGCGGGTGCACGTATGAAATTTCAGAGGCTGCTGAAGCCACCAAGCGCGGTCRGGGCGGGGGGCAGGCAGTGGAGCCCCACGCAGCGCCGCACGTTGGGGGCTCTGCCCCACTTTAAGGGAACAAAAATCAAACTGCACAAAATCAACTCTTGTTTGTGTGCAATACAGGTTCCCCTCCTCCTCCTYGCAGCCTGGCAGCGCACGCTGCCCTGCCGCTCCTTTCTGCACTGTCCGCGTGCGTTTCCCGCAAGGCCTGGGGCCAGCGCTCCGCTCGGGCGCCGGCAGCGCAGGTATTTTCCCTGCAAAAGCGCCAGGCCTCCRAGCTGCTTTTTCTTTCTCTCTCTCTCTCTCTTTTTTTTCCCTCTTTTTATTACCTCCGGCTTGTGCCGCGGGCTCGTTATCTGGCGCGGCGCGGCAGCATGATCAAAGCGCCGGGAAAGGTCAGGCATTCCTCCAGGAGCGGCTCCCGCGGCCCCGGCACCTCGCCGAAATCCTTTATCTCGGCAGCGCCTGAGCCCACAGATTAGCCCGCCCGGCCCCAGCGCCCGGGGCCCGCGAGCACCTGGCCTGGCTCTCCCCGGGGAAGCTCTGGGGGTTTTGCTGCTCTCGCGCTTCAGCGGGGGGGTTTCCTTCCTGCACGATGCTGCGAGGGGGGCGCCGGCGAACGCCCCTGCCCACAGCACCTGAGCAGCTCTCGGCAGCCCCACTCTGCAGCGCTCCTACAAAAGCAGCTCAGGTGCAGGCAGTTGCATGTGAGGAGCTGCAGGAAGGGGGGGATGCTTCAGGTAAGTGGTGTTGTGCCTGCCTGCCTGCCTGCCGGCCGGCCAGCCAAGTGCATTGCTGCCTCTTTGAGGTTCCCTTGCAAGTGCTCGCTCGGGTGAGCGAGTGCTCGCGTGGGTCCCAGCCGTGCCCCAGGGCCTGGGCGAAAACCAGAGCACCCTGCAACATGGGGCAGAGCTTCTCCTGTTACCTCTTTCYGACAGCATTAAGGTGGAGGGAAAGCGGTAGGAGAGACTCATCAGCCTTTCCTTACCTAGCAGGAGCCTGTTGCACAGTGTGGGCCTTTGCTGTTAGTAAAGGGGAGTGTGGATTTTGTTGGACTGGAACATTTGCTTTCTGGTTTAAAATCTCATTTAAAGTCTTGTTTTAATCTTGGTGACCTTTATAGCCTTGTTGGAGGTGAAAGGAGGGGTGTGTGTGTTTAGCTGTTAAATGCYTTATAAAGCTTAATAAAGCTGTTGTGGCGAAAGCTAATTTTCTGTCTGATAAACTGTTCAGTGGTGTCTCACAGAGCCTAATGTACTGGTATATTCGCCCCAGCGGTGCCTTTATTGCATAAAAGTTACCAAAGTGGAACCAAGTTATGCCAAGAGGGGAAGAAAGGAGAGAGGGAAAAAAAAAAAAAAAAAAAAAAATTGTCCACCTCTTCCTCTGCCACACTTAGGGGAGGAGCTAATTGCACCAGGGAATGTTAATTGCATCAAAAATCCAACTGTTTATAACGGTGGGGGAATGGTGAGCTTCAGAAGTGCCTCTAATGAAATAAGGCATAACTCACGTATAATGTTTGCTGAGTTTAGGAGGACTGAAGTATAATTGCAGGGCAACCATCGCTGTTAGTGGGACCCTGCACGCGCTTGTGAGACCATCTGGAGGGGTGATTTACAAAGGCCTGGACAATCTGGCAGTTTAGGAATTTAGGTGTGGTGTTTTTTTTTTTTTTTTTTTTTTTTTAATGATGTTTAGACTCTTACCCCTGTTATAAAGTGCAGCCCGGAGTTTTTATGGGGATGTAGGTGCTTCCTGCACAAGATGCAGGTCATGGTTTGTTTTTGTTTTCTGTTTTTTTTCTCTTTTTTTTTTTTTTCTCCCTCCTTCTCTCTTTAAAGGGTTATTTTGAATTTCAAAAAGGCAGCTCTTGAATTTAACAACAAAAAAAAAAAAGAGAAAAAAAAGAGGAGAAAAAACCACCCCAAGCCTAGCAGCAGGCAGACAAGATCCTGTGCCGAATTTAAGAGCTGTCACATGTGCCGCACATACCAACAACCTTTTTCCCTAAGCCCTGCGGCCACCGGGAGGAAGGAGCTTAGCAGCAGCAGAGCAAATTGGCAGGGGTGGAAGCGGCAGCGGGGCYGAGTTGCGCTGCCCTCCCGGAGCGAGCTGTGGCCGGCAGCTCCGCGCCTCCCGCTCCGCCCCCAAGGGCGCCTGGGGCAGCTCTTGGGCCCCACTGGTGATAGAAGAAGGACCAGAAAAGGCTGAGTGTGGGGGTGATGCCTAGAGAGCTCAGCGGGCAGCCGCGTTCCTCAGTGGAAAACCACTGAGCTGATTTGCACTGAGTTCAGCTAAACCTGTCAGCATCCACGGCATGGGCCAAAAAATGCCCCCTATCTTTGACCTTATACTTCTTCCAAGTTATTCTTTGCTCGTGTTTAAATGTATACTGTGATTTTTCTTTCTCTTTTTTTTTCTTTTGTATTCTTAGCTACATGTAAATGTAATTTCAAAGCATGATTTGTGTCTTCTTGGAGTTACGAACCCCAGTGGGATCATTCTATAAAATTAAGTTAGCAGCTTTTCAACACTCCTAGTTGGACTGAAGTAGTCTCTCACAATGTGGTGGAGGAATAATTCCTGCTATAACCTTCTGTTGATGGTTCAAATAACCTGTCTAAGAGACATCCTGTTTCTGGAGGGCCCTATTGCTTTAATTCCTTCCAAAATTGGTTTTGCCTTCTGTGGAACAGTGCTGCAGAAYTTAAGTACTTGCAAATGCGTTTTACCTCCAGATATATGTTGCAGTTTGCATTTTCAATCCTAGTGAAGCTTCAGCAGACGGTTACTTTTGGCCTAATCATTTGTACATTTTTAGGGATTTTTTTTCTTAGTTCRAAAATGAATATTTAATTTTAAGCCTTTGGACCATCTTGCCCACATCCAGGGATGGATGTCTAATGAGATGACTTTTTACCTCTGCTAAATGGTTATATTGTTTGCACTGATGTATGCTAAGACTTGATGCATTAAATCTTTGGTCATTAGCAGATGCCATTAGCAGAAAAGTCCAAATCACTTAGAGCTGTGACTTAAGACTTTTCTCTAAAACCTGAATTTGCATGTTATTGGATAAATCTGCTAATACGGTTTAACTGGACTTGGGGAAGTTACTTAAACTTTTTCCTCTGCATGTGCAGGCGCCCTGGCCCCTGGGAGACCTGAGCCCCTAGAACTGGACCCTATGTGGGGTTCCTGTGCACCCCCTGGCACTAAATCCGTGCCACCAAGCATTACCTGCTCTGAGGTCCTTGTGGGCTGCTGCAGCGCTGTYGTGTGGGGCTTCAGGTGGGACAGAGTGGCTCCCGCTCTGCCGCAGTRACCCCAAGGAGCTGCTGAAGATCCTGGGATAGGGCTTGGGACCTGCCYGCGAAATGCGGATGGGCCTTCCCATGGCCTGCCCAGTCCTGTTGGATAAATCTTTCCAAAGCGCTGCTGGGGTCTCCCTCAGCTGCAGCTCTGCAGGTCTCCGCTGGGATCGGTGGCGGGCGTGCGCGGGCCAAGGAGGGCGCGCGCCGTTTTGATCAGGGGTTCAACGCCGGCACTTCATGAACGCTCGGAATCCAGCGTGTTTCTGTTGGAGAGTCGGCACCCGTGGTTTTAAAATTGTCTTGAGGGGAATCTGAGTGTTTGTTGCAATGTTACAGCCAAATCTGTGGTATAAATTTGCACTGTTTAAAGCAAGAGTCGCAAAGGGGCAAGACCCGTTCTGAGACTACGGGCAGGCCACGAGGGTGGTGTTTTCTCTGCAGTGCCACAATTACCCTGAATCCGGTTACTAACTAATCCAGCAAGATAGATGCTTATCTTCGTCTTTATCAAATCCCATTTACTCCTCTGTGCAAAGCTCCTCTGGCTCTTGTACTTTCTTTTATTTCTTTTTATTGTGCGTCAACTCTCTGGGCTTCGAGCAGGGGAGCTGCCTCTTGCTCTTGGTGTGTCCTCCTGTGTTGCCTTCACATCCACGCTCGAAACCTGGCTAGAGTCAAATGCTGATCTTTTGGCCAACAGATGTGATGTGTGGTCTGAATAATAAAATACCGGAGTGGGGTCTGCTGGTGGTGAGCAGGTCCCTGTGTCTGCTCTGTGCTGTTTTCTCAATTGTACCATCTAACAAGTGGAGGATGCTTTGAAAAATGAAGCATTAATTGATCTTTGCTGCAAGGAGCAGGGAAGATTGGCTGTATATGTAAAACTCTGTCAGGAATCAGTGTTTTGGGGATGGGAAGGAGCTCTGCATTGTCCACCCTGCTGCATCTGCGCCGGGCTCCCCGCACAAAGGCCCTGTCCCATCGCTGGGCAGCCGGGTCTCACCAGAAGGCCCTGTTGGCACCTTCTCTTTTTCTCCTCCTGCCTGCCCTGCTGAGGCTTTGCCCATAAGGATGGGTCTCCAGGCAGGTCTCTCTTTAATTGCTCCAGGATGAAGTTGTTCTTGGTGTTTCCTTTTTATTGCCGCAATTGGGTCTCCCAGAGCACAAATCCAGCACTAGTTTGGCCATTAAAAGTCTATCACTKCTTTCCAAGGAAGAGTGAAGTTGCTATCCTCTGGGCTTGCTAAATCCTCCCGTTTCAGAAGGAATTCAGGGCTGTGAAAAGTAAACAAATTAAATTACATTAGGTAGAAAGGGATGGAGTGTTTTTTGTTGTTTYGTTTTGTTTCTTCCCCTTCTTCCCCCACACTCCTTCCTGTCTCTTCAAGGTGGCCTCAAATCCTTCAGCAAGTCATTGGTCCTTCTGTTTCACAGTATTGCTATAGCAATAGCAGAAGGTGTGTGTGTGGGGGGGTGTTGTGTATTTTTGTTTTTATTTTTTATGTGCATGTCTTAAACTCTCTTTTTTTTTAATGAGAACTGCATACCCACCTGCTCTGTGGTGTTTCTGTAGCTGTGTAAATACCCTCCTGCATCAAAATGTTGTCCTTTTGATGGCTTGGATGGGTTATAATTCCTGCACTGAAATATTTATGGCCCTCAGGTGGCATAGCAGGTTATTATGTAATATTTCCATTGGAAACATCCAGGCCAACAGGGTATTTCTGAAGCCCAACAATGCTGGGCTGTTTAATGCTGATTTCCAGCCCACTGACAAGCCGCTTGCCCACTTTTCACAGGTCCTTCATCACCAAGAGCCCTACACACCACAAGCCACGGCCACCAATTTAGGAGACAAGGTGCTGTAGTTTAAAAAGCAAAATAAAAGCTCCCGGATGCTGCAGAGTTGGGAGAGACATGGGCTGGCTTAATGAAAATACAAGCGGATGATTTCTTAAAAGCCACTAACCCTGATACCATGAGCGTGGTGCATGGTGATTATATCCAGTATAATACAGAATGTTAATTACCAAATTTTKAGAAATTAATGCTGCTTAGCAGCTGTGTGTGTGACCTAAATACATCTATTGCCTGATCTTTATTCATAATATACAGTTTATTGTTGATAAAGTAATTGCTGAATGGTGGGCTGGCCCACAAGTCTTGTAGCTGAAGACAGAGGCCAGATGAGTAAATCATCTGAAATTTGTTGGCTTCTATTTCTGTTGAATTTATACAAACAGAGAAGATGAAGAGCAGCCTGAACCATCGCCTTTAGAACTCAGCTCATACATATTATTTAGAATTCATATTGCTTTTATTATTTGGTCGCAAAAATGGACCTAATGCTTGTTGGCTTTAAAACACCTACTAGGGCTGCTTTCTCTCTCCATCTTGCAAAATATAAGACAAGGCCAAAGCTTAAATTAAAATCCTCAGGTTCTTATCTCTTTTCCACAGGAAAGCAAATCTGTGTTGAAAACCGTAAAATTAAGAGGAGAGCAAGGATAGCATAATTTAGCAAAAATTCATGGCACCAGATTCTGAGCTATATGACTGGAGGGATAGGTCAGACATTAAGAAGATACTGCCTGCTAATGCAAGTTCCTTAAGGTGGTGCTCTGAAAACAAGGAAAGCAGAAACCATAGCACTGCTTCCCGTTTGCTCCCATTCCCCCTCTCCTATCGGCCTTAATAATAAATTGACTTGTCTGTTTAATAACCCTTCGAGTTCTCGGTGTCGAAAGAGATCCTTGATTTGCGCTCAGAATATTGTCCTAAAATCTGTTATTGTGTCAGGGTTTGGATATTGAGATTCAACTGAAATGAACTTCATTGGGCTCTTAGATTTAGAACTGCATTTTAAACCTGCCTATTATTATTATTTATTATCATCACTGCAGAAACCTCGCCCTGTTAACGCTTGCTCTTTCTCCTTCTCTCGCAGTCCAACAAGGTGCCYGTGGTACAGCCCTCTCATGCGGTTCACCCTCTCACCCCCCTTATCACCTACAGCGATGAGCACTTTTCCCCGGGGTCGCACCCGTCTCACATCCCCTCAGACGTCAGCTCCAAGCAAGGTGAGCCTAGAAATGTACTTGGAGTATTTTCCAGCCATTTTCAGAGCTGCTAATCMAGCCGTGATGCTGCGATTTAAGTTGTCTGCTTGGATCTTTGTGCTCTTTCCTAACGTGTTAATTCTGGCTTGTTTTACTCGTCCAAATGCCTTAGGACCTCAGTGAACGGCAGCCCGTGGTCGCTTCTCGCCCGTTGTGCTCAGCCCCAAGCGCAGGGCGGATGCGCCGGCGCTGCTGCTGCTGAATCCCAATTGGAGCTGCAGTTCATGCTCTTCTACTTGGACTGTCCAAASCTGCCCCGTGTTGGCTGACGTGGATGAAGGGTGTCCTGGAAAGYGAGAGGGGCCAGGGCAGAGTCTGAAGAAGTTTCAGGCCTTATAAATATCACATTTTTAATCCTCTTGTTCCTGCTGTCTTATGCAGAGAGCAGAATTTTCCATGTCCAAGTTGTGGGTGTTTCTCCTTTTCCTCTTTTTTCCTGTTCCCTTTTCTCCCCTCTTTTCCCTGAATCCATTGTGTTACTTTGGCCTTGCTGGGCACCTCGAGCTGGCTGCCCCTGTGGCGGTGCAGCCACGTGTGTGGCCTCCTCGTGCTGCAGCGCGGCCAGCGCSGCAGCCACTCCCGAGGGACAACCTCTTCCCTGGCTGCCTCTGCCAGAGGCCTCCCACCATTGTTCCCCCGCACCGCTTCCGGAGCRACACCATTCCCGGCTCCAGACCACCCTTGGTTCCTGCCACCCCCTGCCAAGCCCCATTCCCTGGTGGGTRGAAAGAGGCAGCAGGGAGCTGGGCTCCCCCCAGGGCTCCTGCTCTGGGAGGCACCAAGGGGGCCTTTGGGCAGGTGGTCGATCACTGTTTGCTGCTTTTTTCTTTTTCTCTCTCTCCTTTTAACCACTGTTGAGCTGCTGCCATGCATGGGCCAAGGTCCTGCGAGCCCACGCTCCTTCCCGGAGCACTGCTCAGCGGCGGCTTTCCCAGTATTTTCCTGAGGGACAYAGCTGTCTGACCTATCTCACCAATTCCGCCAAGGGACCAAGTTTGCTACTAGAAGTAGCCGTGTGTGTCCTAGCACACGGAGAGCAGTCCAGGGTCAGAAGCTCCAGATTTGGGGAAGAGTGGCCCCGCTCTTCGTGCGGAGGTTTTGGTCTGGTAGAGGCAATCTCAAAGGGTAACTCCTTGGGAGCATCAGCTCCCAGCAGAGGTGACATTCTGGACCTGTGTTTCACCCTCTCTAAGGGCTCCAGAKGGATGTCCCCTCTCATTAAAAATGCTGGGATCCATAAAATGTTCCCTGTCCCATCAGACTCCTGTTGGTTTACAGCTCTGGGAGGAACCTGCYACAGGTCTCATCTTCAGGTTGTGCTCCTGTGTCTTACAGGTTGGCTTTTCCTTGAGACCCCTGAACAGACAGTGTTAGCAGGGATGCCACCTCTTTTCTATCCTTTCCTGTACACAGTCCCAAAAGGTGTTTTTCAGATCTTATAATTAAATTCAGAAGTTCTAATATGAACTACAGGAGGAAAAAAAAATCAGTAGAGCCAGGCTGCAAAATGAAGTCTCAAGGAAACGTGCACTCAGTCTTGGACATGTGGAGTGCCACTACATAAATATTTAATATCCTTTTAAAGCAGCTGATTTAGCATGTGAAGTAATCTTAACAACTCCTGCTGTTTCAGCCCCCTCTTCCCCAAACACATTTAAATAAACCAATGTCTTTGTGGCCTCCGCAACCCTAATCCCACATCTCCTGGGGGCATGCATGAGTTTTAGGTGAAGAATGGAGACGATGGACCCTTTGGGGACCAGGATTAGCTTTAATCTTGAGGTGATTCTTACAATTGTAGGACTTGGTGTTCGGGGGAATGTGAGCTGATGGATCGTTTCTGGTGGGACTTCTTATTTTTTTCCCATGAAATACTACCAATGCAAAACAGACTGACCTTGGAGCCCACAGGAGTCAACTTGATGAAGAGCTTAGTTGGAGCTGGAGTGACAATTGGAAGCCAAATGAATCATATCAAGTGTGACCATTACAGGCCTGAAAATGATTCTTAATTAACCACTGATCCTCTGTGGTAGCAAGTTTCCAAAATCTGTGAATCCATGAGGGAACCAGCAAAAATGTACGAGTAGCAATTTACCTAATCTAATAGCTCTGCCAGGCTGCCTGTGTGACGCTGCTTTTATTTTCCCTGTTTCATACCATGCATTAGATAGTTCCTCAGTGTTCAGCATGGTTTGGCAAGAGCCTTCAGAGGACTTAGTAGGAAATGTGAACTTGTGCAGTTGCTGACCAATATAATTATTCCATCTTTCCACTTTGTTTTTCCGTCATTTCCTTTTGAATTGTGAAAGTGTCAGAATACGGCCCTTATTTTAAGGGTATCGTGGGTAGTCCTTTGTTTTCAATGCTAACGAAAAAGGTGGTTATTTCCTGTCATCTAGAGTGCTAATGTTGTAGTAGCATTGGTCATGTTAGCTGTGAACCTTGACTCGCTTTTGTAGCATTTTGAGGTGAAYGTCACTCATTCTTCTGTGCTCTTCAACAGGCATGTCCAGACATCCTCCAGCTCCTGATATCCCCACCTTCTATCCCTTGTCTCCTGGGGGTGTTGGACAGATAACACCACCTCTCGGCTGGTAAGAGCTTTCAGCTTCTTTTCAGACAGGGTGCATGTTCATGCCGTCCACCACTGCTGAATCAATGGCAGCATTTACAAAATAAGAGTGTCATTGCAGCAAGAAATTGCTATGTTATTTTAGTTTAAAAGATCAAAAAATGTTGATCTTTGAAATGAATTGAATCTGGTTTTTGAACACGTACTGAAATTGAAGTGTGAGGATTTCACTTTGAAGTCTATGTATTTCTTATGGCTCAGATTTGTGGCTCTTGGCATTTAGAAAGATAGCAAAAAAACAGTTCTCAAGGATTTAAATGTAAATTTTTAATAAACAAAATTGCAATTAGGGAGGGGAGGTAAGAAGAAACTTTGAAGTGTGTGGGGGGAAATCTTGAAACTGCATCAAAATGGAGAGCAAACTTTTGTAGTCTGCTGCTTTTTACAGTTCCTGTATGAATACCTCAGTCAGTGGGAGACTTTGCAGTTCCTTTTAGTATTAGCATTCTAGGGATCTCTTGCTGCACTCCCTGTCTGCCTCGTGGGGAGGAAGCACAACACTTCCAGGGTGATCGATTCTGCAGGCTGCTTTCTTGTATCTGCTTGGGGCAGATGGATGCTGACCACCATTTCTGTAGGGACAGGCTGTGTGCAAACTCAGCAACAAACTTGCTTCAGAGGCTTTTTTTTTTTTTAATCTGTGCGTTCCACAAGTGAGTGATATAATAATAATTATTATTATTATTTCCCTTTATGTATGCTGGGAGAGGATAATCCAAATGATAAAGGGTAAAGAAACTAGAGACCAGAGACTGTAAAATGCCCTGTTGCCAGAGAATCTTGCAGGAAGCGTCACATGCCTTTTTGAGCAAATGTTATTGGATGCAGRACTAAAACAGGGAGCACCTGCCTATTTTATTTTTCTTTTTCCCGGTGCATTGCTGCTAGGCTGACTCCCACTGCCAGGCAGCTCCTGACACTTGCTTTCCAGATGTGGTCCGTCATTTCCTTCAGATGGTTCCTTGAGGCAGCAGCGGGGAGGAGGGAAAGGAGGCTTAGCTGGACAGAGAGGGAGGAGGAGAGATGCCCTGTGGTTTTGCAGCATTTGGAAGTGTTTAGCGGTGCTTGCTTCCAGCTGAGTGCAGCCCACCATCCCTTAGCTCTATGGCTTCCAGCTCTGCTCTGGGTGTAGCATTGCTGAGGCTTCCTCCGCCTTTATTTATTTAGTTCCCTTCTATTTGAGCACTGCTCTTTTCAAATCAGGTATTCGAGGTGTGGAAATTGTATCCTGAACCTTGAAAAGGCCTGAATCCTTTTTGTTCTCCTTAGAAACACTGATCAGTCAGTCCATAGGTTCAAATAGAGCTAACACATGTGAGGTCTTTCAGAGCTGGTCCAGGTATTCGGTCCAAATGTGTACATCAGCATAGCATGATACTGAAGTATGATCATTCTGGCCAGGACCTGACCCACTGCTAATTGGAAGTAAACAAAATGTAGCGACGATAGAAGCTGGAGAATCCAAATTCCATATTGGTGATAAAAATATTTTGTATATGTGCAGGGGAAAAGGAGGTAAGAATTGCATGCAAGATTTTTCTGTTAGTTTGCAAATTTTGAACTTTTAGTAGTTAAGATGTAAGTCTTCTCTGTTTTTGGCTTTTGTTTTGTTTTAAATCAGATGAGCCCTAATTTCTAAAAAATGCTGTCCATTTCTTCCTTTGCAAAGAAGATGCATATGAAGAGAGTCCTAATTTTTCAAAGACTTCATGAAATTGTCCAAAAGGTTTTCAAGGTTGATAGTTTATAGGCTGGTGTCCTTGCACAGATCTACACTAGGACTGTTTGGAATAAAATGCTTCCCCCACTCCTCCTTATTTATTTCTTTAAGAGCTGATTAACTGGATCTGCTTCCAGTTAAAATTAGGTATGAGAGTGAGGGTGCCCATGTGTGCACCATGGGGAAGGAGGGCTGGTTGTTCTGCTTTCCTCCCCAAAGGAAACCTAAATTGGGAATCTTTTGAAGRAAGAAGGTGAGAAGGTCCTAAGTGTTCACAAATTCATTAGCTTTGAATCTACTTATTGTTTTGTGTTTTGTTTTGCTCTGAGTTCCCATCAAGTGCTTATGACTCTAGAGTAACTATTTAATACCGTTTCATGTTATTGATGGGTTCCTTTCTTCTGTGACCTCAGGCAAGGTCAGCCTGTATATCCCATCTCGAGTGGATTCAGGCAGCCCTATCCATCCTCACTCTCAGTCGACCCTTCCATGTCCAGGTAGGTGTAGGAGGTGAATGACTGACTGGGGAGTAACTGCTGGCATTACAGGGCAGGTTGCSCTCCTGCTTGCATCTTGGTCTGCCTTTGCTTGCTTTTTCGGTCAGCTAAAACTTTATGCACACGTTTTTATTTAACACATTTGTGTATATGCAGTTTGCCTGGATCCCACACTGGTCTCCATTTTTCCTGACAGTCTCTGAAGTATTGCAATTAGAAACACTGGAGAATTGTCAAGGATTAATTGAACTGTTTCATCTGAAATGAGATCATGAGTTCATTTCCAGATGCCATGTATAGCAGGCATCCTTGGCGTTTATTTGTACTAGCAAGAAACCAGGTGGATTGTCACTGTAGTCTGGATTCTGTGGTTTTAATTTCCAAGTGGTTAGTAATGAGTCTCGAACTGCTTAGGTTATCAGTCCGTGTGGAAACTTGCTCTCAAGTAGGTACTTCACAGCCCAGAGCTGTTGCTGGGAAGGGAGGCCAGCACCATGTGTCTGCACTGGTGTGTGAATCGGGCGCTGTGTCTGTGTGAGTGTGAGCAATGCGCCTGCGGGGCGCTCCAAGCCTCTGCTCCGTTGCTTCTGTGCTCCCAGAGCAGCTCCTGCACTCTGGGCTTGGAGTGTGCAAGGCTGCAAGAGGCCGGTCTTATTTCTTTTATGTGTGACCTACAGAAGAAAACCCTCTCGCTTGGGGAATTAAGCCCCTTGGTAAGTGGTAGGTCTTCTTGGCTTTGTTGGTGAGGTTTCCTTTGGGTTATCGCTGTCCCTTCCCTTCTCTGTAAGGAGAATGAAAGGAAGAGCCAGTCAGGGAGATTGGGAAGGAAAGCCATCCTCTCTCCTTAACAGAATGACTGTTTGGATCACTGATATTTTGTGCTTGCTTTGCTTTGTTGGAGTATAGGGGTGGGCAAAGAGATGGGAAAGGTAAAAGAGGGAAGGTGGACATGACTCCTCAGTAGACACTCAGCAAACCATCGGAGCAGGAACTTGCTCGTCATGGCACTGGGACTTTCCACCAGGTCAAAGTAAAGCAGGCAAGTTTTCTGCTGCACTGGGGTTGCAACATGAAGCACCTTGAACATCTGTCTTGGCTTGGCCTTGGGGATGAAATGAGGTAGTAGGGTGCGAGGTTGGAGCAGGTGGTACTTCAGTTTTGGTCTGTTTTTCTTCTGGCGCAAAAGAGAGGAAGGTTTCAGATAAGAGGGTGACTTTTTTTTCCCCTTTTTCTTCTAGACTACAGGAATATTTTTATTTAAGTATTTGGAGGAAATAGTTTAGTGACATTATTCTTTAAGTGCTTTGAAAAGCAAGAGATTCCACGGAGAGTTATCAGGGACTCTTTAAACAGACTCTTCTTCCTTTATTGTGTTGTTTTTCTGCATGGCAGTTCTTCCTTTGCATTGGCTGGTGGTGGATATTATAAGAATGCCTATATCTTGGTGTGGAATTGCAGTTTTTGGTTAAGAAATGTGTGGTTTTATTGCTAGTCAGTCTAACAGTACAACCATTAAATGTTTCTTGTGTGCACTGCTAAAGCTATTTTCCTGAAAGGTAATACAGTAACATCTTCAAAAACAAAATGCTGTCTCATTCATATTTCTGGAATTGACTAGTTAGAATGCACGAATCTTAGCCATATRTTTTTTCATGTGCTCTTAAGGAATTGTCTTTCCATTACAAATTCCTTATTGTTTGCATTCCTGGGGCATCCTGCTGCTGTCATGAGAGTGTTTGAGGCCTGACTTTGGTAGCGTTATGGACCTTTCTTTGTTTTCTCTTTTAGGTTTTCACATCATATGATTCCTGGTCCTCCAGGCCCTCACACAACTGGAATCCCTCACCCAGCTATTGTAACACCTCAAGTCAAACAAGAGCATCCACACAACGACAGTGAGCTAATGCATGTGTGAGTCTGCCTTTCTGCACTTGCCCTTAAACTGCAAATGCTTGAGAACTCTATTAAAAGAAGAGTCACGGAGATAAAATAAAGGGAATGAGTATCTTTCATGAGCTGTTGAATTTTRACCCTTCTCCTATAATTGAAGTGGGAGATGTGGGCTGTTTTAGGGGAAGAATAATGAGATACGAAGCCAGAATTCCTTCCAGTCCAGCACTTCCTAACTATCAGCCACAGCCACCTTAATTSGGACATAGACCTGGAGCTGTCTTCCTGAGGATGCTGTTTGAGAACGAACTCAAGAGCCTCTATTCAATAAGGCCTTAACTGTAAAATCYACTACTAAAAAGTGCAAGCAGCATTTGTGCTTGGTACTCAAAGGCAAAAGGCTTAGAAATCAGTAGATGAAGAGCTACCTCCTGTCTGTATCAGTGGCCTGCTAAGTGTTATGTGCCAACCTCACACTCTCCTTGAGTATTGAATTATTTTCTAAAGTCAGTTCCCTGAAAAGATGTAAAATGAATGGGATGGAACCAGTGGAATTCACGTTCTTACTAATTTTATGCTACTGCAGCTACAGCTTAGAAATTTTCCATCGGGTGCTTCTTTTTAATAGGGTGAAGGTAAATAGATGTGTGTGTGTGTTTTGTTTTTTTTTTTCCCCTCCTTCCCCCACCACGTTTTAGGAAGCCTCAGCACGAACAGAGAAAAGAACAAGAGCCAAAAAGACCTCATATTAAGAAACCTCTGAACGCTTTCATGTTGTACATGAAAGAAATGAGAGCGAATGTTGTAGCAGAGTGTACTCTGAAGGAAAGCGCAGCTATCAACCAGATCCTCGGCAGACGGGTACGTACAGCAGCCTGTGTGTGCTCATGTGTGCTGCTAATTTGTGCTCCCCCTTGGCGGGTGTGATGGCTCACTTTCTGCTCGAGGTGTTAACTAATGTGCAGCTATCAAATTAGCTAGAAGATGAAACATGCAACTAAAAATAAAAGCAGTATGTTGATTTTCTTTTTTCAGTATCACCCATATCATCAGGCTGCCATGTCTGGTCCATTCATGCCACCGTGTCTGTACCCCACATGTTAAATATTCCCATTTGCACATGGAAGGATCACCGCCTTGGTCCTCCTAGAAGGTGGCATTCATCAGAGCAGGAAAGGATCATTTATAGATAGCAACACTCAGTGCTGATTGAGATGGATCTCAGCAGTAAATATAAATATGATGTAGGTCTGATCACAAAAACCCATAGGTTGGAAGGGTTCTCCTGGGTCATCAAGTTCAGCCCCAGTCAGAGCAGGTCCAGTTACATGGGGTGGTTCTGAGAGTTGTCCAAACAGGTTTTGCCCATCTCTGAAGTCACCAGCCCAGTGCTGATCACCCCAGGGCCCATTCCAGAGTCTTGCTGAGAGCATTTGCCGTGGGCATCCTACGCAAGTTTTGTTCTCTCTGGAAAAAAACACAGGGCAACCCACAACTGCAAACTGTGTTTGCTTTCAGTGTTGCTCCTCTGAAAGGAAAGCCTCARAGATAAGTGCCCCTGGCCATCTCTGACTTATCTGTCCCAGAAGTTAGAGAGATGACTTTTATAGCAATTTGAGCTTGAGACAAGACACTCTGAACCCCTCTTTCTGAAGAATACCTCAGCAAAAGGCACTGCAGCTCCCTGGGAAGGATAAACAGTGTGCTTTTCAGTAGGAAGCCATTAACTGCTGCTTTTCTGTTACACTCTGAAGACTTGTTTTCCCTCGATTAGGTTAGAAATTTCTCATTTCTTGTCCTGGTTYTTGCTAACCTCTTTCCTCTTTTTGACACTTTTGTTACTTCCTCTTAAAGGACACCTTGGTGCTTGCATTTGCTGTTCTCTCCTACAAGTCTTACCCCCTCAATAGCTGTTTTTAGTTTCTCAGTGTGTTGGTCTCCTTTTCTCGGCCTGAATGATGGCAGTGGCTTATTTATCTCCACTCCAGCAGTGAATCAGACCTCAGCACTCTGTGGTCTGTTTTTTTCCACAGTTTTGACTCCTCTTTCCAACTTGCTCTTCACTCTGAAAATACCGCAAGTTCCACTTGCCCAGTGGTACAGACAATGCATGAGTTATCAAATATAATTGCCTGGAGATTAATTATTATCAAATGTTTTGTGCTCAGCCACCCTGGTTGCTGTTCACTGTGTGCTGTGCCACCCTGCTCACCAGAGCTTAGGCTTGGTGTGGTGCTGGATTTCCTGATGCTCTTTGTTCTCCTTCCCCTCATACTTATGTGTGCTCTAGATCTTAAATCAGCAGTTCTTCACACCAATAAGCAGGTGTTAAAAGGATTAAAAACATATATATATCCTCTCACTGATATGGCAGCTTTATGGCCAGTTAAGTTTGCAGTAGGGAAGGGTGCCAGTCTCTAAGAGATGTGGTGTACAGAAAGCTTTTTTCTGCATGTTTTGAATTTACCCATTTTGTTGTTGCTGGCCCAGGAGTTTTTAAGGGTGGATACTGAAGCCAGCAAGAAGTGCAAGTCGGGCAGCACTGCCACGCAGGGACAGTTACACAGCTTGCAGGAGCAAGCGATGCTAGAAAATGAAGTAGGATGTGTCTAACAGGAGAACTRTTTCCTGAAGTTACAGGAAAACATCATGAAATGTGTAAAAACTTCTAACAGTGTTTTGAGTGGAAAAATAAGTTTCCATTCTTAGATGTTTTACCTTCATGTTTCTGGTAAGGCAGCTGCTCTCAGTATACCCTCTTGCTATCAGCAAACAACCTCTGCAGAAGAAGGGGCAGTCCCGGTATCTCATTTTGTTAATTTTTCATCACTTCAGCTGCAGCAAACCAGAAATGTGTCCCCAGCTGAGGCAGCCTGACCCTTGTCATCCAGCCACTTTCTGTACCAGAGTTGGGCTGCCTTGGTCCTTTCCCCATCTGCGCTGCTCTTGCTGTAGAATTAGTTCTGTGGTGGGAACTTTGCTTTTTCTGAGCCTCCTGACACAGACTCCTTGGGTGCAGAGGAAACAAACACGCTGGTTCCTCAAGTATCCGCTCCCCTGCAGTCTCGCGGCGCTGCATGYGGATTATCAGAGCTGCAAATGGGCTGAATCACTCTGCTTTCAGTAACACATCTAACTTGCCAGATCTAGACAGACAGCCATTTTGTTCACATCTTGTGACATGTAACAAAGCGACGTATTAAATCCCACAAATATGATCTGACCTGAAATCCTGGTTCTATAAATTATTCTTGCTTGAATGTCTCACTGATTTTTATGTCTGTCTTTTCATTAATGTCTTCTCTCCTTCAGCTTGCCTTTCCATTCTATACATGTTGTCAAGGTCAAATAAGAAAATAACGCTAATGCTGCAGTGGAAGCTGATTCAAAAAAATCTTTTTTTCTTCTTTTTGCTTCAGATTTTAGGTGTTTCAGCAACAATACAATGATTAGATAGAGCTGATGCCTTTTCATCCCTCCAGTTTTTTTTCTTTAAGGTAGATAAAGCAGGAAATCTAGCCTTCCTTGGTCGTAGAGGCCAGCTCCTGTAATTTCGAAGACAACTGTTCAGTAGCTTGTGGATCCTGGACACTTTCTGCAGTTGTCGCTTTCTTTTCTCCTCTTGCTACAAGGAGAAATCAAAATGCAAATGCCTTGAAGCTCAAGGGTGATCTTGGAAAAGGAGTATACAGTCATATACTTCTATATACAGTCATATACACATATATTATTCCTTTGATGTCAGAGCTGAAAAGCAGTGGGTTGCCTCTTCCTAGAACAACAGAGCAAAGGCTCTGCTGGGGGAGAGTGCACGCCTCCTTAGAAGCTGCACAAACACTGTCTGTTTTGTCATGAATTAGAGTATTTTTATGTAGTATGGGTCTGTGAGCAGATTGTTTGGTGACACCTATGTTCCATAAATGATTTTTTTCTTGTCTTGCTTAAGGCACTTAGTAGTTGTAGCTGACATGCCTAAAAGTTGGTCAGCAAAAAGGGGTGCTTGTAGTTCCTAATGAATTTTCTCTTTGCAGGAGGAAAGGACTGAGTCAAAGTTGCAGAAACACTTGCTAATGTCATCTGTTGCCCACCTATGAGTTATTTCTCCATCTAATATGGTGTTTATTTTATTTGCAGTGGCATGCTCTCTCCCGTGAAGAACAAGCRAAATATTATGAACTAGCTCGTAAAGAAAGGCAGCTACACATGCAGCTTTATCCAGGCTGGTCTGCAAGAGACAACTATGTGAGTCACTCATTTGAAGTTTCTTTTAAAATTAATTTCATTTAGCTAATGTGTGTAGGGCTGGGGTGTGTGTGTAGATGGGGAAAAAAAATGGAAAGCTCTGGAACGAGAGATGGTGGAGAAACACGCGTGAGTCTTATATTTAGCTGAGTTTCCAGCATCCAGAAACTTTGGATTTTGTGGTTGATAGTGCACCGTATCTTATGAAGACCACAAATTTTAAGGGAAGAATAGATATTTTTTTCTAGGACAACTATCACTAGAGGCTGCTTACATTGCACTGTGCAGCTGTGAACTTCTTCATAATTTTCTAACTGAGCACTTGCTATCCAGAAATCTTTAAACTTGAGCAGAATCAAGCCCCTGTCTTCCAGGAGAACCTGAAGCCCAGGTGTCTTGGTGCAAACTAAGCTTTAGCTGACCATAATTCAGGATGGTTTTATTTGAAAGCAAGCATACAAAATTTGCATAGTGACCTTTATGATAGATTCTGCTTTCATAGAGTTTGGTGAAGCTAGGAAATTTTCTTACAATAACAAATACCAGATGAAACTTAATAMTAACAGTGCAGGTATTAATAATGCTGTCAGCATTTAAAACTTTTGCTAAAACTGCAGAGAAGCAAGATATTTTTGCTTTTGAAAACAGGCTGTAAGGTCCTCGCATTGGCGGTGTGGTTGGAAAGTGGCTGCTGCAGTGCAGATTGAGAGGCAGCAAAGCCCAGGGGCCGAGACGGGACTATTTGGAGTGTCTATATTTCAGGGTGTCTGGTGAACATGAGGTACCCAGTGCAATGGCAGGAGGGACTGCAGAGGCACCTAATGCTTCCAGTGCTGCACTAGAAAGGTTTCTTTCAATAGCATGTATTTATCTGAGGAACATTTATTGCCCTTTGACACTCAGGCACATGGATGTGTGTGTTGGTATAGAGTGCTGCCATGTAGCACAAGCATTGCACCTACAGGTCTTTAAATGTCACGAGAGATGTTTAGAGTATATAGYATGGCATGTACAGTTGTCTTTGTGCCTTCCTACATAGATCCTGTGTAGGAATATATGACTGAAATATTTCAGAGCTATGTTACAATGGACAATTTTCTCAGCTTTCCTTTTGCAGTGCTTCTCTCTCCAAGAATGCACACACGTCACTGCAGTAATGAGCAGGAGAGCCAGGTAGATGATAGCTTATCAGTGAAAACTTTTCAGATACAAATAATCTTTTTTCTTTTTTCACCTTGATCAGTCTAAAAATGCATCTGTATTCACTTAGGACAGATATTACTGCAGTATTTTTAGAGTTGCCTGACTTTTTGAGACGACTTCTTTTCCRATATGGCTGGATTTCACAAAACTTTTTTTTAATGCTGCTACTTGATTGTAGCAGCTTGTCGTGCGCTGACAATAGCTAGGTACTTTTCATTACATGTTTTTGTTACCAAAACCCAAAGCATTAATGCAGAGATGCATGATAGCTGTAAGAGGGGCAGTGTCTTCATAATGTAGTATTGTCAGTGTATGCTGAAGTTGTCAGAAACTGCAGCAGTTGGGACTGCTTACAGCTAGTTTTCAGCCTAGCCTTGTCCTTCTAACTTTCTGATTTTGATATTACCTAGGATCTCCAATTGGTGTTAAGTAAGTTTTGGTACTTGAAGTCAGACGGCTTTAAGGAATAAAATGGACTAGCCTCACGTGATTTTCTTTTCCTTGTTAATAGCTGCATCAACGTAGTGTTTCTCAAGCAGTCTGGCCTTGGTGCTCCAGTGATAAAACTTGCTGCGGTGAACTTCCCAGAGCCCTGGAAAGCTGCTCTCCTGTTTCTGGTCTTGCTCCTGTCTTTGGGAGCTCACTCACAAAGCTTTGCCTGGCCCTGTTACCAGCCTCAGGAGAAGTAATGGCAGGAGCTTGAGCCTTGTGCAGGCTGGGACTGGCAGAGTGGGCTGGAAACTACCTAAACTTTTCTGCCAGTTGCTTCTTATAAGCCAGTGGTTGGGGCTGTGACTCGCTGTCCATTGCTGACTGCTGCAACAGCCTCAGGTGGCTTTGCACATCCCCAGCTCTCTGTGCCACCCCCCTCTCCTCAGCTGCTCCAGTCTGTGGCTGGACACAAGCATGAGTGCTCCCTGCGTGGCGCGGTCTGTGCTGGAGTGTCCCACTGCAAAGCGGCTGGTGTGCACTCTGGGGCAAGCCGTGCTCATCTGGGGTGCTTTCAACACCCTGTCTGCTGCTGCCGTGTGCACTACTATTGGTATCTGAATGTGTGAAGAGGAGCTGTAAATTATGGTATCAACATAAGTGTCATCAGTTTATTAAGCACGAGAAGTTCTCTTGATGCTTGCATTTGCCAGTGTTAGCTGAAAAACAGCCAGAAATAGTAATTTCATGCAGACAGAAAAATGTGTAATGCTTATTGTATATATTCTTCCATAGATGCAGGGAGCAAAACTTGCTACCATTGGAACAGCTGAAATTGGGTTAGAAAATAGTTTAGCTATCCTGATTTTATTTATTTATTTTTCCTTAGCCAATTTTTTCACAGTAGTCTTGATGCAGATTGTGCCAGCTAGCTTTTTTGTGTGTGTTGTGAGGTGTCGAGGAGAGACAAAAATAGTTGGGTGTGCATAATTGCTTGGTAAAATTGACTGTTTTGCAGGGGAAGAAAAAGAAGAGGAAGAGAGAGAAGTTACAGGAATCGGCATCAGGTAGGCTGTGTGACCGAATCCTTACCATTCACTTTAGGTGTATTTTAGAAACCAGGGCTGGTGCTGTTTAATTTTTACATGCCTCTGCCTTTAACATCTGCTTGTTACTGATGTCGCCTTCTTAAGATAACCYGCTTGCGTGCATTCGTACAAGCTTGCGTTCAATATGTGTTTCCTTTCCCTTACATCTACCCTCTATAGATGTCCTGACTCCTCAACATCTCTAGTCAAGGCTATGTATTGCTCTCATCATTGTCTTGCTTTGCCTTTTGCTTTTTCTCCTCATTCAGTATTCTGTTATCCTTAGACTTCACTATATTTGTCAAATGGTGTGGGGGATTACTGGATGCTGGAAACTTTTCTTTAGCCACAGTAGTTTTTCTCTCTGAATTTTACATTTCTGTGTACACTAACAGCTGCCTAGTAGGTTGGCTCAAAGCATCAGTGAGGTTTCCTCTTTGCTTTTTAAAATACATATTTTAAAAGAAGTCTTTTTTTTTTCCCAACAAAAATGGCTGGTATAAGAACCATTAAAAAAGGCAACAAAAAAGCCACCAAAACACACACAAAAAAATCCATGTCATATTACAGCATACAGACTTATTTGGAATGTGCAAAAACTCTYAATGGAAATTTGTTAAAGGAAAACAATCTTCTACAGGTACAGGCCCCAGAATGACAGCTGCCTACATCTGAAGC
Organism: Nothoprocta perdicaria; assembly: GCF_003342845.1. Lineage (NCBI taxonomy): Eukaryota > Metazoa > Chordata > Aves > Tinamiformes > Tinamidae > Nothoprocta > Nothoprocta perdicaria. Next base: position 1,508,579 of record NW_020455988.1, read on the forward strand.
ATGGTAAGAACATCTCTAAAGCTTTCCTGCTACAACTGAATTGTAAAATAAATTTTCTTATAAATTTTATGCAATAATATGAACTTAGCAAAAATTGCAGAAGTTTCATGGTTTTTATACCGGCTATCTATTAGGTGTTCACTATTTTACTTTCTTACCTTGACATTTTCAAACTGACCATACCTCACTGACTCGCTGCAAGTCTGCCTGTGAAGCACAAGGATGGTTTTACACAGCAATGCTAACCCTCCCAGCCAGCAGTGTCACAGTTCACAAAGAGTGGGTTAGAAGTTGGCTTTGCAGCACAGCTAATGTGCTGATGTCTTCAAGATGCTGGCTGGCTGGGTATCCTGATTTATCTGTGTACTAACAAAGCATCAGCTAGGAAAGGAGGACTGTTTCAGTTGTATCAAGATTTTCTCCATTGATGGTACAGTGGTATTTTGTGTGGATTTTTTTCTAATAGTTCCAGTGTGTGCTCTCTGTCTACAGATCTTTCTCCTTTCGTGTCATCTCCATGGAGGGTGGAATGACTAGTTATTACATATATCCAATAACAGCATCTAGTATGATTGTTGGCGCACTCTGTACTGCAGGGAGGTTCTCATTTCTTGGTGTTTGTGTTGCAAGACTATTAGTTCTCCTCCTCTCAGTGTGATGTGTTTTCTATTAGGAATGGAGTTCACTTGCAATAATAGTGCCTTAGTGCAATAAAATTAACCCAAACTGTACTTAAGGTCTTTGTGAATTCCAGGACTATGCAAAAAGTGAAAGTATTTATATTTAACTTGGCCTTACAGTAGAAATGTTTTTTTTCTCCCCTCTCCCTCTAACTTATTTGGTCACACGATCCCATTGCAACTCAAAATAGCCATCGGAGCGGTCTCCTTTTGGCCTTTCCCCTTTCTTGGACTTTAAGCCAGAGAAATCCAATTTGACTTTCTCAGCGTGCGATGTCAGTCATCAGCCAGTCAGCATGATTCAGGGCTCTTCTCTAGTTATGCCATGTGTGGGTTAGTCTAAACTTGCTTGGGTTTGAGTTCATTGGAAAATACTGAAAGTGAAAAGATGCAAAATGCACATTCTACTAAGCAGAAAAGGTTCAGGCAAGCTGACAGTCTTGCCCACTGCAGTATGCTTGTCTTTGCTGATTTAGGTGTGGATTGCAGCATTTGGGTTCTATAGCCTCTACTACAAAGGTTTCTGTGGAATGTTATTAGTTAGTACTCTAAGTAGTTTAACCCACAAAACAACAAAAAAAAAAGTGTTTTAACTTTGAGTTTTATAATTACCATTTCAGGTTAGTGCCCAAGGTACAAGTTTGTTGCGAATGGTTTTTTTTTCTTTTGGGGTGAGGATAATAACAATAAGCAAAACACTAAATCTTATCTGAGTGAATGCACAAAACTTAGGATCAGAAAATAACCAAGGTTTGTGTGACAGTTAATCACTGGGGGGAGTATTTGGTTTCTGGGGTGTTGTACAATCTAAGGATGGCTGCGTTACTTTCTGACCTACTTTTGTCAGAGTTTTTCTGTTTTCCCTCTCTGTAGCAGAGAATGAGCCGAAGTAGAAGAGGATGGATGTTTTATGTACTTTCTTTCTTTACATTTTACTTCTACACGCCTCTCCTTCCCTTCTGCTCTGTGACAGTAAGGAAGCTTTTGCATTACCTGTCTCTCTGTCCACGTGCAATTTATACCTGGGAATATCAGAGCAGTAGGAACATTCCTTCCACTGAAGGAGAGCGTGTTCTTGACTCCATATATGCACAGAGGCAGCTTCACTAACCGTTGCATGCTCAGCGACTGCTCTCCACTGCAGGTGTACAGATGTACTCGAGCTGCAAGTAAAATGCACACAGTGATTTAGAGAACCTGAACCAACCAGATATTAAAGGCAACTTCTTAGGGTTAGGCTTGCAAAGGGCAAGAGGGTTAATCCAAGGAATGTTTTACCCACAACTGTAATATCTTACCAGGCCCTCAGCAGAGCTGTTGTAGCCTTGACTGAATGGAACTGAGAAGTTGAGAATGCCTGGCAGGGAGACAGGGCAAAGAACTCTTGGAAAGCCAGTATTTGCCTTCTTTCTACCCATATGGCAAGCACATGAGAGAGCCGTTTGGAAGAGGGGAAAGGAGGGTGGGAGGTCTGGGAAGGAGRCAAGCACTTGGTTATCTGAGAGGAATCAGAAATGAGTAGGTGGCAAGACCAAAGAAAGAATCTGTAGATCAGCACAAAGGCGATCAGCCAGAGTTGTAATTACGGTGATGTAAGTGAGAAGGCTGCAGCAGTGGGAGGCTTGCGTGGTGGGATGTTCAGAGGAAAGTAACGGAAGAGACATGCAAACAGAAGTGATTCAGGAGAGGGTGAAAGGTTTTTGTCCGTGAATGTTCCGGCACGTAACTGATCTTTAAGATGGGCCTCTGACCTGCATTTTGGCCTCTTCGTCCTTTGAGCGGTGAAATCGAGCTCGTAGGTGTCAGAAGTGAAGATGTCTGATTTCCTTTATGATTTGACTTCTGAAAGGAAATAAGAAAATCTGATTGATTTTATGAAATCTTAATTAAAGAAATATAAGGGTGCTGACAATCCCCTGGAATGTTCAGCAACATAGAAATAGTTAACTTTTTATGACTTATGTACAGTAATTCCAAAAGGTACATTGGTTGATGTATGGCAGGATGCAATTGGGAGCTCCTCATAAGCTATGCAACTTAAAACTGTGTTCTGGAGCCTCTTCAACGGCTTAAGAGTTACAGAGAAGGTTAATAGGCATTTTGTGAACCTATGTGAAAAAGTATGAATGTGGCTTATGAAATTCCATGGCAATTGTTAGTTCAGCCAAGTTGTTTAGTTTTATTTTCCCTCTGTCTTCAAATGAGAATAAAAACTTGACTAATGCTGATTTACAATCAGAACGACTTTAAAGGCTCAGATTAAGGCTGTTTAAATAATGACTAGTTATTACATTTCAAATCCCTTACATGGAATTCAAAGCCAAAATTCTGCGCAGAAGTGATTTTACATAGCGTGTAGCAACCCAAGAGTGGCTTGTTTTTGTCTCACTAGTAAGATGGAGTGGCACTATGAAAACAGACCATCTAAGTGAACCAGTCTGCATTCAGAAGACTGTGGAAAAGCACTGTGTGATGACTGCAGTCATATCTGACTGCTGGTTTCTGGCTGGCATCCTAGAGAAGAGGGTGTGATGTGTTGCTTTCTGAAGGATATGATTTGTGACATGGCTTGTCCAGGGCTCTCAAAATTGCTGCTGAAGTAGTTTAAAACAAAATAAATGCCCTGTCTGTGCCCTTGGCTGTTTGGAGGTTTCAAATAGAGCCTGGACAATTAGTGCAGAAGTTGCTGTCTGAGAAGCTGTGTGATGATGGTGGTGCAGACTCATGTCCTCATTTGTTTTAAAACTTRAGCTGTTCCTGCGTGAGCTGCACTTCCCTGGACAATAAGGAATGGATTTATTGCTGKCCAGGCAGGTGAGAAGAAAGGCTGACAGCACCATCAGCCCTACAGGAGAAGTGCAGATAGGAGAGTCCAACAGTTAGGTCAAACAGCACTAAGTAGTAGAGGCCATGAGTTTGCTACTCTCTCTTTTGCAGCACCCAAGTGCCATAGGATTATCTTTTAATACTGAAAGCAGTTAGGACAGCAAAGTACAGGGCCTCTTGTAAAGGGTTTAAGTGAACCTTATAAAAGACCAATAAAGAAAGTGAAGAATGGAAAGAATATTTATTTTTTTTTTTTTAAATTGAAACACGTTATCAAAACAGATGTTCAAAGTTCACTTCAGTGTTTCTTTTACCAGTTAGGCATAGAATTGCCCAAGACAAGGGTAGAAAGCTCACATAGAGCCCCTACTGCAACAAAAGTCTGAGCCTGACCTTGCTGATCCTTACAGGGTGAAAGACACAAAACTTCTTTTCAGGCTCTTGAACATCAAGAAAGAGCAACATGAGCAAGCAGGCTCTGGATGGCAGGTACAGGAGCAMTGACACCTGCTGGGAGAGATGGGGCAGAGCTCCGCACTCAGTGSGCCCCTTCGCGGGAGAAGCATGGGAGGGGAACCAGCATCTGGCCTTTTGAATGGGAAAAGGGCAGGAGGAGTTAAATTCCCGTAGCAGATGACTGGTAAATGGCCAGAGCCGGTTTCTGTCAGTGGTGCTTCCCAGCTGCAGGTACTGCTGTGCAGGTAGGGATGCTTAGCTAGAGCTTGAGCAGCAGCGTTTTCAGGAAATGGAATAAATAGTTATTGTTTCACTTCTGAGGTGCAGCAGTGGGAGGCTTGGGGGAGACGGAATAGTGGGAAAACTATTGTTCTATGCCTTTCCTGTGGGACAGGGAGTGAACTGGTGGTATTCTGTTCTGTTCTTGCTGAAAACTGAAACTTAGCAAATTTAGTAAACTTCATCACCAGATTGAGAATTGTGAAGTCATGAAAAACTCTGGAGAAACAAACTGTTTCATAGAAAGACTTAAGTTTTTGAAACCTGTTTCTCTTCCAAATTGGATCAAAACCTGAGTGTTTCAGTATCTTTATTACTGTAACTCATTTAGTCTCACATTTTCATTTGGTAGTGTACTTGTATGAAAAATTCCAAAATGAGAAACTGATCCTGTACTCTAGAACAGCTAAAAAGCAAAAAGTTGTTATGACACTGTCACTCACTCACACACTCACTCACTCACTCACACACACACACACTTGTGGAGACTAAACTCTGGTGAATTTAGTCCTCTCTAATGTCACCAGAACTGCATTCAGATGCAGTTCTATCAAAGCTTTTCTAGCACTTTTCCATGCCTGAGACTGCATGAGGTAAAATGTTGTGGCCAAAATAACTGCATATARTTAGTTTTACTCTGCTTGGATTGCTTGAAATTAGGTGAGACTTTTGAATAGTTGTGTTTCCTCCCCTGAGTGTCTTTTGAGCTACAGAATAGGRGGCTTATCTCTTTTGGACCACTAGCAACTTTCTGCTGTAAGATGACTCAATTGCATCACAGGGAAGTTGACGTGTCTGAGCATTTGCAGTGGTTTTTGTGCACAGCTATCTTTACAATGGTGAAATGTATGCATACATGCATGTATGTAGAAGGGTTGATGACGCTCTAGAAGATACTCGGGTTACAGTTGAGTATTTATATTATTCTATGCATAAGCAGCTTTAAATGTTGAGACTACCTTTCAAAGTAGAGTGTACATACTAAGCTAGATTTAATTTTGACCGTGAAGGTTATCTAAAAAGGATATTTTATAAATTTTTTTTTGTCTTTTGGGTGAGTTTTTGCTTAAGATTTCCTAATACTTCTCCAGTACCTCATGTCTTAGCTGTTAAGCAGGTAAAAGAACTGAAGTAGGTATTTCAGTGCCTGTAGAAAAGACGCATCTCTTCCCAATTCTTAATCTATAAAGTAAACAAAGTCTGGAGTTAACAAAAGCAGTCAAAGTCCTTGGTTAAAGGTTTTTTCCTTTTTTTTTTTTTTTTTTTTTTAGTGCTTTAGCACTATTTTACTATGACTTCAGAAAGAAATGATACCCAAATGGTTCATTTCTTTTAGAAAGCAAACATGGAACTGTCTTAAATACCCTTTTGAATATGTAATATATACCATAAAGCTACAAAAGAGTCACAATTTTTTTTCCCTTCCCTCTCCTACACTTTCAGTATATTATTCTTCTCTAAGAAGCTACTAGAGTCAGCTGCCTAGAGTYAACCTGTTTATTATTTTAAGCATGGAAAATCCTCCATCCTCCCAACAGGAAAAACACACTAGAGATCTTCCAGTATAATCTTTTTAAAGACTGACGCTCAGATACAGATCTGGCCTCCAGTTTCATACCGACTATGCTGGGGTCCTTTGATAAGGGGTGATGTCTGTGTTGGCATCACTGACTTCTGCTGCACAAAGCACCAGCCTTAAAATACCTGGTGTTTCCAGCACTGAAACCAACCTGTCCTGAAACAGGTCCCTGACTTCGAGGAGGGAAGCAGTTGTTACTGCTGTTTGCTTCACATGTCCAGCTTAGGGCAAGCTAAGATAGAAGCTGGGACACTAGGCTCCACCTGTAGTCAGTGCAGAGGTATTTTCAGGAGGAGCTACTTCAAGGCATCTTAAACTCAGGTAGGTATTTTGGCACATCTTTCCACAGTTAGCAGTGGGCTGAAGTTAAGACTAGCAAGGAAGAATAAAATAATAAAAACTTGTCACCACAGCAGTATCTGTTAAGAGTTTCAGGGTATAATTTTACGTAACTTCTTTGGCAACAAAGGCAGCTTTTCTTGCTGCCTGCTTGTACCCAGCTCTTGCAGAGAGGACTTGTTCCTGTCTCTCCATCCATGCACTGTGACAGCTTGTGGGACCCTGCAGCAAATCGGATTACTGAGAAGACTGGGGTTTAGCTGGGAGGTGCTTTTTTTGTTTAAAAACAACAAAGGTTGGGAGTGTTTGTTTTTGTTTGCCCAAAACACTTCAAGGATCTGGTTTAGGCTAGCCCCACAAACCATGGCACAGCTGGGCAGGAAGAGGAGCAGACTGCAGTGCCTGCATCTGTCGTCTTGTGCCTGAATCTCTTTACAGCTCTGCTGCTTTGGAAAACAAAGGAGCTTCACAGGCAGAGGGAACTGCAGCTAAATAAGGGTCTGGCTTCAACAGCCTGGTTTCTGCAGCGCTGGCTAAACAGTGGCACTAAGCCGAACATGTTTGTTTTGGACTTCAAACGCAAGTGATGCAGTTTTAGTTGTTAGACCCCTGAATTTGCCGTGTTGTTTGAAGTACTGGATTAAAAGTCAGGTTTAGTCACTTTTTAATGTATATAAACATACACAACTTCTGTCTTCCTGCTTTTCCTTACAACTGTATGAAAACAACCTATAGCGAAAGAAAAAAAGGGCAAGTTTTAAAGTGTCTTGCCTTCTATGAAGGTTAGCTTTCTCTTTTACTCTGTACTTGCTTTTGTACATACCCAGACATTCTTCAAGTTTCTTTTCCTACCTCTTCTCATTAGCATGACCTAGATGAAGCTGCATAATGCTCCCTCGCTTACTCCAGCAAAAGGGGGATGAGTTAAAGACAGGGAAGAAGAGAGAAGGCATGTAGGGCCTTTGTGGACCCACCCTTCAATCCTACTCATTTCAAAGAGGAGGGAGGTATTTTGATCCCTCTGTAATGCTTGCCCTCAGCCACTGAGCCCTGCCTTGTTAGGAGGCTTTATTCTTAATGTACTGATTCCTGAAATCCAGTTTATCGTTTGAGTAGCAAGGCTTTTCTTCTTACATTGAATGATTGTTGAATTTTATTTCTGTTTCTTATTCAAGTGTGTGTAGTGAGGGTTTTCTTTTTTTTTTCCTTCCCATTCCCTCCTGCAGTCAGCTGTACGCTGCAAATGGCACAGACAGTGCCTCCTATTGTGGCTTGGGCTCAAGACTTCACATATGTAAAATGTGACTTGCAGCACTTTCTTTGAAGCCTAACCACAGCCAGGGAGCTGTAATTGCAGTCTTTGATTGTGCCGACTTCACTTGTGGATTGGGCTTTGCTAGGGCATGCCTTGCTTGGCGAGACTTCAGCGGCAGCCCCCCAGTGAAGCCTTAGATGTGGGAAGTCTCCAGTCTCCTTAGCACATGCCTGTGGTTTCTTGAAAAGAATCCTGATTTGACCTGTTTTCTATCTGTAAGGCAACACCATCGTCATTATTATTTTTTAGGCATTATTTGGTTTATCATCAGCAGAAGCAATTTCCAGTGCGTAGCCTTAGTGTGCAGCTGGGAAAAGGCTGGGTTCTAGATGCTGTTTTCAGGCAAGCTACTGTGTAATTTTCTGCATGGCAGTATTCTGGAAATAAAAATACATGGGGAAATAAAAATACATGTAATGCTGCCCCTATGCAAAATTACATTGGATGTRTAATTTCTAACAGTATTTGTAATTTTTCTTCATTAGTGAGGTGGGTAATTACAGGTATAGAGTGGTTATGAAAATGAGGCAGAAGCTGCTGAAGCTGCATTTGGATGGAGAAAGAAGTGATGGCCCCTGTTTGAAAATGCTGAGGGCCAGAGCAAGGCTGTGGTCGTTATTTTAACCTCCTGACTTCAAAGACAGCTTGCTGGTAAGAGAAGGGGGGGAGGCAGGGAATCATCTCAACAGAAGAGCATTTCATTTCCTTCAGTGAAGTAGACATTCCTGGCTGCTAATGGGGAGTAGCTCTGAATCACAGCACTTGTATCAGGCTGCTGTGAACTACTGGCCTGGCGCCTCAAGGCCATTCCTCAACAGGAAACTGAATGTTTTCATGTAAGACTGAGAGGAAAACCTTCCCAGGAAGAGCAACCTGGACCAAACCTTTGAAAATCTGGGATGAAAAGGCACAAAATAAATATAAAGCTGCAGGGTGCTCTCCCTAGTGTTCCTCTGCTGTTTGCTTGGCCTCTCTTTCGTGCTCCTTGGAAAGGTAGAGCCCTTCGTAGCTCTTTGATCCCCATGTGTTACGGAGCACTGTGCTACTTTTTTTTTTTTTTTCAAAAAAAAGGCAGGAAGTTAAGAATGCTTTTTTTAGTTGGGACTTGGGCTGGTTTTATGAGGAAATAGGAACCAAATTAGTCAATACAGACCATCTCTGAACCACTGGTTTTCTAGTGGACTTTGGGCTGTGCTGTCTTAAAAGGCCACGGTGACTTTTAAATGTCCTTTTGTGGCTATCAGCAGGTGAAAATTACTCATTATGTATGAGGGGCTGGTAGTATTTGGGGAGAGGGTCTCATTCAATCTAAAGCAATGCGATATAGCATAGCATGAACTTGTGCTTGCTCTTTCTACCTTGGTCTGTAGCTAAACTTGTTGACTATCCTCAATTTTCCCTTCCACTAAAAGACCTGGGAATCTTGGGGGTGGCCTATAATTGGGATTCAATTTGACAGAAAAAAAAAATGGGGCCTGATCTTTCTCTCACAAAAATTAAAGTTCTCGATTTTTGGAGTCATTCTACCCTGGACTACATTAGCTTGTATAACTTCTTATTCAAGAGCAGGACTCAACCAGCATAGGCAAAGTGCTTTGCATTGTAAYGAATTAAATTGAAACTGCATGAAAGTGGAAGGGGGGCAGGAGGGAAGAATGTAGGATAAAGTGGCCCTTCATTAAATATTGCTGCTGTATTATTTGCTGCTTTTTTCTTTTTGTGGCTGTTACTGTCTCAGGGCATCAGTCTATTACAATTAGTCTTAACGGGATGCAGGCAGCTGGCACATTCTGGTAACAGAAGCTGGAATAGTGGTTCAAACAGATTTGTTTCTGTATAAAAGACTTGTTCTATCTTGCCACATGTGATTAGAGGTGTTAATAATTTATCTTCCTTGCCAGAATCAGTATTTGGTGTGCTGTTCTGGTGAAACTTTTTACCTTCTCTGCTGAACTGTATTCCTGGTGCTAATTTTGGTTGTTCTTTAGAGCTCTGGTCCTTGAACCCTTGACGTGTTTGGCAGTTGGATAGTGTCTGGAAGCCTAGAGGTTAGAGTCGTTTTTTGAGATACCAGCAATTCTGAGACCGTTACTGGAAAGCATGTGTCTGTCTGGGAATAATGCCTGACTCATCACACTAGTCACTGGGTGGAGTCCCTGTTACAGTCCCCTTGTCTGGTTCAGAAGGGCAGGGGTGACTCAAATCAGCTGTTACATAAGGTCCATGTAACCCTGATGCTCAAGGGCTCTGCCCTGTAGAGAGCACTGCTCACAGGCCATAAGAGCATAAATCTTCCCACAGCGCTAGGCACCTCAGCTGCCAGGTAAGTGTCCTGTGGCTCTTATCCAACTGGAAGATGCTGCCTACCTCATGGAAGGGTAGAACGAATCCTCCTCAGCAGTATGGATATGCAGCAGGGTCAGTGTTCACAGAAGCCTCTTTCTCTGTCACCCATGAGACTCCAGCTGCTCTGCAGCTGCTTCCCCGAAGAGAGCATTCCTTTGTTTCTGCAGAGAGCAGGGCTTGGGGCTCTGTGATGGAGGTTTAATTGACCTCAACTGCCATCGTATCAAAGCCTGAGGATGTCTAAACCTGTAACAGATGTCTGGGTCAAGTGGTTTAGATAAATGGGATGCACTGTAAATAGAAGTTACTTCTGTAATATGCTCAAGGTTTAAAGCTTTCTTGCGGGTGGGAAAAAAAAATAGTGAGTGGACATTTAATTTACAATCCAGAGTACTCTTGAGTGAAACAAAGCTACAAATACTCTTACAAACTCTAAGCGTGAGCAAGTACTGATAGTTTGTACTTAATTTTGGCATTGTAAAAGTAAGTTCCACTACTACAGTTGTACCGCAGAGTTGCAGTGGCCCCTTGCCATGCATTTCCATACAGACAGTTTCTTTGAAGAGGACTTGTTTAAAAACAAACAAACAAGAAGTGCTTCATATAAACTTTATCACTCTCCCTTCCCTCTCCATAGGTGGGAAAAGAAACGCTTTCTCGACTTGCAAAGCAAAGGCGGCGACACCAGGACCCCTTCTGGAGATGGAAGCTTGTTAAACCCTAGGTGTGTCCTTCATCCACACAGACCACCCCAAGGAGTCTGCCCAGGATGCCCTTCACCCTGATGTCACTGCTAGAGACACTGAATCATAAAGACAATCACTGCCAAAATCCTTCACCCTCACAAGGTCGAGCCCTGGTATAAAAAGAGCAAACGAGCTCCTGGGTCAGGAAAGCAGCTTTCGTCTTCATCTCTGCCTTGCACTCTTAAGTCCCTGTCCCAGCCCTGTCCATACTGAGTGAGCAGCCCCGTAGCACAGCTGGCAGCTTCAGCCACCCCCGTAACGCAACCACAGCTGCCCCTTCGAGCACGCTGAGGAAGGGGAAGCGCCCGGGCAAGGAAGACACACTCTAACTTCTTTTTATTTAATGGTGCGACAGGATCAATTTTGGTTTTAGCTTTTTTTAAGAAACTTGAATGCTTTTATATTTTAACTTTTAGTTTTTAATTTCCTTGGTGTATATTTTACTAGGTATGAGCTTTTAAACAAGTGTCAAAAATTTGAAATACTTTTTAAATAAAGGGTGTTTTTTTTTCTGCCAGAGGAAAAGCCTGTATGGATAAAGGTGGCTTTTTGTTTTGTTATTGTTAAACTATTTGTAACAAATAGTGGCCTCAGTCTATAATACAGTGTCCTATAGAACTAAATAAATATAACAACAGTCAGCTGGTCAGTAGACATGTCAGTCTTGTATCATCTACTCTGTAAACATAAGCAATACATCCAGCAAATCTGACTGCAGTGAGTTCTCCTTCTCACCCATTCCCCTTTTCCTTGTAAAAAGCCCAGCACTTGAATTATTACTTCAACTGTTCTGTATTTGTATCTGTTTTGTTAGCCTGTTAGTGGGATTTTATGCCAGTTGTTGAAATGAGCATTGATGTACCCATTTTTTTTAAATAGTAAGGCACAGCCTTTGCCAAAAATACTGTCAACTTTTTTTTTTTCATTCCAGTTTGAGTTAATGTGCTGAGCATTTGTTTTTTAATAAAAGCTTTGTAATAAAACTAAAGTCAATTGTCTGGCTTTAAAAAGTAGGCATGCCTTGCATTTGAAGAAAGAGAATCCTTGGAAGATAAGAATAAGCCCCCCAAGACATGGTCATTTTTAGAGGCTATACCCTTTGGTATGTGTAAAACATCTGGCTGTTTGCTTTCCTGAAGTGAAAACAGTCCTTTTTGAAAGGAGTCTAACTTTTTTGTTCTTCCCAAGGTAAGCAAAACTCTCCTCACTGTGGGAACAAGAAAGGGGCAGGCTGAGACTTCCCTCGTGTTTCCATGTTACATTTGGGCTAACTGGACCTATTAGGCTATTCACTCTTTCCCTCTACATCCAGTTTTCTACCAGAATCTGCATGAGGGACAAACAGGGCCACACAGCATTTCCGCGCTCTTCAAACCTGACACTAGACACGTGAGCCTCCCCAGCCCCAAATGCCACCAGAAACTTCTCTGATCCATTTCCCCATTTGTTCAGGGGCTACTGGTTTAGAGCTTCCAAACACACAGAGATGTCTGACTTAGAACTAAAGGATTGCACTTGAAAAAACAAACCAAAACACTGTACCTATAGGCAAAAAACTGTTCCAATTATTGGAGAACACCACTGCAAGAGAAAACAGTATGAACTGTAAATTGAACTAACCTATGTTGTATTCTAGCTCCTCACTCTTGTTTGGTGTGGGTTTGGAATGAGGGAAGCACTGAACTACAAGAAAATCACATAGGTGAGTGACTTAATTACCTAAAGAGGTTGTGTGATTAGATTGGTTATGTGACCTTTAAGCTCTGCTGCATATGAAGAAATTTCATAATTATAAATGTTCTGTAACAGCTTCCTTTTAAACCAGTCAAGGCAACTACAACAAAACAAATCTTCAGTGAAATAAGAAATGCAACATATTCCAGAACTTAATGGTGATAAGGCACTTATTTGGAGAGGCAGTGCTTTGAACTTGGACTGACAGATGAAAAAAATGACTAACAAACCCTGAGAGATGCTGCTTAGGCAGAGGYAGGGCCATAGAACAAGCAAGCCATGGAAAGAGGGATTCAGATTTTAACCTCCAGAAGGTCAGTTTTTATTAGGACCTGCCTGTAATGGTGAAGTGCTGGGYAAATACAACAGGAGACAACGCAGAAGATGAGAGTGATACTCAACTGAGAAAAAGTTTCAGAATCCAGGGTAGCCAAGATTCTTAAAATTTGGCTGCTCCTTTTGCTACCCTGAGATAGGATCCCTTCTTACTCTTATCCTGTGACATCYGTTTTATTTTCTCACAGCTAACAACACCTCTTCCTCTTCCCCTCAATTCTGAATTAGAAGGGCAGTAATCATATCTGGGAAAGCAAAAACAAATGCATGTCTGAAGAACCARGAGAACAACCAGGGTTTTTTTTCAGGCCTGCAAGAACCTGCTAGCTCAAACTCTACACAACTTTCTACTAAAAATGTCCCGAAAGAATTCAAAATCAAAACATCTTAATCTAAGGTCCCTCCAGAAATTTATAAACAGGATTTTTGGCCACTGTTTGAAAGTTTAGATTTTGATGTACGGTCTAAGAGTTTCCATTAGTTTCGGTTTGGTGTAACTGCATGACTCAAAACCACTCTGTTAACCACTAGGCTGTGTAGCAGTGCCTGTGCTGGCATTCTGAAGCAGGTATTCCACACCTTTTTTTGCTTCTTCTGGTGGTGTCCCTTTCCGAAACAGGACAGCAARCAAATGTTTCAATATCCAAACAGATTGCTCCATTGCACTGCATACCTGCTCTAGGGTTTCTCTCCTCCCACTTTTCTCTTGCATTTCACTGACCCCTTCCACTCTTGCTCCATCCTCTCAGGTAGTGGTGACTTTCTGCTGCTTTCCCACAGAGGGTACTCGGTCAGGGACCTGCACTGCCAAATGCTCCTCGCACTGCGAAGCAGCCTCCTCTTTCCAGTGACCTGCTGCTATTTCCTATGAACATAAAATGATGCAATTTAAATCTTGCATAAGGCTAGACAATCAAAGAAAGAAACCCTCTGAATTTCCCCGCATATGTGTTCTCCCAACGCACGCTGAGGATGATACAATTTTAGCTCACACATACACATTTTTGTTTTCTGTTCTTTACAGCCTGAAAGTGGTGTAAACTGCCAGGAAGAATTCAAGGGGGTATCACAAATGAGAAGTGGACAACCTCACGACAGATGTAGGTATTAAATCTGCTATCACACAGTTACATAAACATGGAATATGCTATARTAATCTTCCCACATTAGAGGGATTTTTCAGATCACCTTAGTCCAACAGTTGTCTCACTAGCATAAACCATTATCATTTTTTCTTTGGGAGTTAACCTCACTTCTACAGGCAATGATAAGTCCAAGAACAGCAATACAAGAGAGTCAGATGCTGGCAATAGATTTAGATATTTCACCTGACCTGTTCTCTATTATGCATTATTACAGCATTATTCTCTCTTCCACTTAAAATTAAAGCWTGTAACTAATAGCTCACAGAAAAGACGACACGGAACAACACCAGTACCCCCGGCCTCTCACTCTTGAACAGTCCATTTCCTAAAAACACAATGAATGGATTTTTTCASATGTTTAATCTTTACTAGAAACAGTTTCTTACTTGTAGTGTTAGCTGCTATTGTCAAAAAGCTCTATCTTTTGCCAAAAAACAGCAAGCTGATGTGGTGAAGATYGTGGCTGCTGTTATCATTTCACATATTCATCTCTGCTTCATGTTATTCTCCCTTTCTATCAGCAGGCTACCTTAAATGTCACCTGCCAATAAGCTAAATGTTTTCAGCTGTAAATCTCTGCAAATGATCTTTCAGAGTATAACTCTGGTCTAGACACAAACTAAATCCCAATAGTTATTCTAAGACAAATGAATGTCCCCACAAATTTAGATCCAAGTAACAATGCTGGCTTCAATTCACAGATTTGCCAGTTTACTGTCAACTTCAGCAACGGCCTTTGTTTAGCCAAAATTGAAAGAAAACGCCAAGTCTCTAAGAAAGAGAAACAATTCTTCTGTTCCAATTAATGCTTTTGTTAAAGAAAAAAAATGGTATCAGGAAACCCACTTGTGAGATTAAAAGCATCCTTTTTTCTTTTTCATATTTCCTCTTTTTAAAAGGGAAATTTGCCACTTTCAACTAATACTTCACTTTTCATCTAATACTAAAGCAAATTAGGTTCTATAATTTTCTTTCATCTCCTCCCTTAGAGTAAGCTTTCCAAAGGTCTCACCCTACCCATATAGTAAAAGCAGCCTGAACACATTTTAAAATCCACAGCCTCATTCTTATCTGCTATCTCCAGATGAGATATTTTCCTATAGTCTCACTCACCCACGCTCCTTCCTCAAACAATATTGCAAAAATTTCATCACTTAAAAACTCTGTTTCGTTACTTAGCTTTTGCTGCTCTCCCTCTGTCACTAATTTCATGATAGTACCCAAAAATTAATCTGTAAGCAGCTGTTACAGCCCCTTAGGTCAACAGAAAGTGAAGGCAGAAAAACCAGGAGGCAGGATTTTTCTTCAGTCAGAAGGAAGTTGTCGTTGCTACTGTATGAAATAACTAATCAGCAACACTAAGCACSATTTCAGTCTTTCAGTTGATTTTGTCCAAAATACTAAATAAACAGCAAATAGAGACAGAACGCTCCTGTTTCCCTTTATGTTCTTTCAACATTTGTACATGGGGGACTTGTCACAAAAATACATGCTAGCTCTCTTCTAATAGTCTCCATTCTTTTGAGGATTTAAAGAAAACTGAGGCCYTGAAAATTAGACTCTTAAATAAATCCTCCTTTAAATTCTGATAGGCATTTCTGTGTCCAAAAAGTCACTGGAAGCTGTGGGCCACATCTGCTTAGGACATCCTGGAAAAAAGCACTAGGCCTCCAACTAAAATGAAAGGCTTCTAGAAATCTTGTCCTAAATTGTAAGGAGAAAGAGTTATAGTATCAACTGGAAGGAACCTACCAGCCCTCCTGTCATATTCAGAGGAAATGAGGACTTCAAGTAGATGTCAGAAACATCTTACCTTTCAGAACACCTTTTAGTGTAAACCAACAGTTAAAAGCTCTATGAAACATAATTACAATATCTCTTACACCTGCTCCAGCCTGGCTCCATTCGAGAAGCAGGTCTAAAACAGTTGAAAACTTACCAAGCAGGGCTCTCAATGGCCGGCGTGCCTCCATCCAGCTCTGGACACGCTGCCTGACAAAGAGCAGGAGGAGGAGGCAGGGAATAGAGTCATCCCTTCATCACACCACAGACCATTACGTTACCTACACAGGCCCTGCCATCAGCAGAGCAGCTGAATCTCAGGGTATGCACAACCAAAAAAACACTTACTGCACATGTGTGGTTTAACCAATTCCTACTGCACAAACATTTAATAGATCCATTTGAGAATGAAAGGATAATTAAGCAAAAAAGGGGGATTTTATTTGGTGCTAATTCACCACATGCAAGTTCCAGCTGTTTACTGTAGACCTACCGCCAAGCGTACACTTCTTCCCACAGCTCATCAGAAAGCCTCTTACTGGGAAAAGTAGTTAATCCACAAGATTTCTGTTGCTGAAGCCAAGACTCCAAATGGGGGGTTTAGGTTACTAATGACAAAAATTTTGCATKCTTTATCCAGCAAATACTGTAAGGGTTTGTCCATTTACAGAAAACCACCCTAGAAGTGGTTACTGGCAGAAAAATGGGACCAGAATAGCAGAGGCTGTTACTAGGCAGGACAGAGATGCACCAACAAAGCAGCACTAAACAACAGGCTGGGGAAAAAAATCCTGTTATCTGGCAGCCTAAAACAGCCAAAGTAAGCGACAAGTTCCTCAGTGCCCGCCAARCAAAACCCTTGTGTTAAAATATCCTCCTGTGCCCTGGCCAACCAGCAGCATCTGACCCAAAGCTGGAAACTAAACCTGGCGTYGTGCCTCATTTTGATGCCTTATGCCACCACATTGCAAAAGAAACGGCTCCTTTAGTAACTAGGCTTGGCATTTTGCATTATTCCCGCTCCAGTAGCAACCAAAGACTCCAGCCAGGGTTACAGCTTATGGTGCTGCTTTCTGTGAAAAGCATCCGTCGCTGTAACAGTTTTGCAATACTCAGAAAACAAAATTGAAAAAAAAAAAAAAAAAAAAAAAGGAATAAAAGAGAAGAGGGAATTTAACAAGTACAAAGTTGCTCTGTGGTCATGCAATCCTCAATCTGATTAATATAATATCACTAACAACCCTGGACCTCCTTACATACATTTTAAGAGACTCAGCAAAGCATTGCCTTTATAAAAGCCTAAGTATACTGAATAGGGAATAGTACATAAAAAGGGATTTAAGTTTTAACATGAACTTGGACAAGGTCAGGAAATTCAAGACAGATCTTTCCACAAAGCATTTTAAAAATCACCAACTGCTACAAGGAGGCACAGAGTGTGCCTGTGCTTAACCCYTCTTAGCAGAATTCAGCAGAAGGCTAAATGCCACTTCCTTGGGCTGCAAACAGGAAAAGAGACGCAAGGAACACACAACCCAAGAAGATCAAGCTCACAGAATCTGTTTCAGCTGCTGTTCTTAGTGCTTCTGAACAGCACAGAGAAACAGGCATCATTCACRTCCATTTTATAGTTGTTCATAGTGTTGCAAACTGCTATGAATAAAAACAATGAAATATGGCTCTGCTGTGACACTAGCCAGAAGGGCAATGGTGCAGTATGATACTGCATGACTGTATGATACTGCATGACACAAGATGACTATGTCAGGCTGTCTCACTTGAARCACAGACTCCAAAACCATAAGCAGGATTTTTTAAGGAAAGTTGGTCACTATAAGCTACAAAGATAACTTCTGGTTTATCAAMATCCTTAAAGCCACTTGCTTACTGRCAAATTAGATTTTGGTAATTACATGTTGATATCTTTTACTTGGGTCTTGCTAACATTTGTGATAACCATCAGTTAGTAYAGCTATGAAAATGGACAGGGGCTTGAAGAGCAATACTCTGAGACACAGAAAACATCTTCTATGTCATGATGCYACACAACACACAGAGGATACTTACACAAAGAGTTCACTAGAGAACAGCAAGCAATTGTCATCTCAAACAAATTCTCTTATCTGTCTGCAAGGAAAAGAATTATTTATCAAATGTAAGTTAGCAGCACTTTGGCAAAACAGTGGMAGAGACCAAAACATACTTTCGCATGACTCGGCATCCTTTTATTTTCTTCTCAAGGAACAAAGCAATCACATCACCCATGTGCAACTACACTGCACACACTTAAAGGTCACTGTGCCCAAAGATCCCTGATCTGAATGCTGCACTACAATTCAGAAGGAACAGAGTAACACTACAAGCAGATGCTAGAGAATGTAGGTTCTAGTAGATTTCACCTCACATTCTGTAGCATGTATTTTTCTGCCAGTAGGAATGTGATTACCTAGAGCTGGCTCAAGCCTTACTCATCTGCAGACTTTATTGACTCTAGTATGGCAGAAACTCAGGAACACGCAAGACCTTCCCACCACAGGGTTTGGTTTTGCTGGGTAGGCTGAAAACATGTATTTTCCAGTTCCCTTCTCTTTCTAAACTAAAATCTTACCGTGATGTTCTGCAAGGTCCCACATTGGAAAAATGACGTAGCAAAGTCCCCTTTCTATGTCCATTCCAGATTAATATCCATACTGCGAGGCGATATCTGTATCTAAGAAAATTAATTTGCTAGAGTAATATACTGGAAAAGCTAGATTACTTTTGCAAACACAGACTCACATTTATTACTTCAGGATATCTGCACTCAGCAAACAAGTAGCTCTTATTATTAACCCAGCACAGGTACCATTTGGCTAGGTGCCATTAGTGGAGAGCATTTCATTAGTCAGAACGAAGCCAGATTTTAATTTCTACACCAGACTTAACCCCTCTTTAGATCACACCTGATCTCAAGTGCTATCTCTCACACTTCGTACTTCACAAGCTCCTTGTGCAGAGCATTCTCCTCCAACCCAAATAAGACTTCACTTTCAATTCCCCTGTGCAGTTTGCTGCACTCCCACTTTCTCCCCACCCACGTCACAGAGCATACATGGAGCACATTTGGCAGCTGAACTGACCCAGATGCTGAATCTGGAGCCATCCTCCCCAGCTGCAGTAGCTGGGCACATGTCCGACTACCTCAGCTGTTGACTGTCAAGCTGCCTCCAAGCTGTGCCAAGTCTGCATCTCAGAGCTTTGATGGAAGTGGGGCAAACGCTCTAAAGCTGGGAGGTCTGCTGACAAAAAGGATAAGGAAGACTAAAGGTTTTTAAAGCAGGCAGTGATGGAAACCGAGCACCCTTGCTTCCTTCTTTTCTATTCCTTATGTTTTCACAATCTGTTTTCCCTTATACAATAAAATCCAGGAGGAACAGAGCTGCTTGTTAGTCAACATGCCAAGCAGTGGAAGGTCATTTCTGGGTTCTGGAATCCAGTCACAGGCAAAGCTAGGGACTCTGAAGTCATCTTTACTGAGAAGGCGCAGGTAGACAAATCTGGGTATTTCATTATCTACTCTTTAAGCCTTCTAGCGTTATATCTAAACTACCTGCTGAACAAGTTGCAACTCCTCCTACAAATGAGGAGTGACTATTTACTTTTCTATTTCTGAACAATTTTGAGTGTTCATTGTGATGTTGAACCCAAGAGACTTCTGACATATTTCATGCCTTCTCACTGGGGAATGAAAGCAAAAGCTTACCTTGATCCAGTGGCTTCAGTGGTTCAATTACAAATATAAACTCTAATCTAGATTTAATTAAGTATACTTGTATTTGAAATTTTGGCCCTTTACCTCATTCTTCCTGGCTCAGTACTCYGCACGCTGACAGAATAAACCATCCATGCCCACCAGTAACGTACCTCCATGCGTCCCTTTGGCTACAGAGAAAAAGAAGTCCCTCCTGAAACAGCAAGTCAAACTTRCAAACATCTCTCTCAGGTTTCTTGCATATATTGCATATGTACATACTGTACCTGTTAGACCTCCTGAAAGGAAAACGCTGTTTTAGAGAAAGTTTATTTTTCTGAAATATCATTTACTAGTGAAATATATTTTGCACATTTATTATTAAACAGCCCTTACTGTGCTTTAAACCTAAGCCTTCACAAATTAAAAGGAAAGATGATCTTTTGAGTAAAAGGAACAAAAACAAAACAATTCTTACCAATGTTGTTAATTTTTTTTAAAGGAGCATTTAAAGGCACAAGAATAATACATGTTTTCCTGCTCTAAATTAATAATGAAAATAGCAGCTCTGAAGCTAATTCCTCCCTGCAGCACTTAAAATTCACTAAATTGTATTAGAGGCACTAAGAAACTTCAAGTGAAATGGAYTTTAGGTCCAAAAATTGGACTTTAGTTCAGGAACACCAATTCAGCTTAACAATATTAGAAAAGGAAAGAGACTGTCTGCAGTATGATTTCTTTCCTTTGACACTCTTTCATGACAAGCACCTGAAAAGCAGAAAATATGAAATGAGGATCCTGGATCCAATGAAACAACAATCTCTATTCCCCTCTCAGAGGCTTCTTGCATGATTACATGCAACCAAATCAGCACGCGAGCCTCACTTTCTTTACAGGTTATCTGTAAAGATTCTGTGTCAGGTGTTAAAATAGGGAGAAAGAGGCATGTGAGAGTTAAATATTTATCCATCATTTCTTTAATTAAAAAAAAAATTTATATATGCGCACTCAGTTTACAGATCCAAAACACATATAATAAAAGCAAGCTACTACTCAAACTGGAGCTCCAGCCCTCACATCCACCTGCTCTCCAATAGCTGAGGAAAAGGCAGCCTTGCAGCACTCCCCTCAAGAACAAATCCAGACTCCGCTAAGACCCAAGGAAATGAAGTTGCAAAGCAGAAGGTGCCTCACACCACCAGCCACACCTAGTTACACAGCATGGACTCCAGTCTCAATCCCCTGAAGTACTTGACTGCAATAGTAAAGTAGTGCTGTAGTCAAAAATGACACTTAAAATGAAGTGCCACTAAATAAGGCCACTTTATAGGATTCGAAAAAGTATATGGAAGCCTTTACAAGCTTCCTATCCTAGTTATTAAAAACAAATCTAAGTACTAAATTTGCCAAATTAGGAATCACCTTCATAATGTTTCTACAGCAATTAGCAAAAGGTGGCCCTTGATCTGCAATTGAAAAAGCCGGGAAATCCAAATAGAGTTTTCTTTTAAAGGCAGTATTGGGACCATTCTGTGCAGGTACCTGCCTACCTGCATTCTGTGCAGGTAGAGCGGGTAGAGCCTGCCTCTGCAGTTCTTTTGTTCTTAATATTACACTCAAAAGCATAAGCTTGTTCAAGACACTGTAATTTACACSTACATATTAACATTGTGTTTAAGAAAAATCCTAACAGAACAACACACTGCCTTTCCACCTCTGCATTTGCCACTGCAGAAACAGACTGCCACCCAGTGGACTACAATCAAGTACATCAATTGAAGTCATGGCATTCAGTATTCAATTGTTGAAAAATTTATTTTCATGAAAATGTATTTTTGTTTGGATTTTTCCCCTGTTAATATAACAACATGTTCAGATACAGAAATTCACTTGGCAGTTTGTCCTGCACTTGGGAGGGCAGAGAAAAAAAAAAAAAAAAAATCAACATTTGCATGAAGGCACCATATATGTAAAGCTTTTCAAAATTACAAGACAAATTAATCTACCAAATCAAGCTTTTGGCATAGAAACTGTGAAGTAGTGCAATCACTCAAGTTCAGACATGGGTTATGCTCTAAATGCAGCTCATGCCATCCTTGGGAGGGCACAAACAGAATTCACCTGTGGTATGGGAATGCTGAATAGCATACACAGATGGCTTAAGAGCTCCCAAATTTGGGGGTTCATTTGTATTTGTAAAATCCTTCTCCAGTCTTCTTACCCAGCTTCTTCTCTTCTACCAGTTTATTCAGCAGAGGGCTGGGGGCAAAAAGAGGATTGTTGGGCTCTAATGCATGCCATCCTGGAGGAAGAAAAGTGGTGGATGGATTAGTAACAGTCTTGTTTATATGGAAAGATGKAGATCTTGATCTCCTTGGAAAAAAATCTTAAAAGTTTAGCAAACTGAAAGAGGTTTGAGTTGAAATTTATTCTGAACTCTCCCACACCTTCATAAAGCTTCTGTGCTTCATAAATCACAGCTCACTCCTCATAATCAGGAGCAAAGCTAGCAATTAGTTTTTAGGCACAGTCTACTGAGAAGACTTCTTTCTCGTAAGCTATATAACTGGGATTTTTAATACTTAAAAGTGAGAATTTTGAAATAGAAGAAAACAAGAGACTGAGAAAAAGGAAATAAAAGCAAGGGTCAGTTAAAAAGAGATTCAAGTGAAAGGAACTTCCACTTGAATTTCTATCTGTGAAAGACATGGTCAGTTAGA
The DNA here is from genome assembly GCF_003342845.1 of Nothoprocta perdicaria. Lineage (NCBI taxonomy): Eukaryota > Metazoa > Chordata > Aves > Tinamiformes > Tinamidae > Nothoprocta > Nothoprocta perdicaria. Next base: position 1,530,592 of record NW_020455988.1, read on the forward strand.
GAACATAACCCTGCTCTATGACACTGGCTAAAATTACACATTGTTTGACTGTCTCAGGCTAACATGTCTGCCTTCAAAATGTGCATACTCTACCATGTTTATCATTTATCTTGAAGCCAGTACTATAGTAGACATACACTTTTATGCTGCTCCATAAACACTTCTTATCATCCTGTCATTTAAAACTGGCCAACTTGATTTTCATATAGTATGCAAACTCTATTTCTAATTAATATCTGATATGAAATAAAGTACCTACATTCACTTTAAAGAGGCAAATTTTCCAAAAGGTAACTAAATAATATAAAAAGGTATCTCCACATAAAGCACAGAAACTTTTGTCTATCTGGACTGTCCCTCTTCAAGCGTGCTTTTTTTTTTTTTTTTTTAAAACAGTCTCTAGCCCAGTTTTCACTTGGAAAATAGGCACCTATATTTTCAGCTTATGATTTTGCAGTTGTTGCAGTGATAGCCATGGCAAGGATCAGCAAAGGAGATGGGACCACAACTAGGGCTGACCACTCAGTGTAACTGAATTCCTGTTCCTCTCTCCTTAACAGTGAAAAGGCTGCACCATAAACATTCCATTCAAACTAGTCAGGAGTCAGATTACAACATTCGCCTACAATTTAGCTAAAAAAAAAAAAGAGAGAGAAAATAAGAGAAAATAAGCAGACAGTACCATCTATAATGTATTTACTAGTATCCAGTCCAACATAGTCCAGCAGCTCAAATGGACCCATGGGATAGCCAGCCCCAAGCTTCATAGCAACATCAATATCTTCCTTTGATGCATCTCCTGGAGAAAAGATTGACAGTTTGATGAACAGAGAAGATTCTGCATCTTCTTGCCACCACTTATAAATAATTTACAGGGTGCTATTTCATGCTGGTGAGCTCTTCACTGAAATCTCTGCACATTTCAGAACCACAAAACCTGGAGTCAGCACGCACAAAAAACGTGCTGGAGTACAAAGCTGAATCTCTCTCACTAAAGAAGTGCAGGTCTACTTTCCCCCCTCTCCTACTTTCCTCTTGCACTCCTAYGTACCAGGCTCAACCTACCAGAAGACTGGAGAAAGCATCCAGCACTAAAAAGAATCAAGGGTTTCTAGCAGATACAATAAACTGGCACCACCTGCTTCAGCCAGTGCCTATGCAGTATACAAATCCTGCACTGACTGCATTCATCACAGGCAACTTTCCTTTCTTTCTTTGACTGGGAATAGGCCTTACATTGCTGTAGAGGCAGGCACACCTCTGCTGCTTATTCKTACTAGACATTTTGATACAGGCAGTGCACTACTTTGCAGATCCTATAAAAAGGGATCAAGCTATGCAAACCTCAGATATACCTGTTAAGTATCTTAGAAACACATTCCAAAATCTTCTATAAGTAGAAAAACATCACTAATAACTTTATATTAAATAATATTGATTTTAATGTATCTCCTCTTACTCTTTACTGTTGCCTTTTTTAACTTTTTATTTCTGAGAAAGTGGGAAAACTCAGCCTCTTCGTTTCACTAATTTCAGCATAATTTAAGCTCCCTGAAGTCAAACACATGTAAACACTCAACATATTTGAGGTTGACAAGAGTTATTTACTTCTATCAATGGACTTGGCACATTTGGGTTTGTCAGAACTGGCACTTTGCCACCTTACAGATAATGATAATTCACAAATATGCACTGTCTGCAGGAAATCAGCAGCATCACAATGAACTTTAAAAGGGTAAAGGSGCAAACAACGGCCGTACCCTATATCACATTTAGATTTGTTAGGATATAGGGGACTTCCACAGCAACTTGACTGACTTTACTTTTTAAGGTTTTTCCTTTAAAAAAGTGAAAACAGACTATTACCCATCAATATTTATAATATGTCCCCTGTTTAATTCTCTGTAATCTGCTAAGTGTATTTTGCCTATGAAAAAGCATGCAAATCTTTAACCATTTAAATCATGGAGATTTTGCATAAATAAAGAATCAAGACTGACCCAATAAAATGGTATTTTAAGGGTCAATATTGTCAGGAAAGAGACCCAAATTCCTTATTAACTTAAATGATATTCAGACTCAAGTGTCTACTCTACAAATTAATGCAAGCAAGGTGATAAAAATTTAACCTGATTCAACAGAACACATGAATCAGAAGATAGCCATCAGGATTCTCAAAACATTAATCATCTTTTAAAAYTGATTTCTTAAGAGTAAAAAGTCAATAAACGAACTTTAACAAGCTTGGAAATATGCTCTGTTGAAAAAAATTCAAAGAGAATAAAGATGAAATCAAAATAGTAGAATGCCTAGGCAGATAACAGTCAATTTTAATTCATGAATTTAGTGAAAGTTTTTCTCTACATTTAACTAAGTTCTCTTGTCTCCTGGAAAACATACAGTGACACAAGCCACTTACACAACTTGTAAAAGCTTGTAAGTGTACAAGCCACTTACTCCTTGCACAAGAGGCAATTCTTTTACATACAGTAAAACAAACCCACACACTATTCAGAATTGTGATTTTTTCTAAAAGAATAATACCCCCCCACATCCATGCCCTCCTTTCAAGCCACTGAAATTTGCTCTTCCTCCTTTGAGATGTAATTAGGTACATTTGTTGGTGGATAAACAAATAGTGTTGGGTTTATATTTATTCCTAGTGATCAAACTATCCCTGCCATGTGCTATAAAAGATATTCTAATATTTAAAGCATATTTGGAGGAATTTAGATAATGAAGAGCTTTCATCTGTAGGWAAGCAGTGCTTTCAAAAACAAGGCATTTCAAATAATACTCTTAGTAGCATGCAGCTATGAACAGAACACTTTTCTGCTCCACTCTAATTTCCTCTCTATTCATTCACATAAGCTTGTTTTCTTTTCAAAACAATTATTTATGCTTTGTAATTAAAGCAGTTCTTCAGAGATTTATGATTATTCCTACTTACGCTCACTGTTAATGCAAAAGCAACCAGCATTTAAATCGAACTTCTTAAAGAACACAGGTCTAAAAAAAGACCCAGGAAGAAGAACAAGATATTTCAGGAGCAACAGGATACACCTTAGATCACCTGTATTCCACTAACTCCTGGGTGATAGAGAATATTATACTACTTAGTTAAAAAATTGTGTGTGAATTGGTGTTTTCACTAGCAAGCTCTATATAAGTGACCTTGGGAGAACTTTCCTAATGGTCTCTTGATGGAATTTCCAGACATTTTCACAATGGCTTCTTGGTGGAGGGAGAAGGGATTTCCTAAGCAGTTGGCTGAGGGGTATTTTTACAATGGCATTACACTTGCCTCCCATCTCCAAACCAGAAACAGTTTCCACCAGCAGCAGTTTCCCACACAGGGTATTAGTAACTTCTGCCTCTGCATACACTGGCATTTCAAAACAAAGACAAGATCCTTTCAACTCCACGCACTAGCTGATATTTCAAGTGCTCTACCTCCAATTCTCATTTCCATCCTCTGAGTCATGGAAGTTGCAATGGAATCCCAGCATTTTTCTGAAGCTACTTATTATTTAGCAGAATAATATGTCAACTTCTCCTGAAGTAAATACTCCTATAAGTACCTCTCTCAAAGAGTCGAACAGCTTCAAGCATGTATGGCACCAAGAGACGGTTAACAATAAATCCTGGAGTATCCTACAAAAAGAAAAAAAGGATTCTAGTTAAACATTTTTCATCAGTGCTATACTCAAACACTGTATGACAAATTGAACAAGGGCATTAAGACACTTTTTTGAATCATCAAGTTTTGATATGCTCTAAATTATATTTTCCATTTGATTAAATCTGGTCACTATAAACAATAACGGATGAATTTCACAAACAAGGAACATATGTAAACATTCAGAACTGCGAACAGACTACCACAAGTCCAACTCAGTAAACCCCAAAAGCTTACTACAGTCATTTAGTAAAAATCTCCTCTTTAGCATAGATTTGTTGATACTGTATCTGCTGTATCTGAAGAATAAAATAAGTATTTTTTTTCCTCTTTTTTTTTTTTGTGTACTTGCATTGCGAGAAGCATTCCTGGTTAAGCAGTGTACTTCTACCCCACTACTCACTGCTAAACCACATTTCTGAAAGTTAAGATCACTTCAAAAGGACACACCAGTGCTTCCACGAAAAGATRTCTGCTATCAGATGAAATTAATACCAAACTGGCAAACAATGCCTAGACTAGAGTCATTCTACTTAGAGGAATTTGGGTTAAAAGTAGGGGCTTCCCTTACCAAATGTTTTAATGGAGAATAGATGATCTGGACTAAAAACWGCCTGAACATTCTTGATATGCTCTTACAATTTAAGAGAAACCGCCAAGTTAAACCAAATAGTTTTAAAGAGAATAGCTGTTCTCAACACCGTACACCCCTCCCCGTAATTCAAAGATATTTACCTTACAACTGACAGGACTCTTTCCTACTGCTTTGCTGAAATCCATAAGCGATTCAAAAGTCTTCTGGCTGGTCATTGGTGTCTTGATAACCTAGACAGGGGAAGGAAGTGAGAGCGAATACATTTCTAAGCAGAATCTTAATTCATGTTACGACAGAAAAAAAAAAACACATTTCAAAACTTTTACAAAAATTCAAAAAACATGTATTGCAAAAAACAAATTTGATCTTTATATATGTAGCAGATATAGAAAGCTATTTTTAAAAAGATAGTCAAAGCACATCTTGAAATTAAATGTTTGTTTGGAAAAATTTCCCATTTACCTAATATGAATGGTAAAAGCAACATCTTTTCAGAACCCCATTTAGAGATTATAGTGTAACAGAACAACTTCATAACCACACAGTCTCTGCTGCCTTGTGAACACATTGACATCATTCTAAAAAAGATGTATTTACACACACAGTTTTTGATAAAAAGGGCACAACATTACGTGCCTAAACTAATCATGACCACAGACAATTTTAAAGAAAATAAAAATCTATTTTTCAAATTTGGAACAGCCTGCTATTTTTCAAGTAGATCTTCTCATCTGATTTTCTTATCAATTGAGTCTTTTCCTTTTGCCACCTGTAGTCTTTTCTACAAGATTTACTAGAGTGTGGATACATTAATTTATGATTAAACACCTAGCATAGAAAAAAAAATGACTTGCAGAAGCTAAACTGGTTGCGATATCACAGAATCACAGAATWTTCAAGGTTGGAAGGGACCTCTAGAGATCATCTAGTCCAACCTTCCTGCTCAAGCAGGCACACTGAGAGCATGTGGCAAATATCTGTGTTGAAACTCAGCCTCCACATGCAGTAACTGTCAAGCAGTAAACTGTCCAGCAAACTGCAATATGTAAGCTGTTATGGTTGAACTCCAGGTTGGAAACACTTCTAAGTTGCTTAAGAGTTCTGTCCCAGCCATCCAAGGACTAATGCTGAGTTTGACACARAACCAAAAGTAGCCCTGAGGGGGAGCTGTTTTTTAAGGGGAAAGTAGTAGCAGTTTTTACTTTTAAGTTATATAAAAACATCTGAGTCACATTTACATAAGATTAAAATGGTTTCTAATAGACATTTCAGTATTTTTAAACCTTACTACATTATTATCTGACATTTACCTCCACAAGCTTCATCATAGGCACAGGATTGAAGAAATGGAGACCACCAAATCGATCCTGCCTGGTGGTTGAGTTAGCCAACTGGGTGATTTGCAAGGATGAAGTGTTGCTTGCAAATATTGTATGCCTGGAGAGAAAAAATATAAAAATAAAATTGACAACTATGTTTCTGACAGTGGAAGATCAGTGCAGTAGACATACATATGCATCAACAGACTTGTTAGATATATCCTGCAGATCAAACTTATCTTTTTGATAAAGTTTATATACAGTAATGTGCAACGAGAAGGGAAAAAAAACAAAAAACACTGAAAGAGCTATGTGGGATTACAACTTCAGGTCAAGTATGTTGAACACTTCAGTTGATCAAGAAAATGGATTTTTAAGTTAAAAAAAAAAAAAAAAAAATCATTAACAGCCCACATCTACTCCAGAAAATTTCTTCAAAAAAAAAAAAAAAAAAAATCATTAACAGCCCACATCTACTCCAGAAAATTTCTTCAGTAATCATGGAAACAAAATGGAATTTGTGACTTTAAATCATTTAGACATCTACAGAAATCAAACATTTTGACTTCTCAAATACCTTATTATGGTACCTAAAAATATTTGCAATATTTTTAATAATCACCAATGGGAGACCTCATAAGCAAGATTACTATGAGAGAAAAGAGCTGATGAAAAGACAGAATAAAAAACAGCTATAAGGGATACAAAAAGGGATACTTCAGGGGAAACAAAAAAAATTAAAAACTCACTTTAAGATATATATGCATATGAAGTATTTTTCATATGCATACAATCAATTTACTACTTGCATAATGTTTTATTTTAGAAATATCCCAGTGCCTTCAGATTCCTGTCATATGGACATAATACAGAAAACTCACACGCGTGACATTTTCAGAAAACTGACATGAACTGCAAAAATTAGCAGCTAAATTAGACATGAAACCATACCTTCTCTTCTGGACTATATCCTACCTATCTTCTAGAAGATTATCCTACTGGACTGGGCAAATGTCAATCTGTACTAGTAATTCATTTATATTCTACCAAGATGTAAATGAGCTTTACAACAGAGCTTTCAGTTATGTGTAAGTCATGGGGACATCTCAAAGATTAAATGAAAACATTTTAGGATAAAAAAACATTCTCTGAGTTCTATTTTATTATTTATGCTTTTTAACCTTTTGAGAATTTCTTTAGGAGATGGAAATAAAAAATTCTAAGACTTTTTATTCATAGTTCTTACAAAAGTATTTTTGTTATTTCCCTACCATAAAGCAGGCCTTACATATTTTGAGGTGGGGTAATAAAAAATATTTTGTATTCTATAATTTTGACCTCCCATCTGAAAGATGCTTATCTTTACCAAAAATCTGTCATTACACACAAAGAACTCAAATATCCATATAAAAATATTTTGAGTCCAAATCTAAACCCAGCAGAGATTACATCTGACAAAACAATGCACTTACAATAAAAGATTTTACTTTAACATCGTATTTGTGCTTTAAACTCACACAATGCCGCAGGAAAAAAATGTAATTTTGTACTGCACTCAACGGTGTTTTATTTACACTCTCTACTCTGATCAAGCAATTGATTTAAATCGAGTTTACAATGGAAGAAAAATACTTCCATGACTTATGTACACAATTTAATCTTCAAGTGACAGCAGAGTTGGAAGGCTTTTGAAAGCAGCAATATTAGTAAAGCTCTAAACGTAAAGCTTTTCCAGGCATTAGTGTGCTTTCATTTGGTGCCATCTAGTGGGTCATAGGACAAAATGAAAACCAGAATCAAAACAGTTCATCTCTTTTTTTTTTTTAATACAGTTAATCTGAAGAACATTTCTTCATAACCATTTTGAAAGCACATTGATTCTGAACATACTGAAAAATCCAGAAACACCAGCCAGTTTCTACACAAGTTTCCACATCTGAAAATAAACCCTAGACCAGGAAATGTTGCCCCGCGTTTGAACCACCCAGAACTACCAGGAAGTAAAGAAGGCAAAAGCTTAGGAAAGCAGATATTCCAAAATTCAGAAGCACATATTCATTATGCTCGTGTTTGCAAAGGTGCTGCAGTGTTTAAATGCCTGAAATAATAGGAAGACTCATCTTTATTGCAGAGGTCACCGTAAATCAAATATAGCAAATAACCATATAGCTGTTGCCTCTAAAGAAGAAAGTTGGATACAAGTGGGGTATGGTATAAACGAAGAAAAGCACAAGGTTTCATATGCTTCAATTTCCATAATTCTTCCTATTATATGGAAAGGTAATACATAAGCTTATAGGTTCCCACCAGCTATTCCTCTGGTAAACCCAAAGATTTGAATTAACACGTCTTCTTAACTCAGGAGGACAATCTTTCATAATCTCTGCCTATAGCATACAGCTCAAAGTGTCATCAATGTCTAAGGCCTCACAGAAACAAAACTCCTCACAGGACTCAATATCACCTTTAAATAAATCTGAAGACATAAATCAACCTCAAGTCTACTGCCCCTCCTACGCTGATTTAACAGTCAGCTAGTCTAAATAATAATTTTGAAGTTGATGTTGAAATCTTAGCAAAGGCTGTATGACAACAGCACTGACACCTCTTGCTTTATATTACATCAGCTTGACAAATACAGTAAATAGTCAGCTGCATCAAAATAAGCATGGGGAAACACTGACTGAACATTTCTGCTTTTCCCCCATGTTACTCACATGAAGACCAACTCCCCATATTTCTCACATAACTACAAATTTCCATTTGTATCTCAGAGTTAGTGTTTTAAACACTTAGCTACTATGTTTCAGAACTTTATTGGTATTTCTTTTTTTTCAGATATGCTGTTACCCTGCAGCTTAGAGTCACCATTTACTTCCACTTTCTTCATCTTGTAAGATAGCTCTATTTTTCCATCACTTTCAATTTTCTTCTTAAAAAAGAAGGCTTATGTCTAATGTCATTTTTTCCAGGTCTGCAAAACAATGCCTTYTGCAGCATCCAGAAGCATACTTGAGAAACTCCCAATATCTGTTAATATTCTGCAGTTTAAATTGCCCGTTTCAAGGCAGCTATGCATATGAGCAGTTCAGTCTTAGGAAAAACTGGGTCAAGTGTCCCAGATATTCAAGTTACTAAATGACAGTCGACTTGAGTCCCTGTGCCTATCCTTCCTTCCTGTCTGGTCCTAGAYCCTTTGCCATTTAGTACCCTATAATTTGTATATTAGCTTTCTCTGTTGAAAACACACAGACTCAGGTGACCAGTGCTCTGTTTTAATGTGAAAAGTGCAATTTGGGTGAGACGAGGCATTCTGGTAACTGTCAAGGGCAGTTATAGAAGCCTTTTGWCATCAACTATTGTTTTCAGAAGTTACAGGCAGTTTTGGTCATTAACCATATTAGCCTGAAAATCTTCCCAGGCTGAAATCAGCTAACTGGTAACTTTTTTCTCTCTCTCTCTTGATACTTTATTCAAGTTGCAGCTTGTTAAGCTCCTTAGCTAAATCAGATAGTCTGGAATAACAGTTAGGCAATACTCTCAGTTTTACTTATACTAGTTAGAACTAGTCAATCTGCCAGTGGTCAAGGTCTTGTGACTCCAGGTACAAGGATCAAGCTCCTACTATTACATACTCAGCTTACCAGCATCTTTGTTTAACTCACACACAGTAATTGACAATGAGCCATTTCCATAGTAGAAACTTAAAACTTCGTTGGCTTAAATGTTTCATTGTTAAGTTATTGCTTACTCTAAGAGGTTTCTTAAACTTGTTCACATTAAGGCATGCAATCAATAATTATTTCATCATCCCATTTCTCAATTTAAGTACGGCAACCTGTATATTAGGAATTACCCATCAACAGCAGCACTAGCTTATTCTACTGTTGGTTTGGAGACTGGGGAGAGATTTCTATTATAGTTGTCTGAGCAGACAACTCCAGGTGAGTAACTGATACTGATACCAACTCTAGGTAAGTCACAAGCCACTCAACATGTCAAAGCATGCAGATTTCCCAGCTGCAATGTTGACAGTTGCTAATCCTTTATCAGCCTGAAATTCAGTAGTGGTTTCACAAAAAGGAACTATGAAAGTGGTCTAGAGTCATGATTCTTACTCCTGCAACAACAGGAGTTCAGCTCCATCTGAACTATGTATAAACGTAAAAAAGTTGTTATCAAGATTTTTCATCTTGGAATAGAATCATTCATATTTTCATTTCTAAAGCCACAACAAAGATCAAGCCTCTTTAGTGTGAGCAGTTTGGAGTGGAAGAGTAGAATTATAGCTAAAAAATTGTAGACATACACAAAGTTATCTTTTTGAACTGCTCACAAGGTTCGAAACCCGTTCTTTCTTTCATTCAGACATCTACCCCTGTAATCTCTGCTTCAAATGCTGCTGGATCTCAGGGAGTSAAAAAAATGGTTCAACTCATCACAGTAACTTAAGTGTGATTCAATAAGAGGAAAAAAAATAAAAAGCAACTTTCAGATCAACTGCAGGACTGAATCTTAAGTACATGGGATTTACATAAAAAGGCGTAGCTAGTTCATTTCATGCTGCTATAAAAATATCACTATGAAAGATCCCAAGTACAACAGATGCAAAACATTAAACATAAGTAAGCTGCACAAAAGCATTTTCTATTTAGCCATTTGACAGGTTTATACAAGCTAATTGAAGTGGCTAATTGAAGAAAAGTGTGAGGAAGACTGAAATTTTCTGTATCCACTTCTCTTCCATATCAAGAGCTTATTGGTAGCTGAAAGGAAAACTTACAGTGACTTGGAAAAGAAGACTTTGAATCTTTTGAGAAGATGAAACCTATCACAGATCTGTTTATATCCAAATATAACATGAAATTCCCTACATTAAGCAAAACAAGAAATAGATAAAATCCAGTCTATGCATCTGAAAATGTCTGAGATATCCGTATGTGTCAAATATTCCCTATTACATGACATTCGGTAATTAGTCTGAGGTAATTAAAAAAATACTCCCGATTTTAAGAAAATGTAGAATTGATGCTTTAAAGACAGACAGAAGATACAAAGACGTACATTTCAAAAAGTAACAGAAAAATATACCCACTCTGGAGCAAACTTATCCAGTGTCTTGAAGAGCTCGTTTTTAACTTCCTGGTTCTCCACAATGGCTTCTATCACCAGATCTGTACTGTGGACCACTGCTACTGCATCCGTGCTTGTTGTCAGGTTCTTCAAGGTCTTCTCAATGAACTCAGCACCAGCCTGAAAGATTTCAAGAAGTCCCAAAGTCTACCTACAATGATTGTGAAAACCCTATTTCGATCTTTTGAAGTTTATTTAAGCCCTCAAAGCTTAGGGCATTCTTGATACATTTCAAAATCGGTAAGAAAGTTCCTATCATATTTTAAAAACGTCACTTAATCCATTCTTCAGTTGAAACTTCGGCACAAAAGACTGAACAAACAATTGGTCTGTCATTCAATATTTTCTGAGAAAACTTGGGCTTGTCTGGGGGTAAGAACGAGCCTCCTCAGTTTCAAATCTTTGCACTGTTTTCCTTCAGTGAAGTAATTAGCCATTTTTACAGCTCACTGCTATGAATGGATATGTGCTAGTTTATGGATACTCCAGCAAAATGATATGGCTTACAAACAACACCTACCCTATTTTTTTGCTAGGAATGAGGGGAAAAAAATCTCTATCTTCTGACCAGCAAAAACTGCCTGCAATGCAAACATTGACTCTGTTTGTGAAAACAAAAATCAAAGACAATCGTGAGACTTTTGGAAAAAGGGAAAATAGAAACCTAACACAAGTAAAAACATACTTGCACACTAAAAATACATCATATTTGAAGTATAACCATCACACATACAACTTGCTTTTAGATTAAAAGCATTTGCAAAGCGGAATTTGGAGTCTCCATAATTACCCGCAGGCAATTACACTGCTCTAGTTATACTGGCATTATTATAGGTTTTCTTCTGTACTACCTCAGGTAAACAAGTCCTTTTTCGCTTCCTTTGTCTGATGCACCATTCATGCTGATAATCAATACTAGGATAATCTATCTATGGAAATAGGTATAAAAACACATGTTGCATCTGCTGTAAAGTACAATGTTACATTTTCTCCTCTCTTCCTCAGCTGCCAAAGAAATTTAGAGAAACAGGCAAAGCAGCAAATAACTTTTAGGATATAAATTTAAATGCATCAACTGCTGCACAGTACCTGGTTGTATGTAGGTCTTAATGTAAACACTGAGAACCTTACATGTGTAGTTCAGGTTCTGAGTAGTTCAACTTGCACTTTCATTTCCTTTCCAATAATTCTTTTTTGTGCCCAAGCATTTGATCATCAAAAGATTCCTTATGCAGGTATTATGACAAATTATGTAATGATTATTTTTTCTGGATAAAATGGATGAATTCCCAGTTAATTGCTTAAAAATATTTGCAATTAAATTAGGAAGAACAATTTGCCAGCAACTTTAGCATTTGCTTTAATAAAATCTTTATCTTGAGGCTAAAGTCTAGAAGAGAAAGAAATAAGGAAGACTTCATTCCACCAACCTGAGTCAAACAAGTCCAAGAAAATTTAAGCTCTTCCACCATACTGGAAGAGGTTTACTTTTGATGTCAGTATACTAACAAGACCTATAATACCACAACTGTCAGCAATCAGAAGTCCAAAATGGGAGTTTTATATGGGCCAAGTTCCCCTCAAGGTGTAAACACAAAGAGGACAACCTCAGGCTTATCTGCAAACTTCTTCTTTGTCACTCTTTTCAAGCTTTCTTCAATTCCTTTTGTAGACTTTTTAAGGATTTCTTCCGACTGGTCTACTAACACCACAGTGTGTCCTGTGGCTGCTGCAACCTGGAAGTTAAAAAAAAAAAAAAAAAGACATCTAGATATTAAAACAATTGCATTAATTTCTGAATTTCTGTTGAGGTAGACACTAGAAGAAGGCAGAAAAGCACTGAAGGAAATTAGACTGATGTAAATATTTGGCACTCAAAGTAATGTTTCCACTATTTTAAACTGCACACCTTAGGGACTTACATTCTGCAAACTTTCACTTTACATTTAAATTGCACCTAGTGACTAAAGATTCATGGTGTCTATGAGACCAATTACAAAAAAAAGTTAGCTGAGATTAAATCAGAATAGAAAACTGCCTCCTGAAGACAACCTGTCACCATTCTTGCCCAAGTTTCCCCCCTGGTGTTACAATCATCACTGGTTTAAGATGACTCTAGATAGATAAATCAGAGGTAGAGATCAGCAAATTAAACCCTTCTCTTCGGCWGCGGTAGCATACTGCAACCCTAGTTCAGATAGTGCTAAATATTACATTAACATTTTTGACAAGTTGCACTCTAAAAGAAAATCAAAACCAAMAAAAACAATAAAAAGGGGGGGGGGGGCAATCTAACAGAATATGCAGATTAACTTATTTTCCCTACAGGGTTATAACATTTAAACACTGCCTATGTTTCTCCAACATGAGAGCAACAACCTTTTGTAACAAGGCTAATTCTGAAGGTTCCTTTAGTGGAAATCTCAAGTTCTAGTGTCAAAGTACAGAGAAGTGTTTTTACCAGAGAAGTTAATAAACAACTAATTCCATAAGGAGATGGGAAAAAACATCCACTCCTTCTAGAGATTTGCCAGAAGCATGAAAAATCTTCATTGCTGAGAAGGAAAACCATTAACTCACTCATTAAAAGAGGACAGTGCTATTTACAAACTCAGATTTTTCTATCTCGTGGTCAGACCCATGTTCCAGCAGGTCCGTCTCTCCAGGGGAACTGCAGAACAGGACTGTTAGTCACAGTGCTGGGCATCCCCCCGCTCCAGGGCAAGAACTGCCATTAGCTCCCAACTCAAGTACATTCTTGTAGTACAAGTACATGTGCTATGCAATAATTTTCATACAAATCACAATGTATTCAATTATGAGATTTTTAAAGTAATTTTGGGTTGCTTTCCTGCAACTAGCTCTAAGACAGCAAACTTGCACAGCTCTTTTCAAGACTGAGGCCCTCCAATTACTGGAATTAAGGAGAAACACACTAGTCTTTGTAACCCTTGCCTCACACACATAATGTTTTATCTGCAACAGGTGCTTCCTTAGTTTGCCTTTGCTGATCAGCAGCACCAAGAGGCAGCGCTTCAAGGGCTGGGAGAACACGACTGGTATGTGACAGCAAGGCCAAGACAGTGGCTCATGCACAGCACGTGATGCTTCACAACCCGTCCCAAGCACAGAGCTGTTGCTCCACTTCTATGCCCCCTTTCTCCTATCTGTGCAGACAGGCCTCACGTCTTAAATCCCATCTGGATTCAACGTTAACTGGAAAAGGCACAGGGGAGGAGAAAAGAGGTGAGAACTATGCAAGAAGGCACAGGCAGTGGCGACAGTGGTTTCTTGCGCTGTCCTGAACGGAGATGAAAACTTTGGTGATCAAGCCCTATCCTTGTGAACTACAGCCCAATGCTGCACATGTGTAAAGCCCCCAAAGCCACGACAAATGTAGGCAATCAAGAGTCAGGAAAGGCATTCAGTTAGTGTGCAACTAACTGCCTGGATCATGCATTGCAACCCGGGACCAAGCGGCGACGTGCGGAAACCTGTCCCGAGTCCTCACCTCAGACCCGCCACCGCAGAAACCCCTTAAGGAAAAAAAAAGAAAAAAGGAAAAGCAAGAGGAAAAAAACGCGGCCTCGGCCAGGCAAAGCCCGCAGCCCCGCGCAGGGCGTTCGGCACGCGCCGGCTAACGGCCGCCCAACGGCCGCCTAACGGCCGCCCAACGGCCGCCATGGCGCCCTCCGCGCGCACCGCCGCGGCCGCGCCTGGGCCGCGCTCACCTGGGCGATGCCGGCGCCCATGAGGCCGCCGCCGATGACGGTGACGTGCTTGACCACCAGCTTCTTGGCGGCCGCCGTGGCGGCGGCGGCGGAGGCGGCGCGCACGAAGCGGCGGGTGGCGAAGGCCATGGCGCGCGGGGCGACCGGAGCCGAGCGGAACCGAGCGGGGCG
>NW_020455988.1:1545501-1556694 GCF_003342845.1 Nothoprocta perdicaria
GGGGCGGGGCGGGGCGCGCAGGGCAGCGCCGGCTCGCAGGGACTCGGTGTCTCTGGCCGGAGCCGCTCGCAGTCCCCGGGAAGCGGGTCCCCACCGAGGCTCCCGTGGCTGCGGGGCTTTGCTCCAGCTCAGCCTCGGGCGGGTCGCTCCCTTTGCACCGCAAGCTGTGGCCGAGCAGGCAGCTGACGACCCTCCCCAGGGCCGAGCTGTCCGCGGGGCAGCTCCAGGGCCGCTTCCCTTCCCTCCTACCCGGCCCCTCGGCCCCTTCTCCTCACAGGTTAACTTACCCTCGCTTCTGCCTTCCCCTCCGCACTCGCCTCTCTCTGCCGTTTATTCTTTCCGAGTAACTTTACACGGCGGGTGTAAACTGCACCAAAGGAAGGAACGGAGAGAACTTTTCTAGTGTTCACCAACACCATGTATGTTCCCATCCTCATTTTCCTCTCCCACCTCCCTAGTAATGCCTTCTGCTGCTCCCTCCTCTAACGTCCTCTTTACTGGACAGCCCTTTTTATATTAAGTAAAACAAAGTATCACAGACTTTGCCAGCAAATGAAACTTATTAAAAGGACGATGCAAAGCTGTCAAGCATTTACTTAGGAATGACTTTATTAAAAATAAAATGATTCTTAAGCAAATCTGGAAGTCAAATTTAGAAATACAGACACTTTCAGCATTCAGAAATAGACTTTCAGTTCTATAAACATAGGTATTTCAATAAGGCCTCTAAGATAATTATGTTCAGGAAAAAAAAACGGAAGAGGGGTATGTTTACAACACAAAACCATACCTTTCRCCACTTCACTTACAGGTCTACCAAAAATGGCTGCACATTTTTACAACCAGAAATATTTTGCTGTTTTTATCCTACAGTTTAGACACTTTCGTGGCATCCTGCTGTGAAAAGTTCAGCACATCCAGAACATAACTTTTTTTCTTTTGTCATTTGCAGTAGCACCTTGCATCCCGGCAGACCTTAACACGAACGCACCTTCACATCAGCATTCGCAGCCTGCCACACTATGCAGCACTTCATTGTAGGTATCACCTACTGCAAAAACTGCACTCTGAAGATAGCATTTGTAGAAAGATAGGGTCAAAGGTCATTTAAACTAAATTCAGTAGGCAAAACAAGTGCAAATATCATGCCATTTCACAGACTAGATTATATGAATTGTCTCTTCCTTGGAACCTGAAAAAAAAACTAAAGTGCTTTTAAAATGTGTCCTCACTGATTAAAAAGGACATGTATTTTATATATATAATCAATTGCACATCAAGATCATTACACTGCTTAAAAAGACATTTTAAAAAAAGATAAATATTATCAATATATAATTCTAGCATTGCAATTATGCATTACCATTTTAAAGAGGTACAGGCAAAAAAATCAAACTATAGAAGCTACTTATTCCCTGTAAAATATTAAGGAATAAATACGTATTCCAAGCTGTCAGCTTTTATCAAAGCCTAGCATTAGGACAGATTTGGTACTAACTTTACTTTTTATTAATGCCATGGGGTCTTCAAAATTTTGCACAGGTATTGAACACAAGCACATATAGCCTATGGAGGCAAAAGGTGAGCTTTCATAAGCACTGGAACTCTTACACAACTGTATGGTACCTCACCAACCAAATACATCATTCAGAAATTTAGCCACAAAGAACAAACAGAAAACTTTATACCTAAAGCAACTGTTCTGCAGTCTTTGCAGTAATACTTGTTTTTTAAGGCTTCAAGTGAAAGAGTGATAAAAAGAGGTAATTTCAATTTTAGGAGTTGAATTTTCTGCTAGAATTAAGGTTTGGTTTCTGCTACAGACTCCCTAATTTCATTCTGCAGCCATTTTCACATTACAATCTTGTAACTTTAACATCAGGAGCAAGACACAGCTAGCACTGCCTAGATCCCAATGGGGAAAAAAAGGAAGAAATGCAACTTTCTTTAAAGAGAAATTCTTAAGAGAGGAATATATGGATTTATTTCCTCTGAAGTTCTGCTAAATCAAAGAGACGTATAGAGATTTAAAGATGATTAATTACTTAAAGGTTAATTTAATTGTATTACTTAAAGGGCCTGATGCCCAGAAGATTAGACATTTGAGAGTTCTTCAAATAAATGGCAAGCTTATGCAGAGCAAGTGTTCCCTTCAGCAATACTTAACAAAAGGCTTCCCCTGTGATTAGTTAATACTGCTAAATAGCACTAAAACTACACGAGGAAAGAGTGAGATAGTGATATACCAACTGTAGATCTTTTTTCTCCATACACAAGATAACAGAGAGAGTCAAGCCTCAAGTTTGTCAGATTCCTCATTCCCATGCCTAAATCCTTACGAGCTACATCTGCGGTGCCTGTGCTGCCGTACTGGAAATGAGATTCCAGTTCTCAAAGCCAACCAGGACAACGCAGCAGTTGTGTCCTCGCTGCCCAYGCGGGCAGAACCTGAGTGCAAGCAAATTTCAGGATCAGATTACAAACTACAGTGCTGTCAGTTCGTCTGCAGAATGCAATAGCTGACACAACAAAAATCTTCCCTTTCCAGAAGTAGGAAGGAGCACTGTCACTAATTATGAAAGTCTGTGCAGKTGGTATTTTTCTGAAAAGGAAGTAGCACAATATGCTGGAAACAAAATAAAGCTGGAATAAAGTGCAGGATTTCTTCATTTAATCTTTTTGGATGTTATATCATCTCTTCAAAGCTATTAGTTTGAATGGACATGGAGCTAAAGTTAGACCAAACCTTCCCTCCATGGATGGTTTTGTAGCATTTTCAGGGTATAAAAATGTGAAACTTTGCATGAGACTTGCAAAAATTAAGAACAGCTCCATTTTTGCCAACTGCTCTCCCATGCACACACGTTTACCTAAAGAACAGTTAGAAAGAGACATATTACCAGTTTTATACTCAATCCGTTTGTTACTACAAACACAATTCTTGTACATCTTCCAATCTGAGAGGACCTCAAGCAGTAAGTTACAAACTTCCAAAGCTTTGGTCTCCAGTATTTGAGTCTGAGCCTTGCTCAGCTTTACCGTTGGATGCAAACTGCATTTACCTGCATTATCAAACTACTGTTAATCATTTCTCATTTCTGTCAGGTAACTGAAGATTTTAAAAATCCAACTTCTTCGTTTTGCAAGTCACAAATTAGAATAATAAAAGAAGCTTTATATTTAGTCCTATGAGTCCCTTTTAAATTTCACATCCCCAAGGCTCTGTACTTCAAAAAATACCCGCATGCAACCAAGAATCTTACCCATTCCAAAAGGAATGAAGGTCTCTTTCTTAATTAGCTGGCCATTTTCATCCAGAAATCTTGTTGGTCGGAAATCATCTGGTTTCTCCCAGATATTAGGATCTCTRTGTACTGACCACAAGTTGGGCACAATCACGCTGCCCTTAGGAATAATATATCCTTGAAGCACTTTAAACCAAAGCATAAAAACAGAGATTGGTTGGGAGCAAACAGGAGACTTTTATACTTGAAGGAGGACTAAAATACTTCATGCTAAGGACAGGGATACATAGCTGTGGACTGCAAACGCAGCAGCAGTTTAAGGAGCACTGCTGCCACCTGAGCTATAGACCACTGGGTGAGCATGTGGCAGGTCAAAGCAGCTGGAAAGACACCAAGTTTTGCTAAGAGGTCCCTGCAGGCAAAAGGGAGCAGAGAAGCCTCAGTATCATTGCTCTGCTCCAATCCCTCATTCAAAGTGCTAATATCACAGCAGCACCAAACACCAGAAATGCACTCAGCTCAGCGATTTGATCCATTTTTCTCCTACTCCTGTGTTGTCATAGTGACCCCTCAAAACAAAGAGGGAGGGTAAGGAAGAGGGATGAGTAATCTCTAAAGGATATTGCAGYGACTAGTCCAAGTTCAGTTGCATCTCACTGACTCACTACAAACTATACTGCACAACGCTTAACTACATGAGTATCTCAGTAAGCAACATTTTACATGCTGGGCTTACATGTTACAAGATATAAATGAGGTCTCTGTACATCCTCACTAGACATCACTTCAGACGTTCATCCACAGAAGAAATACTGTATTAACAAGGCTCTAGAAATGCTTACCAGCGGTTTCTGAGGCCATTCGAGGGATAGAAAGAGGAACAACTGCAGTCATCCTTTGTACTTCCATAATGGTTGCCTCTGTGAAGGGCATTTGAGCCTTGTGGGTAAGAGAGGGAACTTTGCCACGTCCTAGAACTGCTTCAATTTCTGCATGAACCTTCTCTATTCAAAGGGACAGAGGACAAAAAGATGCAGAGTGAGACAGCATTATCTCAGTTTCACTTCTCCAYGCATCATTCTTTACATAGGTTTGTCAGAGATGACTGCAATACATAGCCCTGAATGAAATAACTTRCCAAGAGATGCCTTAAGAATAGGGTAGGGTAAGAACAAAGCAACCAAGCACAGCCCTGACAAGCGTCTATAGAGTAAAACAACTTGTTGTCAGATACTTTTTCTATACAGGAAAAATACAGGAAAAGTTGAATTCCAGTTCCAAATGTAACAATAACCTCAGCTTACATGYAACTCTGCAGTAACTAGAATGATGAAAATACCAAGTTCCTGGTCTGCATGAAAAGAASAAAACCAGGAGGCCCGCGGGCTGCACGCACTGCATGCCTGCCCTGGCTCCCTGTCCCTAGAAAGACCCATTTCTCAAAATGGAAAAAGACAGTGAAGAGATTGGAAAGCATTTAATATAGTTCTTTTATTGCATTCTGGAGTAGAATCCTGGCATAATACTGCATGCATTAAAGCCATGCAGCTTCTTCCCGCTGTTTCCTACTTTCAGTTCACTGAACCTCATTCAACTATTTCCTAAGTACTGAGGAAGGGATCAGAAAATGCTCCTTCCCCCAGACAGATCTTCCGCAAATGAAAGAGAGAAGATAAGAGACCTAATCCCAATTCTCATTCCTCCGAGGAAAGWGTCAAAGTATTGGTTGGTTCCTTTCATCTCACTAAAGGGTCAGAAACCTACAGAAGTTTGAGATACAAGATTTGCTTCACTCTTGTCTGAGAGAACATTAAGTTTTATTACAGTTAATTTGTATTTTYGTTGCATACACAAGAAAGTATCTTGAAAGAGGGAAATATATAAATATTAAGTGTCAAACAAAAGCCAGTTGTCATTTTTTTACTCTTGATACCGTAYTTTGGTGCTGTTTTGTTCACTGGAATCCAGGCTGCTTGTACCCTGGAGCTTTGGCTCTCCTCTCCCTATCGATTTGATAATTAAGTAAAAGCTTGATGCAAAAAGTTTCTGTTTTCAAAGACATGGAAAGCACCCAACAATAGGACATGGCTTGTGCTCTACAAACACTTGCTGCCATCTATAGGGCATGCTCGGGAAACAAGCTCTCGTACGAGGCCTGCACAGACCCTTGCCAACAGCGCTCTCCTACCAGACTGTTTTTCTCTGCTACTTTGGTCAGGGACAGATTGTGGCCTTGGATTCAGGTATGCACGTCCATGGGGATTTAAATGAGGAAAGTTTTCTGCATTCATAAAAAATAATGAYAATTACACTGGCTGTCTCAGGCCAAATGTCACACAAGTCTTTTATGCCAAAAAACAGTTCATAGGACTTTGCAAAAATATGTGGAATCCTATAGAAAAATCCCCAAATTGCTACTAACTACATTACCAACTGCAAAAACTGAGCCTCCAAGACTCCTTCTTATTTGAACTGCACCACCACATACACACAAACAAATATAAATAAAACTTAATTTCCACAAATCTTCAGAACTCAAGGTCTCCACAATGTTTTCCCACATGCGCTTGCGTGCACATCCCGCCTCCCCCGCTTCCAGTAGGAAGCGAAACCGGACTCCACAGCCAAACAAGCTCCGTTTGCTGCTGATGATGGTTTTTTGCCCTCTCACAACCCACCATTGGCCTTTCCATCTTTCCATTAAATGTCCGTCTGCAACGTCTGCTAGTAGTGAAGTTAGGCGCTTTCGTAAGTGGGATAAGAAAAACAAATCACTTCATTAAAAAAAAAAAAAAAAAAAGCCATATCTGACTCCCAAGCACCCAAGCAATCCCAATACATAAGGAATGGGGTTCTGGAAATAAGAAGATTCCATTATATAACTGAGCAATGCACATACTCTGATACTCTGGAAAGGGCAATTGGAGAAGTTAGAAGTGTTAGAAGTCAGCAGGAAAATTAACAGGACCAGGTATAGCAGCAGACAGAAGGAGCGGCAGTTTAAAACAAGAGAAAACCTTTCTAAATTGCACTTGGGTACTTTAGAACACATTTAATACATGTAACTTCCCAACAGCCACATTGACAGTGGGAATACAGCACCATCTAAAATAACAGAATAAGCCCATGGAATAAAATGCTTCTACAGATTTGTCCTCAGTGATCTCTGTCTCCTATGTACACTGAACTGATGCCCTATTTTGCAATCTTTGCTCAACCATTTGCATTGACTTTGTACAGTTAACTACGATCTTGCCCTTTTCAAAGAGATCATTCTAGGTGGATAGATGCTGTAAAACAATATCTGTTTGCTAGTTTGCAAAACAGCTGCAATACCCCAAAACCTACAGCACTCAATAAAAATATCCCAAGTTCATGCTGTTCTGAGACATCTTGAGGTTTATCCTTTTTTGTAAGAATCAGTTGTTGYGTGAGACTTCAGGGGAAGCTGTTCCTAAATCAGTTGCTTTATTTTCATTAAATTCAACTATCTAAGTTTGCTTCAAGTACAGTTTTCAAGGCCTACTAAAGACAATTATATCTTYGCAACCACATACACTTGAATAACACTAAGCGAAAAATAAAAAAGGAGTCTTTAAAGAAAGRAATTTATCTTAAATCCTGAAAAATAGATCTATCAAGTACTATTTTATTATTGTAATGTCTACCACAACTCTCTACAAGGCATTTGTCTTATAGACAACTGTCCCATCTCTCCAGCAGACCTGCTCTGGTAYGGCAATGTCTTTCCTATACACGAAATATATGGGGTCCAGACCTGGCCATGGTRCTCCAGCGGCAGTTTCAAGCACAAAATAGAGAGCAAAAATAATTATTCACCCACCACCACCACCCCTTTTTTTTTTTTTTTAATTTATCTTTTCTTCAAGTCACTGTCAGCCTAACCATCTGCCACGATATTTTAAGACTGAAAGAGGCTTTGCAACTACATCAAGCAGCTGCCCAGGGAAGCCTAAAAGCAGACCTTGCCACTAGATCTTACATATTTTACATGTCTTGTATMCCTTCTGTCACTACTAAATAATTCATAAAGCATTGGTCAAATGATGATTAGAAGCAAATCCAGACCCGAAAGGTGACAACTGCCAAAGCTTTTAAAACACGCAAAGCTCTCCTTGAATTGCTAAAAAGACATGGAAGTTGTGCCAAATCAGAAGAAATGCAGGGGCTGGGCAATTTAGATTGTTGATGCACAGCAGCAATCTAGAGATCATCATAGCACAGCAGGACTAGAGAAGATGTCTTATTATATACCAGCCTTTTAAGCAATACATACACATGGCCAAGAACTCTTTTTTTTTTTTTTTTAAACAACTTCTACATTGGTCCTGTTTACCTGACTGCTTCCATGTTTTCCTGCTAAAACATACCTGAAAATCACCAGGAGTTTTACAGACTGAAATAAAACACCTAGAACAGAAACAGTCTTACCTTGTACTTCTGGGTAGAGAGACATATACAGTAGGCACCACAACAGTGTATTGGAAGTGGTGTCTGTGCCTGCAATGAAGAGGTCACCAATGATAAAAAACAAGTATTCTTCATTAAAACTGCTCTCCTTATTCTTCTCTTCTTCCGCATGGAGGAAATACATATCAATGAAGTCCCTGGGATTTGCCACATCCAGTGTATCCCTGTGCTGCGCAATTATTTTCTTGAGAAAAGCAGTAATATCTAATTCTGTTTGCCTAAGTTCCCTGAAAGGTCCGAAGGGGAGGTAGTACAGCCAGGGGCAGATATTGACCAGCATCATGGAGCTGTTGACACTTAGCTCCAGTGCCCGCGCCATGTTCTTCAGCATGGTCTTGAACTCTGTGTCTTCGTAGTCAAAACGCTTTCCAAAAGTCATGGAACAGATAACGTTGGACACTGCGTTGCGAATAATCGGAAAGGGATTAAATGGATCCTTGCCATGCTTAAGTATTTCTTCCTTTATGAACTTCAACTCATCGATGATTTTCGGTTCTAAACTATGTCTTCCTACTCCAAAGTGACGAAGCGTTGAGAGAGAGAATTTCCTCTGCTGCTTCCAGACAGGGCCATAAGGTGCAAAAATAACACCTAGGAGAGAAAGGGAGAGCCTGAAACCAAGCTGCTCTGTTTTAAAGTGGGCATTGTTGCACAGGACTTGCAACACAAGGGCTGGGCAGAGAAAAACAGCACAGGCAAACCCATCCAAGCACAGGACTCGGAGCTAGGGAAAGAAAACAGCTCTCCACAACTTCTTTTGCAGCCTTGGGAAATCCGTCTCTCATTTTCCCAAAACATAAATGAATATAATAGCTATATCAATGTTTTTATTAGTCTTTGCAAGACARTAATAGAGTGTCTTAGAAAAGAACAGAGGACAAAAAAGGCACACTAGAGTCTTACAAACAGGAGGAATTTTGCAGGAAATTTTCAAAGTTCTGAGACAAACTGCATGACTGGGGTAGAACAGCAGGATATTAAACACAGTTTGTTTTGCATTTCTTTTCCTCTTCATGCTACAGGACTTCTGAAATCTGTTTGTTGTGTGTATGTGTTTCTATTACCAGTAACGTGTTTAATTATAGTTATGGTACAAGACAGGTATTGCAAAGGTGAGGGCAGATTCAGAGTGACTTGGTAATAACATACTTGATTGGCATCTCTACAATTCTAAAGCCTCTAGGCACATGTTCTGCATGAATGTGTCATCACAATGTATAATCTGAATGTAATAGCTTCAAAGATAAACGTTGTTCCTTTATAAAGAGGAGCATCTTGTTAGATTAACAAACCACACTAGAGAAATTACTACGGAATTAAAATCCACTACCACCATTTGCGATGATTCCCAGGCCGCCTGGCACAGAGCTCCCCACGGCCCTGTATCTTCCAAAGCGCTGAAAACCGAAAGCTAGGGACATGCGGAGAAAAAAAAAAAAAAAAAAAAAAAAAAAAAAAAAAAAGGAAGAAAAGCATAAAGTTAGAATGTTAGAATGATAGAGATAAAAGAGGAAACTAAACCAAGCAGGTCATTGTCATTGCCAAGCAAAGGCAAAATAGTATTTAACTCTTTTCACAGAAAATCCTTGCATGAATTGGTCAGATGTACCCAGCCCAGGTAAGTATACTATAAAAAGGAAATTGAAAAACGCTAATTCCAAAGTAACACCAATCCACAATTATGAGTCCCTGCTCATTTGAGATAGCTAATCTTTGTGAACTGACAATTAAAACTTCCCAATACAACCAGAAAGAAAACCATAAGAAAACCATAAGAAAAACACACAAACAAACAGACAGATTCCCTGTTTGTTTGAAGAAGCAAGATAGGATTTGGGGTTTTTTTTAGGAAATTTCATTTTTTCCTTAAAAAAAATGTTGTTAAAGTAACAAGTTGCTTGCTTGGCTAGCCTCCCACACATGCACTTCATTTCTCACTCGTTCTTTCAGTGTTGCAGCAATATTGAGGACACTGAAAAGCACAAATTCGCGGCAGATGTTGATGTCTAGATCTGCACAGGGTAGGGCCATAAAGGCCAATGAACCACCCAAGCTCCATCTACCCTTCAACCCGAGTCCTCGCTACCCCTCACCGCTACMGAATACGAGAACATTTTCTACAAGAAAGGCCAATATTTCTCCTTCCCCACGCAGGCTGAAGATCCAGCACTCTTGTACGGAAGTCTYTGGTTAAGAACTCACGTCCCCAATCTCCTTTAGGTTCTTCCTGCATCCTCCCCTCTGTGCCATACAACAGTGCCTGCCGCTTCAGATACTTGTTTTGCCTTCCTACAGGCRGAATATATCATATATCATCTGCATCTTATCTGCAACACAGCCACAGGCAGCTGAGATGAGCCCTTCACTGTTTCAGAATACGCTAACAAGTCGAATCAGGGCAATGGCAACTTGTGAGAGTAAATGTTGTTTAAAACAAAACCTGACCGGCCCCCCTCCCATAAATGAATACTAGGCAGAGAGGCCTGCCGCGGACCCCTCTGTGGGACCTTTGCCTGGGGCCTGCGCACCCGAGCAGGTTTCACCGCTGCAGCCGCCGGCGGCTCTGCTGCGTGCCCCGGCGCTCAGTGCCCCCGCAGCGSAGCCGGGCAGGCAGCCAGGGCAGAGGGCTCCTGTCTTGGCGCCGGAGCCCGGTGTCCGGCCGGGCGCGGGTGGCAGCAGGGGCGGCAGCATCAGCTGTGGTTCGCCAGCCCCGCTCCTGCGGAGCCGCCTCGAGGCTCCCGACCCTCCTGCCTCCCCGCAGCACCTGCTCGCCGAGGCTGTTCGCCGCTTATCGGAGATGTTGTCGCAGTATTTATGTAAATTATCTGTAAAAAACGACATGTTGATAGTGCCAGATAACCCCTGCGCCGTTGTTACCACACGGTTTACACAGATCTAGTAACACTCGGGAGCTCTTCGCCTTTTCTTCCCCCGCTCCAGGCTAAGACTGCTCTGGCGCTGCAAGGGCCAGCGGACCCGCACCTAAACCCGCCCGTTAGACGCCGTTACAGCCGCGGCACCGGCTGCGTTCTCAACGGGCACAACGCGGGTTTCCCGCCTCCCGCTCAGCTACTGGCGCCGCCGCGCGGGAAGGGGCCGTTGCGGGGCCGTTGGGGCGCGGCGCGTTACCTTTCTTGCGGGTGATCATGAGCACGATGGGCACGGAGGGCCGGTCGCTGAACGCCTCCGCCTTGAGCACGAGCGCCTCGCGCACCGCCTCGAACGTGTTGAGCACGATGAGCGGGCGGCTGCCCACGAACAGGCGGAAGACGCCGCCGTACGTGTCGCGCAGGCCCGTGAGGAAGACGTGGGGCGACAGGACGGGGCAGCCCTTGCCCCCGCGGCCGCCCCACACCTCGGGCACCCAGCGCCGCAGCAGCGGCGGCAGCAGCGCGAAGGCGAAGTTGCCCACGAGCGGCCAGGGCGCGGGGCCCGGCGGCAGCCCCGGCGGCGCCCG
>NW_020455988.1:1556932-1590250 GCF_003342845.1 Nothoprocta perdicaria
CTCGCACCAGCCCTGCAAACCCTTGTTTCCAGAAATTAAATACTGAGTGAGGATCGATCAGCCTTTTCCCGCTACCAAGCAGGAAAAAATCCGATCATAAAAACACCCCCCCACTAACCCCGCACCAAACCCCGGCCTCACCAGGGCCCCCCCAAGGGCTGAGCCAGGTCTAGGCTCACCCACCGCTCTGTCCAACCCAGGGCAGCTCCAGGGCTAAACCTACAAGCATTCCACAAGCAAAGGCTCCGCTGTTACAGTTTGTTCTCCAAACAAGTACTTAGATGTTTTAAAAATTGCCTCTGTTATTTCAAGTGACCCCAATACTTCCAAAGGAAAAAAAAAAAAAAGGCACCACAGACAACCTTGGCCAGTAGGTTAGCCAAAACCAGGATCCCAAGAAAGAGCGGAGACACCAAAGGGTACTTACCCACTTAGAAAAATTTAATAGTTTAACAGTAAGTATATAATGACAAGTGTCTCTAAAAGAGTGGCTGAACTATATAAAAAGGTTTTATTGCAGTTATAGACAAGTTACATGGATTTTAGACATAGATACAACTTCAAATGGCAAACATTTTTTTTCCCCCTCAGATTAAGCAGAAAAAAAAGGTTTCATAAATGCAAGTGACCTTGAAGAGCAGAATGCAGCTTCTGGCTGAAATGCTGTGGCTTAACCATAGTGAACACAAAAAAAAAAAAAAATACACAACTTGGAACAACTAGTAGACAATAACAGCAAGACAAAATGGGAAAGTTTAGTTAAAGACATTTTAAATCTGAGGCTTGAGTTCTGAGATCTGAAAATAAGTTATTTTTTTTCCAACTTAAAAAATACAATTCTTACCTGTTTTCTTTACATAAGAGTAATTTTGTCTCACCTTACAGTATATTTGAGAAGTAACAAGAGCGCTCTCCTTCCCTCCATATGCAGCTGAAAGATCAATTTCAGTGGCATATGACTAATTCTAGGTTGTGCAAGATAAATTCATTATTTTTAATTAAAATGACTTTTTCATATGAAATGTGATTAAATAGATGATTCTACTTAATAGAAATTGTTGTGACAATATTTTTTCCCACTTAAGACCCCAAAGCTTCCTTTTAAAGCATAATATAGTAAAATACAACTTGAAAAACGTGATATTCTCTATGTCCCTAATAACTATATATACAAGCTTCAACACAATAATGCTTTCCTCAAATGTTTCCTCACTAATTCCCAATATTGGTAACAAAAGTGACTTTCTATTTACTTAATAATTTAAGTCTATCCCTCAAACTGTTTTGCCCTACATTTTGGGCAAGAATTTACCAATTCTATTCTGAACACGCACACAAAAAAATCCATGAAACAAGCAAACAAAAAATCCTCCACCAGAACAAAGTTTATCATTAAAGGGAAAGGAAAAAGTCAAATTAACTCTTTCTTTGAAGATAACTTTCTAAATTAACTAAATGAACTTAAAAGTAATATTTTGTACTCAAACTTTATTTGCACCTTTGAATCTTATCAGTGCTTACTCTGTTGATGAGTTGCACACAATTTGAGCTTCCTGTCGTTCCGCAGGTGTGGGCTCTTTCTATATGCTTAGTTCAGTTTATAGGCAACTTTTGGATGTGTATTTCCATAGGCACTTTATTCATAAAAAATACTGTCACAAATTCATTCTAAACACTTGAATCTTCTCCACATAAGACTAATATACTTAAAAGCATGCATCTAACTCAAAATAGATGCAAGGAAAATTTGCACTCAGTGGTTCATTACTCAAAGGCCACATTGCATGCTCACAAATACTTTTTGCAGGGCATTTATACATGCAGCCATTTACGTAAATATTGCACTGTWTGGTAAATGAAAGATAACCAGTTTTCCCTGAAAGATGCATTATATTGCACAGAAGTTCCRTTTTGCTGTGACTTGACTGCATTACAGATTATTTTGCCTTTGCCTCTTCCAAAGGCATTTTTACAATTGCTGAGCTGAAAGCTCAGGGACATTTAATAAAACRTAAAGGTTTCACATCTTCCTGAAGAGAAGATGTTCTTACTACTGCTAGTACTATGAGAATGTCCCTGTTTTAACATGATTGAGAAGATGCCTCTTTAAAAATAGTCCAGCATATGCAGTGCCCTTCATTGCATGCAGCAAAACAAACAATGACTGGGAAGTTTTCTACATCAGAACACACAAAACAGTTTTTCCTCTGTAGGGTGCTTTAAAACAGAAGTTTAGCGACTTCTATAATCCAAATAACCTTAGCTTAAGGCACTTTCACAAGKTCCTGATCTAGAAGATCAGTTCTGGAAAGAATATTCACAATTATATCTCAAAGTTTCTGTTCGGMTTAGCTAAAAATTAAGGCATAACTTAGAGAAAAACAAATAATCATACTACCAACACTTTTAAAAAGTACTGAGTCATTGTCCCACTACAGCTTGCTTTGCTGTTTAAGCAAAGTTTCACTTCTGCTCTTGAGAGACAAGGCTATTCAGCTTCCTTCATAAGTCCATAAGCAAACCAGAAAAAAAGGAACTATTGGATAATAGCATTCTCTATTATGATTTTGTCCACTTCACATCCTCTCTCTGACTTCAATGATGAAGCCAGCAAAATATCTGTGCACCCTTCCCTCCCTCCACAGCCACTACCACCTCTCAGGACTAATTTCTTACGCCTTAATCTTACTCAATATCATTCTTACATTTCAGACGAAATTTTTAAACATTAGCTGTGCTTTCTAAGCACATAAAAAATAGATCTTGGAGGTCTAGTTCAAGTTAAAACTCACATACACTCCTATTTTTTTTCTCTTAAAATATTTTTCAGTTTTTATATAGAGCAGAAAAGTAAAAGGAATATATTTAAATAAAAAGCACTTGAAACAGGCTAAAGTGAAAAATTGTGCTTTATTGAAAAGGTCCATCACAAAACTCTGCTCAGTGTTAAGGGGTGGGAAAAGAATACCAGCTCTGGATAACTTCAAGAGGTTATTAGCACCATATACGGACATAGGTTTGCTTTTTAAAGACATGTGCGGTTACATAAGTTGTCCAAAGTATTGCATTTGTTTAGTAGGTAGACTGTCAATAAAGAAGTTACAACTCGGATGTGCCAACTGATTAAACTACAAAGGACAAGTTTCTTCAATGGGCTTTTGCCAAACTCACCGTCAACAGTGCAAGTAATCGAGATAGCACCTTTTGAGATAAAAAGGTTATAAAGATGCTCATGTTATTGCAAAATACTAGTGCAAGTATTTTGCTCTTTAAACAGCTGACCATAGATCGCAACAGCTTTCACCTTGGTAGTCTAGCATCTCATGCCATACAGAAAGTCAYAAGACTCGGCTGTCACTCACTTCAAGATCTGACACACACCGCAAGCATTATTAATATCCTGGAAGTTTTACAGCTAAAGAGCCAACTTTTATCAACTGAGAATGCTGTAGGCAAAAAGGAAGCCCAGTTTGAGAGCACTAGTGGAAGGTTCAGCACAGGTCTCACTTAAGGAATAACATTAGCTTTTCTTGAATAACTTCTCCTTGGTTGGAGCCCTATCTCCAGTCATCCCACAGAAACAGCACTGCATTTAGAAGTGACATTGTTGTTAACGGAAGTCTTTAGATTTCTGCKCCAAGTCACGTGAAGGCAGTGAGAGCTGCAGCCAACAAATCATGACRTCCTGTTTTGCTTTCAGGTTTTGGTCCAACACCAGCCTTGCAAGACAGCCAGACAGTCATCTCTCTTACACTCTCCTGAACTAGGAAAATAACTACTAGCAATTCACTAACAGCTGCACATCAAGAATTCCTCCAAGCAACTGCTTCCTGATATACAAAGTGCATCCCCGATGCTAGAGATTTTGTAGCTGAAAACAGTTTCAGGCTTCAAGCTGTGTAAAAGTGTCTCCGAGTAAGAACACCTTTTCCCTTGAGACTGGAAGACACACCAAAATCAACACTAGGTCAGATCCCTGCCAGCTTTGAGCTATTTAGGATGCAGTTAGTGGAAGCAGATGAAACGAACACAATTCCGCCCATATTAAAACACACACGCTGCATTTCATGTGGCTGTAACTGTGAAAGATGGATTGCAAAACTAGCATTTACAAAAGCAACAAATCACCCAAAATGAAAGAAGAGTTGAAGCAAGCTTAGCAGTAACCTTGAATGTCTACACACATATTTCATCTGGCAGAGTGACAACACACACAATGGTAAAATCATGTTCCTGCTTCTTCTCCTGCCACCTCTAATTAAAAATAGAAAATAAAGGAGGAGCTCAAACCAGCCTACACATTTCAAGTCTTAATTTCATGCTTTGAGCATAGTACCAATTTATTATCCTCTGCTGAATTAGGACATGGCCCTAAGGTGATTAGCTTTACTATTGTCTCTCTTTTACAAACAGAAAGCAATTAGAAGAACTGACCTTGCAGCTATTGCCATCTCTGAGCCCCAAACGGCTCCCAGCAGGATATGGAAGATGGCACAACCTGGGACGCAGATGCAACACAATCCGCCCATACGTGGAAGGAGACCATGCCCTGCATGCAATGTTGTGTCTGTTCTGGACATCCCTACACACTCATTGCAGCTGGGTCCACAGCTACTCAAGATGCCTCCATTTCAGAGAGTTGGACAACTCATTTTTAATCATTTGTTTAAAGACAAAACCAAACAAAATCCTTCAAACATGTTTCAAAACAGTATTTTGTGAAGATATCAATTGGCACACCAGTTTCTCCTATAATAAGACTTTTAAGTTGCACAAATGCTAGCTGCCTCAAGGTACTAGGCAGAATACAACAGCAAAATCTAGAATTAACAGCACATATGCATGGCTTGAAATATGTATTTCTCCCAGAAGGAACACACACACGTGGACTTAAAAATATATCTACATTTTCCCATTGACATTTACCGAGAGTATAAGCAGCTGTGACCAACCACATTGCAAGTAMAGGACAAAAACATTCACTCCATATCCAACGAGAGGGCAAGGCCAACCAATATAGTGTCAACACGGCATCACCTGGGAAAGCGACCACCAAACAAAACGTGGTGTTAGAGCATCTTTGTTCACCACGGTGCAGATAAGCCCGGCAGTAGCACGCGGCTCCATCATTTGGCTGCAATCACAATCAGTTCTGCCAGAAACAGCCACCTTCCCTCCTATGTGGGTTGGAGCTTTGGGGTGAACATGAGCCCATAGCACACAACCACAAAAAACAAGCTTCTCATGCTGTTAAATTCCAAGTGCTCAGGAAACTAAGTTTTCATTGGAAAGCAAATCAAGTCTTTCCTGTGACAAATAAAAACAACTGACAAAACACATACCGCCACCAACACATAACACATGAAAAATAAAGAACCTTCAACAACAGAGAAGATTTGAGATCCACATTAGCAACTGATCAATATAGTTATTTCATCTTAAAATATCATTCAGGCACTTAAAGGAATTTGTTAGGAAAGATTATCTACTCAAATATGAACATTTTTTCAATAATTTTCACAAGCTATCTTCACCAGAAAGAATATACCTATACCTAGCCTGAAATTCCTATGCATTGTGTTCCAGGTTAGTAATATTTAAACAAGCTGTAAAATCTGTAGAAGCCTCAGCCAGCTGGAGCAAGTTTTTAAATCACATTTAGAGCACCGCAGCAGTTTACTCTTGCATAAGAAGCTGTTAGTGCAGCTAGGAGGAAAGGCATATGAAAGTTTGATAATCACAGTTAAATAATTAAAAGTCTGCAAGCATCTTGGTCTGAAGAGACCCCAATCTGGAGGCTATTCTTGAAAAGCAATATATCACATAGTACTGATACACAGCTGTACTGTGGAATAAAAGATGTAATACAGGCCAATACCTTCCAGTTTTGKTTTTTTTGCAGCGCTAGCTAGTACAGATATAGGTTAGCTCTATAGTACCTAGAAGTTAGCACATTTATAGCTTAGTTTCTTGTTTAAAAAAAGAGAATGCACATAGGCACCATCTCATCCTTYAGTTTTCCTTTCCTTTACCTTTTAATATCTAAAACAGAAGCCTCTGGCCTTCATTTTCACTGCCTTACCAGATTTTTTGGATGACAGGAAGCATCATAACAGTAGCATATAAATGATAACTTACAAAATGATTTTAACATATAGGGAGATTATGTGCACTTAAGCAGGAACACTGAGCTGAACAGTGTCCAACAGAAGTATTGTTTTAAGACTTTTTTCATTTGCCAATTTAGTGCCTGATGTACAATACTTCAATGCAGAAGAATCCTATCTTAGAGTGTCATTCTGATTGTATGTTGAGAGAAGACTTCTAGGTAAATCCAAAATATTTTATATATTGAAAATATCAAGAAAAGAGCGCTGTGAAACCAGCCAGTAAAGCAAACAAATTCTAAGTATTTGCTCAGTACATTAGTTTCATAGAGAAACTTAAAGGACAATTAAAGATGAACTAGAGTCAAGGTCATTTAAGTTAAAGCCCTATGAAAATCCTTTTTAAAAGAAACGAAAAGGCTCTACCTTGCACCACGGTTAATGGACCTGATCTCTAGAGCTGCAAGTCATACATATCTTCTGAAACAAGSAAAGGGATTTGCACAGGCACGAAATAATTTATACAGGAAGAGCAAACTGTTCAGCTGCATACTAATGACAGGACAAGGGAGAAATTCAGGCTTTGAGCACACTCAGATTTCAGATACACTAGGAGAATCTAATCAGAAATATTCTCTCATCTCTTAACATGCATCCCAGCTATGCCTTTTAGTGAGCTTTCATTTATATGAAAGTAGCATCATCTACACAAAGATTACTAAATATTGCTTTTTCCTTCTCCTCTCTGCTTTTATGAGGTAAACATGTCCAGTAAGGCTTCTATAGCGTTGCCTTTTTCTTGCTACTGTAACCACAGCTGTCTTTCCAAGAACACACAAATGCAGAACAATTAACATTTAATACCATTTGCATCCACATGGGAGTGCTAAGCACATACAATAAAAATTTACATCAGTATGCACTTGAAACCACTGTTATTGCTGGCATTGGTTAAGTATCTATTATAATCATGTAGCAGCACGTTTCTTTAAATGTGCAAGTTAGTCTTTTAAATTCATTTTCTTTTTGGAATTCAGGAAACCTCGGATGCAAGTGAAGCATTGAAGTGAGTGCTGGAGGAAGGGCAAGCTCAAGAGTTCAACATAAAAGCTCCTCAGTAGGAAGAGGGAGCATTTTAGTTCCAATCACAGCACAGGTGCAGTTTGAAACAAATATGGATCGTTATTGGAACTCAAGGGAAAACAATTACAGTAACACTATAATACAAAGGGTGTATACAGCCCAGGTAAGAGCCTACAGTCAAACCTGACCAGTATATTAAGTGATTATTTTCTCCTCTTCCTCATTTTTTATCAATTGCATTCCTTTTCCCTCTTACAATGAAACCATATTGTCAACTTCATAGTATTTAAATACAGCAACCAGTAGGCTTTTAAAAATAATTTTTTCACATGACAGCTGTGGTTTATATTGCATATAGTATAGAAGCAAGCACTAGAAAGTGGCATTACTTACCCCATTTTAATCACTTTACAGATAGGCTCAAGTCTTCCAATTTAAACTATTTAAGGCAATAAAAGCAAACTGAAGCTGTTGAGGTAGCAGAAAAGTATGATTCTTTGTCACATATCAACAATATATCCACACCCSTTAAGGGCTTTGAAACAATGGAGAAAGTTTAAGCACTTAAAGCAGGGCTGAGCCAGAACAAGAATTAAGTAGTGTGAGCCAKGGCTGATGTTTAAACTACCACAATAGAAGTCCAGCAGTAAAGTGAAAGTTCAAATCATTCAATAGAAACAAAATGTTTAATTGATTCTACTTCATTTTCTTTCTTTTTTTTTTTTTTCCCCCTTAAGTAGGAACTTCATAAGTATTAAAAAAGAATTCTTGAATGAGGAAACTATAATTTGCTGATAGATTAAAAAACTTCACCAATACAGTAGTGGTTATTTAGCTAACTAAATATCTAGGTTAGCAATGGTTATTTAGCTAACTAAATATCTAGGTTAGTAATGGTTATTTAGCTCACTAAATATCTAGGCTATTAAAGTATTTGTTATTTACCCACCAGATGATACCAGCTGTTTCAGATCCTTACTGGAATGCTTTTCATCACATGAATTCAAGGCATGAATTGATGAAACTCATTCACAATTCTTATATATGGCTCAACTTCATATTTTAAAATATTATGCTGTACAAAGTTGGATGGATACAGCAAGTTTTTTGGGAGATCTATAGACTAACTTTGTACCAATTCAAAAATACAGAAAAACTACTTTCATATAAATGTTTGAGACTGGATTTTCTCGAGCTGCTCATGTTCTGCTAGCAACAATCAAATGAGCCCACAAGTAGGTCTGCACACCCACAACCTCCAGGGGCATGTTAAAAGACAAAACCAAAATAACAAAAAGCACAAAAGCAGCTCACTATAAATAACAAAACCAAACAGCAGCAGAACTATTTTGATTTCTAAGTTTAACCAAGAATGTTTTATAAGGAACATTTTTTATTGTATTATACTTGATAATGCACAAAAGTTTGAAATGCACAGATTATTCTCATGTACAACTTATAGTAATTGATCCCCTTAACTGAAAAAGTCATATTTGAATACTATATCCCATTTTATTAATTTAACTGGATCCTTTTTAAAAACAAGCTGTCATTATTTAAACTATGTTCACACTCGCCACTCAGGACATTTTAAAAATAAGCAGCATTTCCTTTAATACCACTTCACGTCTTTTTCTTCTGCTATTAGGCTTTACTGATTTGGCTTTTACTGAAGATTTGGAAATAAAACAGACTAACTGCAGAAATGAATACAGAACAAACACTTAAACATGGAATGCTAATWTTCTATTTCACTTCTAAACAATACAACACAATAAAAAAAAACAAACAAGAACTAGGTAGCTGTTGATCTGTATTTTTTTGCTACACATTTACACCACAGTAACTTCCTGCAATCTCAACCAATATGCTTATATAGCCATTCTAGCTGGACTAAATCCCTGGGAAAGAGGTAATTTGCATGTGAATTAAACTAGTGTCACTTAATATGAAATGGTTTCAGGTAATAATTAAAGAAATGCTTCTGTTGTATGTATTTACTTGTCACTTTGTTTTTAATAAATCAGAAATGTGCCAAGAGATTAAAAACACAGAAACATGGACCCCAAGCACACTTTAAACAGTTTCAGCAAGAGATAGTTATGAAAGTTAAAAGAAAAAATATAGCCCCATGTAGGACTGGGCCTTGCATTCCTTAAGGAGGTGAAATCTATAGGACTCTTGCCTGAATTAAGAACAGTCTAAACACTCCTTTCAGTTAAGTAGTTTTAATGTGTTTAACTACACAGCAATATATGTGTGTGCTTACATGTATACACACCGATAGGCACTGTATAGCTATACACAAGCCCAAACTGCAGTTAAAGATTGAGACTTTGAAATAGTATCTTTTTAAAAATAAAATTGTAGGCCCCTTGAGCTCTCATTATTAGCAGCTTTTCCTAATTTTCAAAGTCACCAGGTAGCACAACAGTTTAAATATAAAATAAAAATGTAAAAATTGGTATATAGTAGAATACATGGGAGATGGTGGTAGTGGTAGTATTTTAGGGTCATAGGATATTCATTCCCATAGAGTGTAAAAAATTCAAGACTCGCTTCCAGCTGTACCAGTGATGCAAGGTCTTACCTTCATTAGCAAGAATAATGCAACAAAACATTTCCCACCATTGTGTTATTTTCTGTTCATCTCAACACACAGACATTGTGCCTAAGTTTTAACACATTTTTGCCCTTACACTCCAGAAACCCTGAAGATAAGATTTTGGGGTGCTTTTGTGAATGAGTGACAGTTAGCAATGAAAGGGGTGTGTTCTTTGGCACCTCTATCTCACTTGTAAAGCCAAGTCCTGCTCCATTTTCATTAAGAAAAGAATCCCATCAAGCGGCGCAATCTATTAGCACTGAAGAGTAGAATAGGCCTGTACAGTGKGATGGATAGGAAAACATATGAAATGGCAATATATTTGTCTACAATTGTCTTTCCAACCAATTGCACAGAAGTTTGGTCCACTTCTTCAGTTACAGTGTAGTCCTCTTGAGAACTTTGGTTACAGCATTAGTGTTTTGGTAAAAAACAGAGCAGACGCTTTCTTCCATTTCTTCAGGTAGATTTCTCGTTGTCCTCTCCTGTCTTCTGAACCCGTGAATACTTTTTGCATGAAGATTTGAAGCAGCTGGGAGGCCAGGATATCGGCCAGGAGAAGCTGCAAGGAACTGAGCCTTGCACGTTCTTCTCAAAGAAATAAAATATTGGATACCACCATGCTCGAGATAGAAAATTTGTCTGCGAAGAGACCTTTAAAGTCTGTTTTGGCACAAACAGGCAAGGAAGAAAAGGAAACAGAGACAAGATAATCAGTTCCAAGCATTATAATCAATYGAGACATAAGGATAATTAAAAGTTCCAATATATCTCAACATGCCTATGTGGAGAATAGGTGTATTTAGCCTGGAAAAACCTGATAATAATGAACAATAATATATAATCTTATATAATAATTATAATATCATATGCCAAAATYGTTGATAACTGAACATCTTGTTTACAGAGGAATATTTTGGAACTATATTATTCAGAGGCACAAAACACCATGTATTTGTGAATGCAGTCCTTGAAGGCCTGTTTCTGCCATGTTTCCCCCATGATGGGGCCAATAGCTGCAGACTATGTTAAAACRGCTTGAAAGCTGATATTCTGTGCTCCTACTCAAAAGGGCACTTGAACCAGTGAAGGCAAATGTCTTTTGAACAGGCAATGTTACTGACATTTATGGAAGAGCTGCCATTGGAGTTCTTGGTAGTTTAAGTTGGAAAGAAATTTCAGTAGTGTTGCTACTATTTATTCCATCTAAAACAATTAAGGTCTACTCTGTACCACAGCAACAAAACATTGAAGTGCCAAAATGCAGTTTTGTCACTCACTTCAGATCCAATCAAGAAAAAAAAATCTTAATCATAGTAAAGTCAAGCTATTTGCCAAGCTATATCTCAAATATGTCAAACTATATTGCTATGAACTTGTGTTTTAATACCAATTTGAATAACTATTTTTGGTGTTTTTGCAGAACAAATGCAGTTCATGTGTTGATTATAAACATACTTAGTACTCACCTTTTCATTAGCCATTGAGTGGTACCACCAGAAGAGACGTGTGGTAATGTAGTAGGCAATGATGACATCTACAGTGTAGTGTTCATGAGCAACGAGGATGCAAATTATGCCAGCAGCACTCATCAGCCAGCAGATCAAGTGATACCACCAGAAATGACGTGGTGAATCTGTCAAATGGGAAGGAGGCAGAGAGTTCACAGTGGGGAAAAACAACAACAAAAAACAAAGGCTGCTAAATTTTAAACACACAACTAATTTAAATACACAATGAAAAGCTCCAGCTTTGTCAAAATTGGACAAAGAACTGAGCTAACTTACTGTAGTTCTCTTATTCTGCAAAAGAAACCCCAGATGAGCTTGCAGTTACGCAGGTAGCACTATGACCCACTTTCTAGTCAAATTAAATTTTCCAGTTAAGTCACAGCACGTGAAAAAGGGACAGGATAGAGGTAAGACAAACCCTTTGGTTGTTTTGAATGCTTTGATACTCTATTCTTTCTGGTTTCAGTGTTTTTTTTATACAGCATTTTAGGCAGAATGTAACACTGTAACAATTCTCTGAACATTTTAGCAAAGGAAAGCATGTGGCTAATACTGGCCACTCTTAGTTCTGCTTCAGGGAAATTTGCACATGCCAATAAGCCAAACTAGCAATTGCGTTGTCTGGGATGCCAGTAGGAGTAGATTCTAACTCCAAATATATGAACTGGGAAAGAAGCACCCAACTCCTGCAGTCACAAGCAGTCAAGCCTCAAGGTAAAGGGCTACTTACCCTCTATCAGATTTGGGAATGCTCAAGCCACAGAAAATGCCTAAAACCTAAGGTCTATGAGGCACTTTAAAAAGCTAGTCTGCATATCTAAATAGAGCATGTTTTACTCATTTTGAATAATCTGTCAGTGAATAATGAAAACCTGGCTGCTTCAATCAGTAATCACAATATTTATAAAAATAGAAGCAATGTGTCTAGGCACRTTAGGCCCTTAAAGCTCATACCACCCACAACCCTTATTTCCACACTGCAAATGCATTTTAAAGACAAACACAGAGTTTCTGTAATAGCTAAACAGTAACCTTTGGAAGRTAACACTTTTATAATGCACGTCCATCAAGTGCTTTGCCAGTACAGATCTGAACAAAAATATATTTAAATACYGTAACTTACATTCTTTGATGAATAGGTAGATGAGCGTTAGTATCACAGTGTGACCACTGAACAGGAAGTCTCCACACAGTATATGAGATCCAGTTATGGACAAGCCACCACCAGAAATCAGTCGCAGGATCCTCTGCACCTTTGCCTGAGAATCTCCATTCAACTACAAAACAAGAAGGAAAAAAAAGATATGCTAAGTGATTTGATTAAACTTCTTGCCCAAACATACATGAGCTGGAGATAAAAAGGAAACACTTGTCTGCGTGTTCCTTGGTTTCTTCCACATACTTCTCAGACTAGTAGCATGCAGGAGATTTTTTTTTTTTTTTAAATAGGGATTACAATCAGCTCAATTCTTTACACATTAGGCAATCAGCCAGTTGCACTTCTCTGTTCAAATCAACTCTTTACAAAAATAGTTAGAAGGATAACTGTATTCTAGAATCAAGAAGAATATATGAGAAAAATGGTTTCCTTAGCTGTAGGCATGCATTTTAACAGAGGTTTTCAGAGTTCTTAATCTCCTTCTGATGGCAGTAAAAGTGATTTTCAGCACAGAAAAGCTTCAARATGTCCATCTTCAGTGCAGAACCACTGTTCTCACATTTTGTTTGTCAGCRCAGCTGCCATGATGCACTATTTACTCCACATTTATTGGAGCGGTCCCAGGCCTACAACTTTCTACTAATGTAAGCCGATAGTAACAATTCCTTAAATCACTGCTTAACTGCACTGACAGATTTAAGCATTATTGTATGCATCTATATGGATTAGTTAAACGAACTAAACCTGGTTTAGTCTCACACACACACACTTTTTGTGTTTTTGGCAGGGATACACAGTCAACTTAAGGTCTTCAGAGGGCTCTTAACAGAGCAGTCRCTGAGAAACAGGATGAAGTTCATAAGCTCACCTCATCACCACCCCCGCCCTTGTATTTTTTTTTTAAAGSCTAATACAGCAAGTCAGTTCACTCATTGAGCAGCAGGAGCATTTCACAGGTTCTCTATTTTGAAGCATCTTAGCAAGAGCTTCAAGCTCTTGCAATTATTTCATGCAACTTGATTTATTGCTAGCAATCATATCTACTTTTCTGAAAGATACCAGTTGAAAGTTACATTGGTTATTAAATGACCAATGTAKCTGGAATGCATCAACTGTATTGTAAAGGGACATGAGGGTTCGAAGACTAAGTATGATGAAGCAAAGTCTCTTACTTTTGGTGCACACTGAAAATGCATCCCAGGCACAGGTAAGGTGGTAACATACATGGTAATGCAGCGGTACAGGTACAAAGTTCCTATTATAAAAAAGAATCTGCGTCCCACTATTGATCTGAAAAGAGAAAGTGAACAAATTCATATGAAGGATTCACATATAACAATTTGGGACCTCCAGCTTTATTAAATGGCTAAACCCCTAAAATTAAGCAGGGGATCTCTAGAGTTCCGTTCYCTGACCCCCACTCCACACTTGGCCAAGTCAAATACAAAAAACATAACGACACTCTTTGCACATTGTCTTCAGGTTAYTGTCTTGTTAGATGATGGCAGATCCAGAAGGACAGGACAGCCACTACTACAGAGTTTCAACCATGTCTATCTAACCACGGTAGCTTGGCCTGGGTCTAGCTTAGGTAAACAGTTTAGGTGTGCTGTCATAATCACTGTTTCACTTGGTCTGGCAATYTTAATATTTCCATCCTATATTATAAAGAAGCAATCAATTCTAAAGTCTCTATCGCTTAAATAGAGAAAACAAGAGAGCTTCTGGTTCAGTGCTAGTGAACTGTGGCTTCTTCTTTAGATTTGGAAGAGAATTTTTCTAAGAAAAACACTACTATCCTTTTTAAACATACACATTTCAATAAACATACTCTGGGAAGCCCAGTCCCAGAACACRACTAGCACACATAAGGTCAAAAAATTCATATTAAAAATACTATTCTATCATTAGGGAAAAACCCTTGTCTCCACTTCCAGCATGAACAGTGCATCATTTTCAAATGAATTAATCCCTTTGCCTTTTTCCTGCCAGCTCTACTGCATCACATTGCTACAGATTCTACCTTAAGATTTCTTTTGAACATTATGGAATTTCTTCTTTTCATTGTAAGCCATACAATGAAAACTGTATGGCTGAGTACTGGCTGAGAATAAAGTTCAATCCTCCCGAAGTAAATAAGCCAACATTTTCAAAGCACATAGCAGAAGAAAAAAAAATAAAGCTACTTACTTGTATCTAAGAAACAGCCACTGGAATATCCATAATCCAACTAGTATCATCCCATTTATTTCTGATACAGAAAAAGCCCAATTCACACGATCAATATAATCAAAGAACTTGTCAGGCAAGGGAGGGCTAAGCTCCTTTGGAGGTACTCTCTCGTGGACCACAGTGATCATGACAGTTGTTAGAATCAAGTTGAAGAGAGCGTAGACAAAGGCAATGCCTGTCTTCCACCACTCCAGGGGAAACTTGTTCCGAGCTTCCGCAGGCATAGCAATCTGGATGTAGTCAGGATACTTCTTGGTGCTTTTCCGCAAGCCATTGGATAAAGCCTTTGGTTTGCTGGTGCCATTTTTGCTCTCCTCACTAACAGAGAGAGTAGGTCGCGCGTAGCCGTTAGACRTGTCATTGCTTTGGCCCTCCATGTGCTCCTCGAGCTTGGCTGTCTCGATGGTATTCATCCCTAGGCTGTCTGTCCTCACCAGGCTCACCAGTTAGCAGTGCTCAGGCTCTCCTTGAGCTCCTACTCCTTCAAGCCCAACGTACTTCTTCCTAGGCAACTTCTGATTTCTAGTAAAACCCTTAAGTAGTGTTCATTGTGCTTCCACTATTCAGATAGTGTAAAGCAAGCCCCGGAGAAAAGTCTTTCTTTTCTCTAGAGCTGTATCATCTGAAAAAAAAAAAAAAAGGAAAAAGAAAGAAAACAGTGCTGAAGTCTTATGCATCTGGTAGTGTACAGTGAACAAATTAAATTATAAAATGCTTGTTACAAGTTTAAACAAGTTCTGCTTACATGCACATTAAAAGACACTAAAGACAAGTAGTTACTGTGCAGTAATTCCAAAGCAATTACTATCCAATCTCTCTTGATAAGCTTGAGGTGTTTGGGGGCTAGTATCAATGTATGTTCCTCTCCCACCCACAAGATAAGCTATATAGACCTTCATGAGCATAACAGCACAGTTGTKGGAGTTAAGCCTAGTTCATATTTGCAACAATCCTGAGTTTTATCACTTATAGGCATTCTTCACAAGTTTCACCTTCTTAACCAGGGGGTTGCAGCAGATATTAAACAGTTTGTCCACTGAAATTTGTCATTTCTGCTAGCACAGGGGATGCTATAGAAGATTATACAGGATTTGTTTTTAAGGCATAAAAGATGCATCCATCTAGAAAATTCACTCAGTGACTGGCTCTACTAATGCTTCCTAGATCTAAAATTGCAATATGCGTTTCAGCTGCTCAGTTAGGCTCTCAAAGTGAGGCCTGTACAACCAGCCAGACACCGGACGTGTCCACCCTGCAGCACTCCTGGTCCCAGTCACCCTGCTGCGCTCCCGGTGCCGGTCACCGCCACCCTGTAGCGCTCCCGGTGCCGGTCACCCTGCAGCGCGCCTAATCCCAGTCACCACCACCCTGCAGCGCTCCCAATCCCAGTCACCCTGCAGCGGTCCCGGTCACCGCCACCCTGCAGCGGTGCCAGTCCTGGTCACCCTGCAGCGCTCCCAATCCTGTCACGATCACCCTGCAGCACTCCCGGTCCTGGTCCCGGTCACCCTGCAGCACTCCCGGTCCTGGTCACCACCACCCTGCAGCACTCCCGGTCCTGGTCCCGGTCACCCCGCAGCGCTCCCGGTGCCGGCAGCGGTGCGTGGGGCTGCCGGGTGCGGAGCTCCTTCCATTGTGACAGCACCAGAGCCGCGCTGCATCACAGACCGCTGCTGCCACGGCCCACTAAAACCCACCGCACGGTAACCACGGGTGGGCTGCTTGTAGCGAGGCCATCTACAGACAGACCGGTCTGAAAAGCATTTGAAGTCCCCAGGTGAAGCCCTGCTGTGAACCCAAGGCCCGTGGTGATGCACCCCAGGGCTGCACCCTCTCGAGGGCTATTTCCCTGTAACACCAAGGCCACAGTGTACACGGCCGCTCTCCTATGCAGCCAGCCCAATGTTACTTATGCACATTAGTAAAGGAAAGCCCCTAGCAAAGTGCAAAATACTAAGAGTTACCGCTATAAATCACATTATGTGCATAGCTCCTAAACCTGTTTAAAAAGTATCTTTAAGCAAACTRAAAGAGGAGGAAGAGGCATTTAATGTGGTCAGCATGTAAACCTGGCTGACATTCTAGCTGCTGCTCCCACTACAGGAAGAGAAACAGCCAGAAAGGGCGAAAGCCAACTAGCGTTCGTACAAGTAGCCCTAAAATATTCAAGCACCTCCCAAATTAACTGCTCACTTTATCTCTGGAACTTACCAGAAGGCTTTTTCTGAATCTCTACCAATAAGGTATATGAAAACAGAAAGAAACAAAATCAAACAAAACAAGAAAACCCACACGTAAACAYATCACAACCAATCGATATTCTTCCCTCTCATTACGAGGCTGGAAATCCTGCTTCCCAAGAGAAAGGGATACTTCACCCAGCAGCGGGGCAAGGACTTCTGTTGTGCTTCCCACCACAAATATTCTTTTGGAGTAGCTACAAAATAAAAGCTACTTGAAGCAGAAGAGTGTTGCAGCTCTCACAAGTCTTTCTCCTTGCACACACTTTCTTCAGCTCCCTCGACCTAGTATGGGTACCCACATACCACAATGCTAGAGACAACAGAGATGGAAAAAGGTGCTTTAATTTCACACCTACACACAGGCACATGGAGATGGAGCTGAAGTTAAGACTTTCAGACCTTTGTAGTTAACAGTTGYAGAGTCTTCTGCAATGAGTCATGTACTGACACCTGGGTCTGCACTGGCCTTACCCTTTGGGAAGAGGATGGGGAAAGAGGAAATCTTCCTCCGAAGGAAGAAGCAAGCACTGTTTTCAGGCATAATCAAGATCTCATTTGTAGAAGTTACATTACTGGAGGGGATTGACCTGTAGGAGCATCTACAGCTTCTCACTGCTTTAATCCTTCACTTATCTATGCAAATTATCACCTGCTTTCATGAATCGGGTTGTCACTAGTTTCAGTGAAAAATCAAAAAAGTCAAAAGAGAAAGGGAGGACAGGGGCCTATGTCATCGATTCATCCTCAAGCTTTGTTTGCTTCCCTCCATTTTAATGGGATCTGGTCTCAAAAGCAAACAACTCAAGTTCCAATTAAGTTGATTGCTACATCGCAAGCTTCTTTGCATCCATCTCTTCCATGTCTACTCTTTAACTAAAGARCTTAGAAATAACGTTCCCCATCTCCAGTAAGGAACACCCAGGGGCCAGCAACAGAAAAATCAGCTTTCATATACTCTGCTCAAGCATTAGCTCATAGATCAGTTCCATTAAATAAAAATACACTGACATACTAACATTGCAATGTTTTCCTGCATGTCTCTGGGTTTACATATAAGAGCCATAGCCTAACCAATGATTTTCCATGTATTTTCATTAAATATATAGGGAAAATAGAAACAGTATGCCAGCTGCTTCATTCTGCTCCCAAAAGCAATACAAAACCAGGTGACCCTTTCCCAGAAGTGGAGATCACAAAAGTCTCAGAGCTTTGTCCCACTTTGGCTTACAGCAAGCAAATATTGCATCAGAACAATACCCTGCCAAGCTACTTCTATAAAAATTTATTATTCCTTTGTATTCTGATTTCCAGAAGGTAAACCTGCATTTCAGAAGTGTATTGTATATCTCCAGCTCTAAGTAGTAAACATGCTTTGAAATTTAGAAAGAAACTAAGACTTCCCATGCACTGTTGTATTCTCCAGCACTGYCTTCTTAACCCTAAAAATAGGAGAGCATTAAATAAAGCTTTAACAAGTGAAGCTGTCTGGCTCCAGCTTTTCCCCTCAATTTTAATGACACACCAAATCCTAATGGAACATTACACTAATGCAACATTTGTAAGTGAGGCCTAATTTTTGATTCCCAGAATTTCATCTTCAGCTTGCACACCCATCTCAAGGATCACTAATCCCTGCAAACAGTCTGCTTCACAAGCAGCCCTGCGCCTTCTCATCAGTAAAGAAAGATGAGAATGCCTTTAAAAGCAGCACACCTAAGAGATTAAGATATAGGTCATAGTGAAGTAGTCA
The DNA here is from genome assembly GCF_003342845.1 of Nothoprocta perdicaria. Lineage (NCBI taxonomy): Eukaryota > Metazoa > Chordata > Aves > Tinamiformes > Tinamidae > Nothoprocta > Nothoprocta perdicaria. The sequence continues at coordinate 1,575,623 of NW_020455988.1, forward strand.
AAACACAGCCTCAGCTTCATTTTAAGTGATTAGCCTATGATTGATTAAATCAGTTTAAACAGGTAAACCTGTTAAATCAAAGAAATCTTTGTATTAAAGAAAAGCACTTCCCTTGTGTGAAAAGGCCATTAGAGTCATCTGCTTCACGGCTGCTTTTAAGGAGCTTAAGTTCCAGTAAAGAGCCTAATATGACATCCAAGGGGGATTATCCAYACCCCTGGCATAGGCACAGCTGGACAGCCCGGTCACCCTCCTCCCCTGCGTGCGGGTCAGTTCTTCAGAGCCACCCGAGGTGGTTTTATCTTGACCTCCACAACCGGGGACAGAGGAGATTTGGAGTGATTCCTATCCACACATACCCAGCAGCACCAGYAACATGAGGACAAAGGAAGACTATTTTGGAAATATTTAACAATATCTAGCTAAGTCTTCAGGATCAAGTTGCACCTTTATTACAGATGAATAATAACCTAACACTCTGGAAATACGAGTGGCATGCACATTTTTATATGCCTAAATCTTGCAGAAAAAGCTGTGTTCCTTCCTAGCACTTTCAGAGATTTATAAAGCATATTGATCTACTGTTTCTGATACATCAGCAAGATTATTTCAAGCCAAGTGCATACTGTGGTCAAGACTGTTTATAGAGATGGTGCAAGACCTATATCCATCTGAGCAGTGATGTGCAAGAACTCAGGTTTCTCCTTTGCAGCATCTTGTCAATACATATACTCCATATTTTGAGAGAAAGCAGAAATCCCATTTATGAAAACCAAAACTGCTGTGCCCCTTGCTGCCAGCTGCCTGCTGAGAGAGATGAAGGGGTAGAGAACAGGCTGCCACCCSTGCAGCCTCCTGCAGAGGCTGAACACGAACTCCAGACAGCCCCGAGGTTTCCGCTYGGTGTCCGGAAGGGCCGAGCACACCTGTGGCTGCACACACCTACGCGGCTCCCTCCAAGGTGTAGTTAATGCCCTTGCATTAACTGCAAGAGCTTCCTCCTTCCTGTGCGGAGGATGCAAAGTCCCCACGTGAAGCCCAGCTACCTTACAAGCACGCCGCACTTCAACACCACACACGATCCCTACCACTGTAAGCTCCGGAGCACCAACTAGAGGGACTCGACAAGGACCCTCATGCAAAACCGGCCAAATAACAAAGCCACAAAGCACAGTTCCTATAAGGGATACAATCCAGGTTTTTAGGCCAAGTTTTTTGGTGCTGCCTCAGTTTTTAAGGCTCCTTGTCAAGWAGCATTGCTTTGCACTCAGCAGTATTGCAGGGGCAGCAATTGCAGTCAGGACCAACACATCTCCARAAAGAATATTGGAGAGCAAGACAGGCAAACAGCAGGAGTGAAAAYAGTTTATTCTAAACATCCAACCGCTTGGGACAAGTCGCTTCTTTGGTTTGCTAATCCTCATTTGACTTGACTATCCTTTAAAAAGCAGTCACTAGCTGGGGGGGGTAGAGATTTTAGTGCAAGAAAGCACTTGCACGTTTGGCTCTTCATGCTACAACTTTAGAACAAGCATTCAGCTTGGCAGTCATTTGTTTTCCACATAATTTCCACACTAAGTTCATTAACAGTCAGTGTCTCTRATCCAGTGTTTGGAGCTTTCAAAACCTTTCTCAAAATACTAGGTTTTCTCAAGTATTGAGTAGTCAATATTAGCACATGCTTCCCAAATTTGTCATTCTTACTCTGCTGCTTCAAGTATGAACTGCCATACTGGAGCAAGACAGATGTTTAAAACATTACCTACTTTGAGATTAGAAATACTRTAATTAATATATAAGACTGAATGAGTTTTTACATAGTATTTYTCCTTTTACTAAGGGTAGCCCATAATCACTTGATGCAGCTGGAGTATTTTTATGTGATAGTTATAATAAAGTATTGAAGGAAGAACTTGCACAGCTGGAGATCAGGTGAGATCCAGCAAAGGTTAACCTGATCTTTCAGCAACCTCATGGTTTTTTTCCCCTAGATCCCAGTCAGAGACCTGTCTCTTCAGCTACTCCACCAGCTTTTGCCTCACTCCTACCTACCTACACTCAAATCTACCTAAAATCAGTGCATTCTAAAAATTTCTGCACATTTGTTCCCTAGCCTGACAATACAGGAAAAGAAAAGATAGGAAAGTTCCTGCACACTACTTTTGAAGATAAACTTGGAATAGCTACTGAAACACAGTGTAATTTCTTGAAATGACTATCCCTGTCCTAGCTGATCTTACTAAACATAGCTCATGCTACAACTCCCTGCAAGCTTCCTGTAGAAAATTGAAACCCTTAATGCTTTTAAGTTATAAATGTGCTCCTGGCTATAGAACCCCTCTGATTTTTTTTARTCCATAACAAAGATAAATCTTTGCTTTCTTAGAGTCTTGCAGTGCTTAACAGATGATGTTACTGTCTCGAGCAGAGTATGCAAGTATCCAGTATTATCTCTGCTTATTCTCTGGCTTCATTTTATTCTCTGGTTTCAGCTTTCTTTAGGCCAAACCACTTAAAAGTCTCTCAGAGAACTTAGTCTTTCTCCTCCTAATCCTCAATGCCAACCTGCGCTGACAGAGTGCTATTGAAAAGCATTCACCTCTTCACAAACAGGTTAACAACTTCATCACAACCTCTCCATTCCAGAAAGGAGGCAACCCAGATCTCTTCTTGTTTAATCTAGCCTCTCAAAAATTGGAAAAAAGTAAGTGATTTAAGTCTTTAGAAAAGTGGTCTAAGCAGAATYGGTTGAGCTGCAAGTCAGCTGCTTTCAAACAAAAGACAGAAGAGATGATTCATCACCCCCTRTTCCACAGCACTACAACCAGCACTGCGCTTACACCTTTACCCCCAGTATGACTTTTATAGGCACTCTGCAAACCTAGCAGTGGAGGTCACTGTTCTTCCTCAGTCTTATCAGACAAGGCAATTTGGACCAAGCGCCAGCAGAARCCTCCCACGAACTTCAGGTTTCCATGCAGTAACGAGCAACTTCCCCAGCACCGCAAGCCCTTCAATGCAGATTCCCTTCCTCCTGCTCCAGCTCAGGACACGGTCACTCCCTTTCCGAGCGGAGATCCCTCCCGGAGGGCAGGGCAGCGTTGGGGTGTTTGCTGTTCGTTGCACATGCTGGACACGCCACCCGCTTCCCGGGGCTGCTCGCAGGGCTTCCCGGCCCGGCGGAGGGCAGGGGTTGAGCCGCCCTGCACACGGCGACACGTCAGGCGCGGATTAGTCACCCCGTGTGCGCGCGCACGGCGCTGGGAGCCRCGCTGACTCATCCGGCTCCCAAGGGGCTCCGTTACAGCCGTCACCATCAGGTGCTTTGCCCAGGGAAGGCGGGCCCGTCASCGCTGATACACCCTGAAAGCATCCTGGCCATCTGGAATGCAATTCCTCTCAGGTTCTCCCCCTCCTGCTGCTCCCAGAAAGTTCAGTACCACATCCAAAACAAGCCTCCACATTTATGAGTGTTTTTAGTTTTTTTTTTTCTTTCCCCAAAGCAATAGGATACCTTTCCAGAAAGTAAAAGGAAGGACCATCTTTTCATCTACAAGGTATGCTTAAGATGTTAGCAAGCAATAAATAAGAAGCATGCACAGAGACATGCTGTACAATCCTGACAAAAGATTCTACCACTGAAATGTACACCTTTCTTAACAAAGATTTAATACAAATATTTATATTTAACYACTGGTTATATTTAATTATATTACAACAATGTTCTCAGAACAGAGCTGATTTTAAACTGGCCAACATCAAGCCATAATTCAAGTTAGTTTCACACAGCSCCAGTCCTGCTGCTGCTCCCCACACTCCAAACCCGAGCCCTGCACAGGAGCAGCACCTGCAGTATTGGGAGCCTTCAGCAATGAGAACAGCCCCTTTCAGAAAAGTTATTCCCCCCTCCCTCCTTTTCTCCTCCTTCCCTAGAGTATCCTGTACACGTATCCTGGTTGATGTTTACTTTTTACACCAATATTTACCATGCTACACCCTACTACACAAAACATAAAGGACAATATATTCAGCATTCAGTGACCCTGAAGTTTCAGTTAATTCCCCTCCCTCCGAAAAAAGACAATCTAAGCTTCCAACAGAGCCTCCTGTCTTCTTTAAATTTAAGTGTTCCATTAGCTCAGGATTTTCTATTTATAGAAGAAAATACTTTCCACATTATGCCGAGGAAAAAATATTTCCCTTTTTACATTAAGATAGACAACGCTGTTCAGCCTTAAACACCAAACACATCAGTTCCACACCTCAATACTTCCTTCAATTTTGTTTCCCCTAGAAATTCATGAAGCAAAGGATATGTCCCCAGGACAATTCATTCTTCCACCCGTCACACTGCATCTCTGTAACCTCAGATATCGTTGTTAAATAAAGTTTCAAGTGTTTAGTAATGGTGGGGCAGCAGCAGGAAGTAGTTACTAATTTCCCCCCAAATTCCTTCTACAGTAATTTTTCCCATTTTCCTATTTCTACTTGAGACACCACCCTAGACATCAGCAGATAAGTTGAGCAGCTAAGAACAGCCCTGCTATCTACTGCCCCTCACAGAGCGACCACTCACCTCAGCACTTACYGAGACATCTCCAAAATACTACACATCTCTTTCCATGCATCCCTACTAAAYTACACCTTTCATAAGCAGCATTTTCTGTCCTTCGACCTCCCTGCACTAAAGCTCACTGCAGCATTCAGGCCTTCCCGTGCCAAGCCTCTCAGGAGCTTTGGCTTAGAGGCCTTTCATCATTCATGACAAACTCTGATCTTCACCYTTTCATTTTAATCCCTACCCCAATAGTTTGGAAAAAGTATTGCTTTCTAAAAGCYCTTAGAAATTACTTCAAGAACCTAGCGGCGCCCATTCTGAATTTCCATTACAACTTTAATTTTGCAGTGGTTATTCCTGCAAGCAAATAGCTRAATAAACAAACACAGCCCTTCTGCATCGCTCCTGGAAAATCCATTATACATTTCTCATTGYAGTGTTTGACAATTCCTTTGTAACAGCTTTATCTTGTCTGTATACAAAGTGAACACACGTCTGTTCAGCTAAAGAGCTGCAAATGAGTATCTTGACTAAAGAAAAAGTGCCAACTGAATAAGTGAATCTCTSAAGTCGCACTTATCCTAGCAATAGCCAAGTGTGGGGTGGAAATGCTAAGGTTAGGCTGGCTCAGACTGCRTTATAGAAACTTCTACCCATTGTAAGACCAAGGGAAATTCTTCATTAGCACAGCTTATCTTTAGAAGTACAGGAGAGTAAATGAATACCCAAACTAACCAGGAACAGACATTAGGTGTACACACAAGCTGGCCAAAAGTGGCTGTCGGCTGAGCAGTGTTCAGTTCCAGCTGAATATTTTCTATTTCTTTGTTAAAAAATTTGATCAGTTGCACTAGCACTTTAGAATCAAAATATTTTCACAGTTAAAACTAAAACAAGACAGAACTTGAGCCCAATTCTGCTTTCATCTTGCCATCCATGAGAAAGACTCTCAATTSCAGCCAGAGGAAGAGCCAGAAGAACTCTGCTGACCAAATGCTACATTCAGAACGGAGACTTAGAAAGAGAGGAACTTCCCAAAGCGTTTAGCTCAATCACATYTTCGTCTCAGGTTCTAAGACTCATATTTTTAAAAGTATTTTAAGGGATTTTAAAACGCTTTAACATCCCATCCCATATACACTCAGATATGAAACCTCATACTGCTTTAGGAGAAAATGAGGCTATAAAGGAGTCTCACATAGGTAAGTTGAGAGGGGGAAGGTGACACTACAAAATGACAAATAAGGATGCACTAAGCAGCTCCCAAAATACTACACAGCAGCAGCCTGAACCTCAGAGGTTCACCTCAGAGGTRCGTCACAGAGCATCCCATCTACACACTCACTAGGACAAGTGAGATTGAATATCACAGGCTAAGTAACCTGACATACAGAAAATAAAGGGAAAGGATCACAGGTTATTCAACTCCAATAATTCTGTTAACAGTCACAAAAGTCTGAGGAAGGAGACTATGTTTGACTGGAACTATTGTGTGGTCAGTTTTAAAGAATAAAGTGCAGAACTTGAGAACACTGTTCCTACTGAGCCTTCATTTTGCTCGTCCACCATCAGGTRTTCTGCTCCTACAGAGCCACCCTTGCCTGGGGATTTTCACAGGGCCTTGTCTGTTACCGAAAGCTTTCCGGGGCTTCTCAGCAAACAGGAGACACGAGTTTTCAGCCACTCCACTGAGATGTTTCCTTAAACACTGTACTGCATCTTGGCACAACTTCAAAAATCAAAAATCCACCTATACAGAAACAGAAAAAAGAGAAACAATTCAACACAGATTTCTGGCAAACTACTATTCCTTGAAAAAACCCTACTGGAGAATAAAAGATGGCAGTTGACCAAAATCCTTCAAGTTTCATAGAAGCAGCTGGAATGGCAGCAATGGTTGTTTCTGTTGCATGTGTCATTTCCAATCGAGTCTTTCTGATGAGCTCTCATTGTAAAGACCCTTTTTATTCCATAAGCTAGTTTCTCCATCAGCTACACAACAACTTCAGTATGAGAACAGTAACCTTATTTCATATGAAAAGAAAAACATGTTTCATTTAATTAAGCACAGGGTAGCTGCATGTAGGAACAATGCTGAGTTTCATTAGAGAACACACCATCAATGCTTGACCTTAACTTTTCAAAAACACCTTCCTATTAGAAAAAACACAAAAAAATTACAAGAGTCAAAGTATCTATCCAGCATTCAAAGACTCAGTATCACAAGATTAATAAAAGAACAGTAAGAGCTCTTTGTTACTCTTGAACTGGATCAAAAAGTACTGCACTGTGGTCATTTAGAGAGGATTCCCAGCAATCAACCGCAGTTGCTCACAAAAATCCCCACACACAGAAGTGATTTGTAAACAGCAAACACCAAGTGAAAAGCAAGCGGTTGCTGTGCTCTTTCAGGGGAGAATTTCTTTTTTGACAGGGTAAAGAGAAGCAACAGCAATGAAAGGTTTTATGCACCCGTCACTCGAGGTTGCCTTCACTCAAAAACTATCAACCCAAAACAGTTTCCAAATTGCAACAACAGAGCAGATACTTGAAAATGAATAAAGGACCAAAGCAACAACTTAACTCTTACACATCTAAGAAGTCTTAGTGTCTATCTGGCCTCTGGCTTGGTCTGAAAAGGTTTCATCATTATTAGATAACAGGGGGATGCAGTTAACGTGGCAGGCTGTACTCAGAAGGTTAAGCGATGGTTATGCACAGCATTATCACGTATGTTTAAGGTGAAGAACATCTGCTTACAGSTTGGTATTTCTGCTGGAATGCTGCTCCTGCATGAATCTTGCTTGAAAATCCCAGTTATGCCACAAGAGATTTTCATGCATCAACAAGGTCAGCCCAAGTACTAGCCTRGAACCGATTTTACACCTTTAAGGCTAACTGAATAATACATAAGAGAATTATTGTCTATGGATACAAAAGCCAGGCACTGCTGCACCTTGGATTTCAGCATCTCCCCTGTGCAGCAATACTTGCTCAGGTGCCCACCTAAATGTGGGCCAGCAACACCAGGGCTTGCAGCATCCACCCTGTGCCGGAGTCAGCTCTTCTGGGAAAGGTTCCCATAGAGCCTTTTAGCAGCTAATGCCACTGCACATGGCCCCAGTCCCCCTGCTCTGCTCGGGGAAGATAGCATCTTGCCCGAGTAAGACAGCAATCCAACTATCAGTGGAGCACTACTACCTTAATCATTCACATCTATGCTAGAACGGCATCTGCTGTGGAAAGGGAATGAAGGGAAGTTGCAAACAGACCTGATGCAGAGGCTGAATCATGCTAACTTCATCTTGTATACAACTACTTTAAGTAGCAATTGAGATCACAGCTTCATAGCCATGTAACTGAAGTGTRGAGGCACAAGGAAAGCATGATACTAAATGAGAGATTATCAACTGCTTTGTTTGACAGTCTGCATAGGAACAGTAACACCACCACAGAAACAGCTACAGTGCTGCAAAGGAGCAAGACAGGAGCTCTCCTGATTAACACAGGCAAATTAGGAAGGACACACCTGCATCAGTCTGCAAGTCCCAGCGCGACACCGACAGCCATGACAGCCCAAGGCGACAGTCTGAAACATCCTACGCTAATCCCTACTCATCTGATCTCTTAAAACTGTTTTATTAGGACAAGCTACAAACACAGCACTGGTTCAGGACTTTCCATACAAGCTACCACCCACAAAGGGCACCATTTATTTAGCTGAATGCAGCACCCAAGCCTTTTTCTTTTTTCCTTTTAAATGGTTATGCTAGCAAGTTCTAYCATGTGCTTGCTGGTCCCATTGATCCACCGTGCAGCTGTAAGCGCAAGACTCAGTCCATGTGCACACCAAGAGGTGCATGCATGTGAATAGAGGGCATCCTAACACCTTACCCATGATAAAAACAATAATTGCTCCATTTAACCAATATATTTTCTGCAAATTAAATTTAAGTCTGTTCTACTCTATTGAATCACACTGTTAAAGACAACAAAAATACTGTGCTGCAATTCACAAACTTTTTGATCACAAGAGAAAAGTTTGTAACATGATTCTAACCAAAAACACCACAGAATATCTCTATAAATACAGGTCAAATTACATCTTTCATGTTCCACCTAAGCAACAAGCGACTAAATCATAGGTTACATATTATCAGTCTAATACCTGCTGAGTAATACCACCCATTAAAAATGGATTAAACATTTAAGTCCTCGCATGATTTGCCGAAACGATCGCGGAGAACTCCRGGAGCGCCCTCCTCTTGCAGCCGGCCTTTCACCGCGATGCAACCCCCCCGTAACCAACAACCTGCTGCCTCGCACACACATCACGGTCCAATCTGGAAGACATCTCTAGGGCCGCACAGTTTGTTCTGGGAAGGATTGCCGTGCCAAAGACTGTTCTGATTTTCACTACATGAGGGCTGCAGGGAGGCACAGGAAGAAAGCACACGTGCATATTGGCCCTATGCACCCAGGAAAAGCCGGCAGCGCTGCTCAAAGCAGTTCTGCTCCGCAGCCACAGAACTACCTTTCACTAGGCAGCTAGAGACCCTGGCCTGATGAACTGAAAACATGACCCACCTAGGATCTATGGGCTGGTTATGCTTTTAAAAAAGTCTTAGTATAAGACTCAGATCAAGAAATACAATTCAGGTGCTAAAGCTCAAAGTTTCTTTAATTACTCAAGTTATTAGATTTTAGGTGCCTGAGGTTTTTAGTACTGTTCAACCTTGGGATTTATTTCTATCTGTACAAGTCACCTAGACCTTTCTTATGGACACACATACCCTGCATCCCCTTACACACAGACCAGACCAGCTCTCTTACCAGATCTGTCACAACATTTGCCTATTTGTGCACATGAAAGTAGCTTATTCTGTGCATTTCCTAAAACTGACTAAGCTAATGACCATGGTTACCACAAAAACAAACAAAAACAGTCAGCCCAGACAGCTTGCAGTTCAGCTATACAGCATATATAGCATTCAATTTTGGCTGTTTGSGCAAGTTTACCAAGACAACTTACAAGGCAAAATGCCTTTAACACTCTACTTGCTTCATAGCCAGATGGGACATCACAGTCCTTCTGCTTAAGACTAAAATGAGTCCAATAGGAAAGTCAGATTTCTGGGGGAAAAGACTAAATTTTCCATCTTAGTATATGAGGGCTTATAGTAGTAAGCACGGGATTTTAGCCAATTCTCTCTTCTTGAAATGGGAAGAAACACAGAACAGTTCTGTATTTAACATGTTACTTMACTTGGAGACTACCTTTACACTGCTGGCACATTACACAGACWGCTCTACATGATGTGAAGACAAGTAACTTGAATTTCAAATATCACTTGCTATAGCTCTGTATGAAATACACATATGCACCAGAACAAAGCCATCCTGTGAAAGCACAGACAGCCTCAACACCTCTTCAGGAACTGTGGTTGAGAAACAATCTTCGGTTGGACTTAAGCAGAGCCAAATTTGGGGCTCAACCACCTCTGCAAGAACTAGGTGGTATGCTGCAAAACAGGAAGAGGTTCTCGTCAAGCAATATACTCCAATAAGTGCACAAGACCAGAGGCAAACCAGATGAGACAAGTTCATACTCCCAAGAACTGAACTATAAAAAAGGTTTTAGATTAACACTTACTGGTTAGAATAGTGAGGTTCTTAATAGACAGGAACTACAAATAATATAAGTTAACTTCTTCAGCTACAATACCTAACAGTAAGTTGCTGTTAGTTCCTATACGCACCTGAAGGCAGCAAGTTACCAGAAACATCAAATATGAACTAGGAGCAATTAATCTGTAGTATTTTTTCCTTCCATATTAAARCCAAATTTTGAAAGTAACATGTTTTAAGTCCCAATGGTTTTTAAACTTTCATATTAAAATAATACAGAAGAGCTGGCAGAAGACCAGACTAGAGAACGCCAGAGCAGGCATTCAGCGCTAGCAAGTCAGTAACGCAGCACTGCAGTTTTAGAGCCCTTGGAAGCAGCAGGGATGAGAACATCTTGCTTCAGCGCGCCTGTGCTCAGCCTCAGCGCGGGCACTGGGATTTGGCACCCTCATAAAGCACCCACCAACGGTCAGTGCTGTTTCCCATTTACAAGGTTGATGTGGGGGAAGGACAAGGGCTGCAACCAGGCAGAGTTACTAGAGCCATTGGCGGGATACGCGGTGGCATCCTGCCCTCCACAGAGGAGGCCTGGCCTAAACTCTAGGGCACAGTTTTCACAGCTGCCTTTTCCTTTTGCCAAATTATATTGCTTAAAACAAGGCAAATTTCTACGACTGCTCCACTAACCAAGCGTGCAGCACTCGGGAAAACATAAGCAGGAAGCAGTGTGCATAAGCAAACATTCTGTTACTCTTCTGCACATTTCATAGGACTGARGCACATTGAGAGAGGCCACTGAGCACTCACCAGGGGGTAACAAGCTCTTGGAACACTTGGCACAGGAAAACTAAAAAAACAAAGAACACTCAACCCTATTTCAACTAGGGAGTAGGTGACTTATTAAAAGGGCCTTCTACGGATGTCATATTTAAGATCAACTGATTTCAAGTCTGAACACTTTCAATACTTCAGGATTATATTTGATTTGCAATAATAAATCCAGAACCTTTCTTAAGCGAAAGTGTCTGCAAATGCTCTGCATMAGTTCAGCCTAAATCACTTGGCTGATCTGATGCAAATCTGAGACGTGCAGCGCCATACTCACGAGGCCTCAGCACCTCCACTGCAGGAAGAAAGGAGAGCAGAACATCAGGTAACCACATACACAGAAGTGTCACAAAACCTAGTGTGAAACTTGTTGCTTTGCTCAGCATTATAGCAAGGTCCAGCTTAAGGCAATCTAACAACATGGAAAAAGCAGAAACAGAAGACTATACGAGGGAGCATCAAAACCCCCAACTCTGAGAGTCAGCAGCAGGAATGCATTGCTTCCCACAGCAACATAACAGACCCTTTGGAAGTCTCACCAATCCACTGGTAGCAGTGAGTTAGTTTCTGATTCCTGAGTTTATAAGTAATTTCAGAGGGATGTCCTCAAAACTTCAACGTAGCTGTGGCAAGTTAACTGACAGCAACTGAGTCGCGACAGGCAGCGAGCAACTCCTTTCCTAGAGCTACACAACTGCAAAAAGGCTATTTTATCTGGACAAGTAAACAGGTAAATATCAAATATGTGCGTTCTTACTAACAGAGTCCAGATACGAGTTTCTCATGAAGGCAGTTACAAAGTTCTCCTATGAACAGTCATATTAAAGGCTTTCCTCTCAAGCCCCAACAAACTATTTAGTTTCCTCACTCATACAACGAACTGGATCTCCATATTTTTATGCCATCAGATCACATACAACAAGAGAACCTGCACTCAAGACCACACGTTTTTGGAAGGACCTAACACAGTAGCAGACGTTTCACTTGGTTGGTAACCACAAGCATCATCTGAGGAAACAGCAGATCCTTGAYAACACAGCATTTAGTTGGAGGGCAAGTAATGAATTTTTCTGAAGCTGATTTAATTTCAGTGTACAGTTTAGCCCTATTAAGATTCAAGTTACTTAATATAGCTGGTTAAAAAAAAAAACTGTAGTTAGTTACTACAATTTCCATATGGCATATCCACACAACAGCAAATCTGGGGAGAGAATTATCAATAAAAGAAGCAAGTGCCCTGGTACAAGAAACTTATTATTGACATCCTAGGGCTTCATTAAAACAGTGGGCTCCAGTTAAAAAAAGACAAATAAAAAAAAATAAGAAAAACCCACCACACACACATACCACTTTTCTTACCAGGTACAGAATAGACAAGACAGAGCCATGCATATTATGTAAAACCTTYCATCAGCAGCAGCCCTCAAGGTCTCCAGCCCGTGCTGGGACAGTGGTGCCTGGATGCCCGAGATTTAGTGTCCCTGCAGAATCTCTGGGACAGTGGTGCCCATGGTACAAATAACCTCCCAGCACACAAAGCTCCTCGGAGACAGTAGAGCTAGTGTTGCATTAATCTTCCCAGCATCTGCTCAGACCACTRTAGTACCATACGCTACCAAATGAAGGGCTACAGCATCCCTACTGTCCGCTCCCCAAAAACACTCTTACRGCATCTTACAGCTCAGTAGCCCATCAGAATTACACAACAGGAAAAWCCACTCAGATTTTTAAATCACTCCCTTGTTTTGATAATTATTCTTTTAATGGTATCAGTCCTTTAAAAAGCAATTTCTAATTTCATCTAGTTTCTGTACTGTTACTACAAACACTAGTGAATGACTTATAAAAATGAATTTTGTTTGAATAATGAAAYAGTTCATATGAAATCTTATCCAGATATCTCTTCAACTACAGGAAGGTGGGACCTTTTTAGTTGATAAGGAAATTAAGTTTTTCACAAGAAGCATGCATTACTTCTGATGTCTACCTATAGCAGTGCATTTCTAATTTAGACAGAAACTAGTTTGAAAATTTTCCATACTACTTTTTTCAGAAGTTAGAATTTAACAGGTAAATTCACCAAGATTTAGGTTAACATAAGAGCAGAAAAAGTCACCTTTATCCTCTCCAAGTTCCGATTTCTCCATCCACATTAAAGGATAGTACACAAACAAATCAAAAGCTGAATCTGTATCTGTCTTTATCTACTGTCATCACCTCCCAGTTTCCTTCCAAGTTCTCTCCCCACTTGGATTTTTCCAAATGACTGCTAACTGCACATGCAGTACACACGACCTATGCTTTCCAGACACATGAGCACACTCTGCAGTAAAATCAGACTTTGATTACAAGTTCTTACTGGATAGCATGAAATTCTTATCCCAAAGCAGCCAGGGCAACCACACTAAGCTCTAATAAATCAAACCCCAGGATACTTAAGTACAATTTACAGAAAATAGAGAACAAAGCTGTTGGTTTCAGTAGGAACAATAAGCCACAGCTATGCAATCTTAAAAACTCACTGTTGAATAATAATACTTATAGCCTATGATTAAGTACAGTGAAAAGCAATGAACAAATAAAAGGCAAATTGATTTATAAATGCAGCTTCAGTTGAAGATTCTCAGTACTCCTATAAGCTCTACAGTCCTTTAAAATATTTTGCACCTGCTCAGCTTGTTATGTTAATACCTCTGTGGTACTCACCTGCCTAATTAGCTATGTATAAATTAATAGTTGTTAAGTGGCTTGGGGATGATTAGATACTCGCCATGGTAAGGTCTTTATAGTCACATAAAAGGATTAAAAAACAAATTAAACTGCGCAGCAGCTAGTCCACATTCAGTTCTAGGCCTTTTATTATCTTGCCAGAAGATTATACATTAACCACTTCTCACAGGGATTTTAAGCTATATTTAACGACAGAAACTATGCAACAATAAGCAAGAATTACCAGCCACCAGGCCAGGAAGTTTAATTGAGCTGCTCYTCGACAAGTTTACGAGAATGCCTTCCACAGAGCAAACAGGAGAGCACAGCAGCAAATAAACCCACAGCAACGCTGGCTCGCAACACACTGGGATCCTCACAGTAACCCCTGAGCCGCCAGGGCCGCAATCACAAGTTCTGCCTTGCTCAGCCCTGTACGTGGCACTGCTTTAAGGCGCGCTCACAAATCGCTCACGTTAAAAACGCACAATTTCGGCAGCAGTTTTAAAGCACCCTGCCTGGACTACATATTTGCAAGGCAAACCCAAACACAGCAGGTGCTCGCTCTAATTATAAGGGCCTCTTCAAGAAGACTATAAATACCCCACGGGTGAGGCCAGCCTAGCCCAGAGCCGCGGATCCCTCCGGCGGGGCCAGGTGCTCCCAGGGGCTCCCCGCTCACCTGCTCGGCCCGGGAGGCTCCCGGGCGCCGCTGGCTCCGGCGCTCGCGCTCGGCGGCTGCTGGCGGCCGGGCCGGGCCGGGCGCTCCCGCAGAAGCGGCTGCAAAGTTTGACGGGGCCGCCCGCCCTGCGGCTCCTTCCCGGCAGCGGGGAGCGGCTCGAGGGGCGGCCGCCCTGCCCTGCCCGGCTCGGCTCGGCCCGGCCCAGCGCGGCCCGGCCCAGCGC
>NW_020455988.1:1590772-1592945 GCF_003342845.1 Nothoprocta perdicaria
AGCATAGAGTGGAAACAGGTTTTGCACTCTCAAAGTTTTGTGGGACAGAAACCTCAGCATCCTGCTCTAATGTCAGCAGCCGAGTCCTGCTGCAAGCAGGATGCAGGGGCAAGTATTGGCTCCTGCAGGCCTAGCATGGATARAGGAATTGAGAGCAAGGTAACTTAATTCAGCTGGGCTGCTGCTGCTCCTGTTGCTAGGTGAATGCCACAAACACCGGGGCAGTGAATCACAGAAAAACATGCAGGCAGCCACAAAGTATGAGGTGCAAGACAGTTTCTGGAACTAGGTAACGGGCTCTTTTGACAAGACCTGAGAAAAGTTAAAAGCAGACTTCCCTGGTGTGATGCCTCTAACTGCTCACAGCAATACCTGCACTTGCTTATTGCACACCGAGTTACACCAGCTCCTTGCAGGACTGAGTTTTACTTGAAGACAACAAAGAGGAAACAACGAGAGACAAATGAGCCCTTCAAAAGGGGTGTTACAGTCACCAACCTAAAAAAGCTCCTACAGGGAGCAACACACCCTAGGCWGAGGGTCATGGCCAAGGCTTTTCCAGAGCATTTAGATGTAGCAGTCACCAGAAACATGAACCTCTCCTTGTTTTCAAAGCCTGTTCCTCAAAGCACAGCACTAGAAAGCAGGAGGATACCTTGGCTCATCCAGAGCCCACAGCTCATGCCCATCTCCACAAGCGGATCCTGCACACGGACACATGAAGGCCACGTGGGACTTGGACACAACAGCTCCCGGTCAGCTCCAGGTGCACACAAGGAGGGCAGCCCGTGCTTGTCCCAGCAACACACGAGGCAGGGCTGGGAGCGCAGGCAGCACATCCGCAAAGTCACCGCACTGGGAAAAGCGGCTCCCACCGCTCGGTCACTGCTCAAAAGCGATGACATTCAGCAAACTCACACAACTCCCTCGGGACAGGGGCACCGAGGCAGAGAGCACCCAGGCATCCACAACAGCCTCGCCACGTTACAAGGCAGCAGCTGCCTCTTGCACGCACGAGATCCCAACTTCCAAGCTGCGTGTTCCCACCRCCACCACCGCAGCAGGAGGCAGGAGGGAGGGAGGGAGAAGAGTTTTGAGAAAAAAAAGTGTTCCTTTCAGCTGGAACAAACACAGTGTCTTTTTCATTACTGTTTATTTCTTGCCCTTTCATGAGATCAGCAGGGATATTATTGGAAACAGTAATTCTATAAATGAGCACAGCCAGCCTGTGCATTAAAATTCTGACTATTTCCACAAAGACACCCAAGCAGTTTCCAAAGGCAGAGCTACTTCCAGAGTCCTGCTTTGAGCCCTGGGATGGAGCTAAATACACAAGGCAGCATGTGAAAGGGAACCTGCATGGCAAGAGCTACACAGGAGGGTTCAGTTCAAGTCATTTTGCAGCCTATTGAAAGAGTAAGCATTAGCACACAAAAAAGGCTATTAGTATCTAACTCAAGGAAGAAGTTAAACAGGCTACACATGTGCTTAGTTCACCCCAACAAAACTTATTTCAAAATTAAGGAATTACAACTACACATGTRTTGTACTAACTACACTGATCTGCAGCCTTCGTTACAGCTGAATTAAGGGGAAACACAAGTATATGGAAATATTTCACACTTTTGCCTCATTTCCACCCTTCCTCCCCCTTGTAAACACAGYTCTTAATAACTTTTCTTTGCTCTTTTTAAGTAAGACATAAATCAAGCTAATCTCACACAGGCCTGACATGCTCCAATCATGTTGTAACCTTGCAGCCTGGTTCTCAGCACAGCCCTATTAGATCCAGCAGATACATGCCGTTTGATATTCCTACTGTGAGCTTCACAAAGCAAATCCAGAATGGCTCGTTCCCCTCCGCCCCAAATGATGAAAGCACGAAGCATCCTGGGCTGAACACCAATTCATAAGRCAACTTCCCCAGCACGCACACACAAAACACTTGGCAACACCACCCAACAACGCTTAGCCCAACAAAAGCAAGCTTCAGAATTAAACATGGCAGCAAGAGTAGTTCTAGATTTCCCAATTATATATTTTTTCTAGGTTAAGTAACTTCCCGACTACAAAAGCTGAGGGTCACCGCTGCAACACTCCTCTCACCTGGCGTGGGAAAGGCACAAGCCAAGGGAGAACCCCGGGCAGGATTTCAGGGAGGCTTCTTGCAGGG
>NW_020455988.1:1593140-1624709 GCF_003342845.1 Nothoprocta perdicaria
CGGCCAATGAGCACGTGGCGCCGGCGGCCAATGAGCACGTGGCGCCGGCGGCCAATGAGCACGTGGCGCCGGCGGCGGCGCCCCCTGGCGGCGCGGGATGGCGCCGCAGCGCCCCTGGCGCGGGAGCCGCCCCAACCCGGGAGAAGCGGAGGGGGAAAGCCGCCCCTTGAGACCATAGCCGGAGTTTTCCTTAAAGAAAACAATAGCTGAAAACAAACTCTGCACTTTCCTTTTCAGTTACATAAGCAGAAGTTACATCAGAAGGTTCCCGTATGGATTCTCCTTCTGTTTTCTTTGGGGAGAGGGAGGGTGGTTGTAAGAAATGAGGAGATAGATGTTCCKGTTTCCTGGGTTTTGCTCACAGTTTTATTGTTCCACCTCTCTGAACTCAAATGCGCTTCAGAAGCTGTGACATACAGAGATCTGCTTCAGCTTCTTTAAACCAATCTCTCTTACGACTAAAGCCAAAGACTGACTTTCCATCTACAAAAATATATAAATATATATACACAAATATACACATAAAACCCCACTCAGCCTCCCTTCAGAGCCCTTTCTGCACCACAAAYGCAGTGTGTAAACATGGTTTTCTTATACCCAACGGTGCTTCCGAACAAAATGAAAGGAGGAGTGTGGGCACTTGACCAGGGGTGTGGGGAGGAAAATGGAGGTCGGGGAACGAACACAAAAACTCCACATTTCTAACTTGTCTTCCGCACCTGCAGGGTTGAAGATCAATCTGTTCCTAAGAAACAGCTCCAAGCAGAAGTCCGGGGAATGTCCTCAACTGCTCCAGGAAAGAGGTAAGGCTTTTGGAAACAGCGAGATCAGAGCAGTGATGCTAAGTGGCTCCAAATGGTTTATCACGGCTTTTCTCTAACATCGTAAGAATGTCTGGATATGACACTAAATCCATGAAAGCTAAGAGAAAACTGCTTAGCTGTGAACTATCTATCATCCAGCCAGCYGACTGCCAAAGTAATTAGGCCGGTTTCTTTGCTACTCAGCTTTATCTACTTCATCTTCTCTTCATGCTTCAGTTTTCCTCTCCTAACATCTCTAATCAAATCTTTCTCACGTAGCTTCCTTTCAATTCTCCTCCTCATGGCTTTTTGCAGCAGGCCCACCTGAAGTAGAGCATTTCTGCTAAAGCTCAGAACAGCCCTTTGAAGATGACGCCAGCCACCCGCCTCAGTGGAAAACGTATAGCTTCTCCCTCCTGCCCCCATAATGCAAAACAAAAAGCACCAACATTTTAATACAAAGTAATACTGGCTGATTTCTTTCTGTGTATGTGTGCACTTTATCTACAAAGGAAATTTTTATCTTATTCATCTGGGAAAGAAGAAAAAAAGCAGAGAGAAAAGGAAATACAGTTGAAATATGAATAGCAATCCCAAACTTGTGAGATTTACTCCTCCCAATTTAGTTTATAAGCAATATAATTTTCATCTCATTATCTTACATTTTAAAATTCTATTAGTATGAAGGCTTTTCCTTTCTGTTTTTAGCAAAAATTATTTTTAAACCTAAGCAGATGACACAATTGCGTGTGGGGCAAGTGGCCTRCTTTTAAAATTATGTGATTGCTGTTATCACCTGAATGTAAATTCAGTAAGAAATATACGGTGAGARCTATCACACTAGGATAAGCTGCTATGTAATTTGTGGTACTGACTCTGACAGGAGGCACCACAAGAACCCTCAGAGGAGAAACAATTAAAGCATCAGTAAAAGCTGGGGAATGGCTAGGAGTAAAGGAGTAAAATCTTTCTGGTTTCCCCTTCCCTTCTTTTTTTTTTTAATTTAACATGCTCCCCACCCCAGATAGCACAACACGAGATGCTTTTTCTTCTTTCACATAAAAATACTCCAGCAACAAGAAGTACTGCTTAATAAAGTTATGCACTGAACATCACAATGCTAATGTGGAGGCAAAATTTTTATACACCGCATGATGCTTCTCAAATGTTACATCTTAACACAATCCCATGCCCATTTCTTCAAGAGCTGAAAAGACTTGAGGAAAGATGCTAGAAGGTATATACAGTCTCATATGAAAAATTAGTATTACTTTGGGCCAGACTGTATAACAGTCTGACCGTGAAATACAGGCTAAAGTCATCCTGACAGCAAAACACTTTTGAACTTCAGAGATCTGAAAAGAGCAAGGAGAGAACTGACTCATGTATCAGTTCTGAATTTCAAATTTGACATAGTTCTTTTGATATTCTGTAGGTTTGCAGGATTTTTTCATGTCTCCTTTTTTTTTCACAAGGCTCAAAAGATAAAAGAGTCTGGGTAAAAGATATATGTAGACCTTTTTTTTCCTGCTCTGTATCTGGCATGTATCCAGAGGCAATTCTGGATTTATTCTTACGTGGTAGCAAAATGGACTGTTTTKGGGAAAAGAGATTTGGTGCAAAGACACAGTTTGAGGAAAAAGTTCATTAATGGAGGATTTTTCAGACTGCAAAAGTACTTCCTGATGAGTCTGTATGCCATTTATATGTATTATAATAGAGAAATGACTAAATGGTTTACAGTGGGCATGAAGCCAAAGTAAAAGGAGCTGGGTAATGTTCTGCCAAATGTACATGTATTGTGGTAAAAATGTGTTCTGAAGTGTCTTTTCCTTTGATTCACATTTTTTATTTGATTTGGAGGAGGATGCTGAAAGTGTGAGTCATAATACATGGAGAGGATGAGGAGGCTGACAGGTTTCCATGAAATGTCTCAATGGAAATCACCACAGCATAATCTTTACTCTAGGTACTGCAAGCATATGTGTAGGTAGGCAGGCCTTCTAGACGTCTTCACTGTCAAGAGGAGGGAATTCTTGTTCTGCTCATATAATTACACAAGGAGTCATAAATATGGATGTCTTCGAGGYTGCACACATTAGGAAAGGCAACAGAAAATAAGATGGTAACGGAAGATGTAATATTCTACAATCTGAAGCCAATAAGACTTTTGTATCTAGTAGCAATATAATCTGTTCTGATTAACTATGCTCTGAGCTAAACTGGCATGGTACCAGTTCACAGATATGTACAAATACATTTAATTATGAAAAGATCTACAGTGCAGGTAAACTTTGAAGAAGGAAGCAGAAAATGGAACCAGAAATATGATGTTTCTTAGCTCCCTCTCGTAATAAAAAGAAAGACAGAATATTGCACTTTGCCTGGAAACTACTGTTCATTTCTGAGTCAGCAATAACTGACTTGTGGAAACACTGCTGATCATATAATTACTATGAGAAAAAGTGTKGGCATCTACAGCCTTGACAACAGTATCCCTAGTGAGTTACTGGGCAAACATAATTCATAAAGAGAAGAATCTTTTGTAACATGTTTCYCTGAACAGAAAGTATTCTCTGATGATGACCTGATAGATATAGTTTCATGCAATCATTTTTCTAGTCCACCTGGAAAAAAATGCCTGCTATACTTATTGTCTTTCATAATTCACAAAAGGCACTGTAAATATCCAGCATACCCTGCACTGCTCTTGCTCAAATCTCTTTGCAAAGATGTTGAGCAAAGGCCTATCAGAATGACAGAAAAGTAATTATTTCAACAACAGAGAACTATGCTGTAGTGGGCAGTCATGGCTAAGCTGCATTATCGTAGCCGTAGAAAGAAAATAATGAGAGTCAATTAGGACTTTCTTCTTCTTTGTGCCCTTCTGGAGC
Source organism: Nothoprocta perdicaria (assembly GCF_003342845.1). Lineage (NCBI taxonomy): Eukaryota > Metazoa > Chordata > Aves > Tinamiformes > Tinamidae > Nothoprocta > Nothoprocta perdicaria. Next base: position 1,596,838 of record NW_020455988.1, read on the forward strand.
CTGGGACAAATGATGGCTCACAATTCATAAAACAGTAAAAATGTGTTTTCTCACTGACTGACAGTCCTAGTTGTGGTCTGTGTAATGATTCCTCAAGACATCATACTGCAGTGATTATAAAAGTTAGTTAAGACTGCATTTAGACACAGAGCTTTTTGTTTCCTGTATATTTCTCTTAAACTATCACAACACATAGAAGTCATTAGTACAGCTGTACTTTTGTCTTTAAAATGTATTTATGTAAATTATTTTCTTATATGAAGTTTTTATGCTACTATCCTTCTAATGTTACCAAACAGATAAGGAGAGAAGGATGCATGCAAATCTTGCTGAATGTTATCACTCWAGCAGTTTTAAAGAAAAACTGTAGTGTGTTAATTCATCTCTAGTTCAATTAATGAAAAAAAATGGATTGCAATTTGGATATATTTGTTCTACTTAGCTAAATTTCTCTTGAGGGCTGTGTCTTGTCTCATGGCCTAAACTCCTCACAGCGAGCACTGCCTGTTCAGCAGCTGCCCCATTCACTGCTGCAAAGGGAATTGGAGAATTGCTYGGGCAGGAAAGCAGCTCCAGGGGACACAAAGCAGGGTCGAGGCTGAAGTCAGACCTGTCCAAGCCTTTGTCCAGCTGGGCCTGGGAAATTCCTAAGGATGGAGGTTTAAYCGCCCCTCTGGGTACCCTGCTTCCACGCTTCATCATCCTCACAGTGAGACTGTTTTCCAAATCCCCTCCAGGAACTCTTTCTCAGTTGCTGGCAGTGGTCACTTGGTCTTGTCCTGCCCATCCGCAGGGAGCCTTGCCTCGTCCCAGTGCTGACCTGTGGGGAAGCACGGCAAGGCTGCTCCCGGCTCCGCACCGAGCTTCTCCGGCAGACTCCAGCTGACGCCTGGTTAAATTCTGCACTTTTGGAGGMGGCACTAGATAAAAAGTTTCTGTAACAATACAAATCCACGAGATTCTGGAGGTCACCAACAAACTAGGAATTCCACTGATTGATAAAATATTCTGAAATATTTTCTTGGATTTAGTACAGAAATATAGAATACAGAATAATTTTATTTCAACCCTCAGGAAGTAGGTCTGGAGGTGATGGATCATAAGCTCCAACTCTTGATTTGTGTTTTCTTAAGAAGTTTCCAGAAATCAAATGAGCACCCTAAAGCCTTTCTGCTGTAATTTGCAATGAAGCATCAAGGTTGATGCTTAATGAAAAAGATTGAGAGCCACCAGCCACTTTTAAAATGGGAGATTGAAAATTGCTAATTACATCTTATTTATCYGGAGGAGAAAGCTATAGAGTATTTGTCTCACATTAGCTTTTCAGTAGCTAACAAGCTTTAATTTTGACCATTAGAATCCAGGTCAGTTATGAATTATAAAACTCAAGGTCTTAAAGCATATACATTCTATGACTGCTTCTCCTCTCGTCAAATTTGATACAACTTTCCCCATTCAATATCACTTTCATCATTCTCTTCTGTTAGTTCTTCCCTGTGCTTCAAATTTTCTGATGGCTACAGTGCTTTCTGCATCTCTTTCCTTGCATTCAAGGCTTACAAGGCCTGTCTTCTTTATGAGTTCCTACATTTTTTCAGGTGACAAAAAGTTTGAACTTGTTGAAGAATAATAATTTGAACACTTAGATCAGTAAGTTTAACTTAATTTTACTTAGATCAGTAAATTTAAACACTCAGATCATTTTTTAAAATGGAAGGTATGAATAATTATCCAGATTATCAGATGAAGACAGGACTAAGCAGTGATGGCCTATCTGAGGTTCAGTTGCACATCAGTAACACAAGTGTTCCTGACTTCAGCTCATTTATATGCTACAGCAGACTTCACAGAACTTTCTATCAGTAGCAAGTCTAGGGTATCTAGAGGAAATAAATCTTAGAAAAATGAAATAATCCCAGAACGCAAATATATTATTAGTAGGGGAAGTGGTATGTGTACACACATACATAGATGCAAGGTAGATTAGGCTGCAAGATAAATGCAAGGCAGATTTCTGCTACAGAAAATCTCAGGAGTCCCAGAATCACAAAGTACTGGAAAAAATCCTTGTAACATGACTGSATGTTGTAACACTGTTCCAAAAAATGCTACACAGGTCATGCAAGCCTAAAGCCTTAAACTAAACTTTGTTAGCCTGCCAAAAAGAGAACTGTGCAGAACATGGGAACACTCTAAATCTAGTGTTTATCTTGGTATTTTTAAATAGAAGCCTGGGATTCTATTTCCAGCTCTGCACTGTGATGTTGGGTAAGCTTCTTTTAGCTGTGTTTTATGAGTATTCACTGTTTTTGAGGACCTAGTTACAAGGGACCTGAAACTAGCCCTTTCTATCAAAGGTTTCTGGAGTTTGGGACTGTATTTTGAAACCAATGATAACTTCATAGATACATTTGGAGAAAAAACAAAACACAAGAGACCACCATAATCTTCTTCTCTGTTTCTCTGTATTTTTTTAAATAGCTTTCAGATCAGCACTAAAAGTGAAAACCTTCCAGAAACAACTGCATAGTGTTATTGAGTATGGGAGAAAAGGTTAGGTTATCTATAAGTAAGGTATCTATAAGTATCTACTGACTTCCCAGGTATTGTTTGCATAGTTTTATTCTAAATAGATTGCTTTTCTGTACTGCTATTTTGCTTTTATTGTTTCAGCTTTGTATGGGTTATAATCATTTTATGTTTGAAACCCTCCTGCCTCTCTGCAAGAGAAACTGCAGGAGCTTCTTTATGTTTCAACAATATATCTTACAGTTTCTAAAGAGAAAAACTTTGACATGCCTCCTACTAAATACAAATACCATCTGCAGTAACAATGGGAACAAGAGGGACTGAAATACTGTTTAAGTATTTAAATATTTCAGAGGCTTTCAGCTGAAAATTTATATTGTCCAGGAGTTGTGTGTCTTTCCTAAAATCAGACTGACAGAAGCACTGAAAAAAACAGATTCACCTTGCTGATGACCTCTGCTTTTGGCAGGGTAATAAGCACGAGAAAAGAGAAAATCAGTTCTTACCATAAACAGGAAAAAGAGGCTTTGTAACAGCAGCATTTGCTAGCACCTCTAAAATTAACTCTGAGCCAAGTTTTCCATGATGAATGCCTTTTTTTTAGAATTAATACAGAGCAACTCCACCTATAAAGTAATATAAGTGGAAACAAAAACACAAATTTACACTAAGTATTCATTTTCTATTATAACTTCTCTGGCATACAGTATTTCCCTCTCTGCCTATGACTGAAACAAAGTGATGAAGGGCACAAACATGACTATAAATCATAACAGCATTTAGGTTTAAAAGGCACCTCTTGAGACCACTGCAGCCCAACCTTTTATCACAGCAAGGCTAAATTCAAGCTGTATCAGGTTSCTTGGGGCCTTGTCCTGTGAAGTTTTGAACATCTCCAAAAATAGAGATTCCACAACTTCTTTGGTCAAGAAGTTCCAGTCTTTAACAACCTTCTTGAAACATTTTTCATCATTTGATCTTTACCACTTTATATCTAATSCCACCACTTATAATCATCACCATAAATTTCCAGTATGAAGCAAAAAGTACTCTACTAGGAGTTTCTGTGGTCCATGCACTGCTGTTGGTCAGTAAGCTCTTCAGAGAGGCATGTTACCAAGCAAAGGGACAGGAGCTRCCACTGCCAGCGGTGGCCTCACTATCACTGCAGCTGCTGCCATAGCTACTGTCATCTCCAAACCCCTAGCAGTGAAAAGGAAGTTATCCCACACTTTCCAAAACTCTGCACTTTTCTGATGATACTGCAAAAGAAATTGAACTACTCACAGTCTAGAAAAGACAGGCTGAGCTTTTTTATTTTTCTCTCCACTACAATTAGAGGAAATGGGAGAGGTAAAACTAACAAAAGATTTTGAAGGGAATTGGTGAGTTTCAAAGGGAAAAATACAAATTAGACACMTCATTAGCTCCTAGCAATAGCCTTGCACACTGACTCCAGGTTTTATGACCCTGTATCCTATGCTGAGTCATTCCAATACCACACAAAACATCTGCTCCTAGGAGCAGTTGGGTGCTATTAGTTTTAATGCAGGACATAAAACACATTTGAGAATTTCCTTGGCACAGGAGTAGAGGAATGTGACTTAAAATGCTGAAAGCAGCCAAGGTCAARTGAAAGTGCAGGTATGGATTACTTTATTATTTAAATGTTAACAGTAACAGTCATACCTAGGAAAGGGTAAGTTTGTATTATACATCAGATAACCACATATTGGATTTACACAATATTTGCCCTCAGGGTAAATCCTGTGTTATTCATCATTAAAAACAAGTTTGCAAATAAAGAACTAGCAAAACCTGTCAGACWTCCAGTTTGGCAAAATTTGTGGATTTCATTATAAACTTATGGTAATGATTAAATATCTATTTTCTCCAAGTTTAAAGAGGTCATAGAAAGATATATCTTAGGATATTTTTGGAAACAAGCAAAACTTGAATATGATGTTACCTTGGGCTGCCGGCTAGCAAACTTTGCATATATATTTTCTATAATAACTTTTGAGGTTTCACAATAAAAATTTTAAGTGCTAGACAATCTTGAGATTAACCAGTAATTGCTTCATTTCTTGAGATTAACCAAGTTGCAGTTAGATACCAATGGAAATCTAAACTTTTAAGTTACATACCAGGGCTTCACCATGCTCTATATTCTCCTGCATCTTATTACATACATTGCTTCAGTTGCCCGAGCTATGTCTCAAACTTAAGGCTTCTTGAATCAGGTCCAAATCACCTAGACCAGTCCAATTTCATCATGTATATCAATATTCATATTTGAGGCCTAATATAACAGTATCAAGATTGATTTTTCATAAGTCAGATGTTCACAAAGTCATTTCTATTCATTTTTCTAATTGCAGAGTCAAATCAGTATGGACCATCTATATAGTTATTTACGCATTTCCTGATGGGCCATTTTCATTTGTGGTTAATAAATACATAAATGCATTAATGCAACAGTGCATATGAAACATCTTGTCACCTCCATTATGCAAACACAAACTCTATCTTCAATGTTCCATATTCTAACTTACTTTTTCCCACATGAAATTTTTAACAGTTAGGGATTACAGACACAGATTTAAAATAGAAATAAGTCTTGAGAAAGAATAGTTGTTACATTGCCTCAGTCAAGCATTGGAAAGGAACTTCTTTTGTGGTTGATACTTATTTTGTAGGTAAAAAAGTAACATAGTTAAAAATGGCTATTAGCTTGTAAGATTTAAGAAAAATAATCTGTATTAAATTGGTACATACACTTGCAATTTGTTCTGCAAAAAGAACAGCAGAACATTTTGCAATAGCTGGCATATACAATAGTGGGTAAGTTTTATATCTATATTGATCCTTTGTGGTATCTTGTAAAAGAAGCCTGTAAATTATTAATGTCTACAGCAAATTAGATATTAGAAAAAACTTTTACTGAAATCCATTTTAAGGGCACCAGAATTGGAATGTCAGCTGGCTTAGCTATAGAGACTTCTAATAATCGTTTGGTTGCTAATAATACTTCACTCATGATGTAAAAACTACTTTCAGCCACTGAATATAAAAGGACTGATGCAAAGTAAGTTTGGATTCCAGGCCTCAAAATGAGCCTTAATGGGAGATCTCTTTGCTCCAGAAGTGCTACCCTGCTCATGTAGTTTCAGGGCAGGAAAGACACCCACGTGAATATTAAATAACCAATCCTAAAGGCTTGGGACTAGCACACTTCACACCAAATAATATTTTACCACATGTAGCATATCCTGAATTGAGGCTGTGCTGTAAAGCAGTTTAGCAAATACTATGATCCAGATGTACAATTTACAGGGAGATTGGAATCAAGCCTTAAATGGGTTTTAAGAGATTAGGGTAGCACATGCAGGGTAATTCTGAGGCAATAACAAATCAGCGAAGATGCAATTGGGAAAGGTTTTCAAAAGTGGTTAGGGATTTTCAGTATTTGGGTATTCATCCTGAAGCTACTAAAGGATACTCATTTCAAGAGGCAGATGCTTGCTCCCTTTCAGGACCAGGCCTTTTTCAGCTGGACACTGTAAAACAGTATGGCCAAGTCACCAGTTTTCTTGGACTCCTTAAATTAGCAATGCAGAAATTAAAACAACTTTGTCAAGTGATTATCTGAATAATTATAAATTTGTAAGCATTTTGTTTATAGGAAACAAATACAAGAAGGAGTAATATTATTTGGATACACTGGTAATTATTCTTCTGTTCAGATAACATGGGATATTTGTTTTAGAAAGAGATACTGATGGCTATAGGCTAAGAATAAGCATCTGTTACAGTCTTACACTTTGGACTAGGAGATTGCTACACAAACAACTGGAATCTAGATATATTTTTCTTTTCAGTTTTTGTACACTCCTAGGCCATCATGCTACACACTGTGCTGCTTATGGRTACCCTTATGATGTTTTCTTAGGTTAGGGTCATTCCTGCACAGGAATTGAAATTAGTTAGCTGGTACAACTGTTGTAGCACAAGAGCTCCGTGCCAACAAGTTGTCCAAATATTTACGTACCTTTACAAGCAGATTTTACAGCTGACACTGATCTGCATGCTGCCACAGCTACATGACTTCCAGAAGCTGACTTAGTTCATTTATATCTAGCTCTAGTTTCTCTTCAAAACACTAGACCTAACTAGAATGAGACAGTTCTACAAAGCATATGGCTTGAGTTACTAGCATGTTTGTTTTTTATTTTCTCTTGCATAGGGGATGTTGGTGGATCCGCCAAACAATATCAACAATGGTTAAAAAAAAAGCTTSCATGTAAAGCACAATTACCCCAAGACATCTGTGAAGGGATTTATGCTACAGTATGTAAAACTAGCTGGATTTAAAAGTATTTCTCAAATTGCCTTAACACCACTAACTTCTTGGGAAATCTCAATGCATTCCAAGTTTTTAATTTGGGTTATACAGAGACTTTTTGAATTTAGAGTCTGCAAGTAAAACCCATATTGTTTCTTTTGACCTTCTCATTATATATTGTTTCAGATCTAGCTCGGCATTTCCTTCTGCTTTAAAATACTACACATTCTGTTACTACAATTACCACTGTGCTGTTGAGCAGGTTAAACAAATTACAGGCTGAAAAACAGAGTTCAGCTTTAGACTGTTTGATTTCAGTTTACTACCTTGTACCAAATGCAAATACAGGTGTATCGACTCAGTTTCCATTGCAGTGCAGCATATCCAGAAACATCTGTAAACAGCATGACCAATAAAATGCATTTTAATAATTACAGTACAAACCCAACCATTTCTCAGTTGCCCACAGATTCTCATATTTAAACTATTTGGGGCATGATAAACCCTGTAGCACCTTCACAAATAATCCATGCTTGTGCTCTTGGATAATCTCAGCAAGTTACTCAAGTAATTACAGCTGGCTGGTGATTTTCACTGTTTTTAGTATTGTGCCCTTATCTTAAATCACAGAAGAGGCAAATTGCCTGCTCTTTGCCAGYCACAGCATTCCTTTGCAGAAGCACTGAACTTGGGGCTAGAATGCCTACAAATAGCTCCTTTAAAACACCTGTAGCACATTCACACAGAAGACACTTTACAAGAACAGGTCTCACAGCTCAGGCTGATGTTTGAGGTATATTATCTATCAATGCTGATAAATACTTTCTTATGTAGCACCAGGATTTTGCTAAATTTTAAACATGTGGTACTCTGTTAGGGGAGGAATTGTTAAAATYGACTAAAATGAGGTGACCTAGTTCCTGTTATTTGAAATAGATTTCAATATAGTACTGTAGGATTGTTTGCACTGAGAATTCCATCCAGTGCACAGCAGTCGCTTGAGAAACACTTGAAACTTACTAATTTCTGTTCAGACAAGGGCTCTAACAGGCATTACAGACTCAGCATGGTTTTAAAGCAATTAAAAGATATATTTGCTCTTGTTCCAAGAGCACACCACAGAGATATCAGTGTCTTACCCCAAATGTTTTGTTTTAGCTTTTCACAAACCATAAGCAGCCAAAATACACATGATTCCAGTGGGTTTTATTCCATGTTTCCTATATAAACTAAATGGCTTTCTTACAAATGTAAGAAATAAGAGAAGCCACGGTAAATCCCCTTCTGGAAAAGTTTACCTCTCATTTCTGACAAATGACTATTTTGGATTTTCAGTCATCACGTGAGATACTTAGATGTATTAAAATAGTCAAATAAGCGGTTAACTTATTAATAAGTATAATAGTGGTTTATATAACTATATAATTAGATATCTGATCCAACTGACTCACAGTAAGTATAGCAGCAATGCTCTGAAGGAAAATCACAATGCAGAATATTTATCTGAAGAGAGAGTAGAATTATGCTAAGGGTTGGGACCTCTGAGAACTACAGATGTAATATACTTTGGAAAAGAGATTAAAAGACAGTAGTCAATGCAACCTGATGACTTCCTCACATGTACGCACAAAAGAAATGGTCTTCAGAAACAACTCCATCAACTGCACTAAGAGAGTTTGTGGAAGACATGAGGTAGTATAATCCAGAATTTAAACAAGGAAAGGAAGTCTTCCTAATCCTTTGTATTACTTTAATACATCATTTGGTTAAATTGGATCATCTTTACCAACTGCTGTCTCCTAAAAATCGCAAATGAGCATAAATACTAATACTGATCTGTCTTCCATTATGCTCTGTTTAAGGGGATTCACTGTTCAAATTACTTTAGCAGTTGGTTGCTAGAATCATAGGAAAAAAATTCAGTGGGCACAAAATAATCACAGAGAAAACAGGTACACAAGTTCAAAGGCTTCCTCCCCCCATAGATGAAAGCAGATCTTGATTTTATCTTGCAAGTAAAAGTCAAAGATCTATTATTAGCATGATTTTGTTTCTATTTAATGTACCTGCAATACAGTTAACTTGAAAATAAAACTCCCCATAACAACATCTATCTCTATCTAGCAAACATGGATTTAAAAAACAGAGTGAGGGAGTGGTAGGTGGCTAAGTAAATACACAGCAACCCCAGTGTCATGTCATGTAACACACTGTAATAGAGCTTCAAAGATTTGGACAGATTTCCTTATATTATGGGCTTAGGGTGTAGCTGCATGGAAAATTGTGCATGTTGTCTTTTGGTATTTGCTTTGCAGTCCTTTGTAATCTTGGGCTGTATTTATAGTTGGACCTGGAAAGAAATCAAGATTAGAGAGACTTGTTTGCACATCCCTTGTAATCACTCTCCCCATCTCTCCTTAAAATAAAAAGGGTGGTTGCCTGTTTGGCTGCCCCAGGAGCCCAAGCAAGAAGGGTGCAAGCCAGAAACCAAAYTGAAACCTCTGCAGGAAGGCAGAAGTCTTGGGGCCAGGAGCCACAGATGAAGCAGTTCATTCTAGGGAAGGGACAGGAGACTATTTTGTTTTGCACAGGGAGACTTAGCYAAGGACAGGGGGGCAAAGGGGCCATTTTCCTCGGCTGTGCATCACCTACCCGTGGCAGTCGAGGGCATCCTCAGGCGCTCGGGTTGCACTCGCTCTCACTGCRGCGGCGCAGAGCTCCATCCGCACGGCCCGGAGGAACGGCGCGTGCCCCCGGCCGCCGCCGCCGCCCTGCCGGGTCTGCCCCACCGTCGTGTCGTGTCGCGTCGCGTCGCTGCCACCAGCGTAGGGTAGGGTAGGCCGGGCCRGGCCGAGCCGGGCCCTAACGACCACTCCTGTGCGCGCAGCGCTCCCTAYTGCCCCCTAAGGGCCGCCACGTGCCCAACGGCCGCTCTTAACGGCTGCGCCCAACGGCCGCACTTAACGGCCACGCCCAACGGCACGTTCTTAACGGCCGYGGCCGAGAGCTCTGCCTAACGGTGCTTTGTGCCTGATAGTTGCTCTGTGTTGCTTGTTCTTCCCTGACGTTATGAATCATCTCCCTAGGGTAGGGAGCTGAACTAAGTGCTGGTAGCTCCCGGCAGAGCAGGGATCCCTGGAAGTGGGAGGCTGTTTGGGTTAGTGCTGCAGGCGGCTCGAGCCTATGGAGGTGCTGGCACCATGGCATTTGGAGCCTCCCTGTGCCTGAGAGGAGGCTCTCTGCCTTAGCGAAGCTGTGGCTCCTCTGCAGGAGGGGATCCTGCAGCCCCAGAGCTTGTAAGAGCAGCTGATATGTGGCTTTAAAAATACATACATTTGCTAAAGTCTTAAGTAAGTGAGTAGACCTTATCAATGGCAAACCTGTCCAGATGATCTGACAGGTCATGGCTGCATTTCATTTAAATTTTATTCCTTTATATTTTGATTGAATTCTTGTTCTTCTATTTTGCTTCCTTCAAGGCTTAGGCCTATTCATTTGCTTTTCTAAATGGACTGCAATCAGAAATGATTTCATGTGCTGTGGAGTCCAGTTCCTTCTGATTTCATGTGCTGTGGAGTCCAGTTCCTTCTTACAGCAGTTCAAGAGGTTGTATAATTCTGTGTTTAAGTCAATCAAGCTTTATTATAAAACCATCTTTCTTTTTTGACCTTCATACTTCTACTGGGAAGTAGCTATGCTTCTGTCTCAGACAATAACAACAGTTTTCTAATTTCTATGCTATATTTTGTGACAATCTTATATTTTTTGTGATTTTATGTGAATGCTTTCTACTTTAATATGTTTATTTTCATGATGTTTTTTCTTCTAATTTTCCTTTATCTCTAGTATATAGTGCTAGTATACAATACTTATTTTACTTTTTACCCTCACTATGCTAACTAAATAAACCCTTCTAATATTGTCTGTCAGCATAATCTGTTATGCTACATTATCCTGGAAAAAGTCACAYTAGCGTCTTATGTAGTAAGTTGTATTATGTAATATTGCTTTTTTAGGAAAAAATCTTTCTTTTTCATACTTTCACCTACTTGGTTGTGCATAGTTTTGCTGCAATCAATTAATATATTAGTATTTTTACCTAAATGTACCTTCTAAACCATGAACTGCTAATGGATAACAGAAAATTCTTCTTGCTAATTCTAAAATGTGCAACTTTGTGCTTTGTACATTTTAATCTTATCTGCTTTCTGTTACTGCAGTTCAGTGACCTTTATGATACTCTAAGCGTTTTCTAGTTTGACACTGCCTCTGAACTTTATAATCAGAAAATGTCATAAGCACACACTTAGGCTGTGCCAAAATTAGCTATGATACTCYCTCCTATTTTTAGTCTCCAAACTAATCCTGGGGAGTTCTGTTGGTAACCTTCCTCCAAACATACACTTTCCCTTTCAACAGAACTGGTTGAATATTTGTATCATTTGCCCAGGAGCCAAGATAGTTAAGTGTCTCCTACCCCTAGAAGATTATGTTTTTTTTTCTTGTTTTGTGATTTAATTCTGATTCCAGTTCACTTCCTACCTTTAAATTCTTACATTCTCTCACATTATATACTTTTCTCCATTATGTGTTAATTCTTGGTGGCTAATATGTGAAATATTTTAATAAGCCCTTTAATAGGCTTTTGGGGCTTATATTAACTAGGAAAAAGATTTTTTTTTTCTGTTTTAACCTTATTGAAAAAAAGGATTATAAGGTTATGCTTTACTTGTATATGGTGGGGGGGGAAAGGGAGGAGTAGAGAGAGCAGTCGGGTTCTCAGAAAATGTTGTCTTTGCTGCTTGTGTTGTCTTGGCTTTCATAGATATTTTCTAAATAGCACGTTAGTTTTCCTGTATCTACACCAAAATAGGAAAGATGCATGATGACTCCTCAGCTGCTTTACCTACAACATGAACAACCTAAGCCCTGAACTCCTTTCATGTCTTGTAGCTGCCAAGCAGCTTTCATGTCTTGTAGCTGCCAAGCAAGCTTTCTCTTATTTCTTTCTCTTTTTCTTTGTCTCTTCATTTTCTCCCTCCTCATGTTGCTCACAGCTGGGTTGTATTTGTTGTTTCCTTGCTTTCTTTTTTGTTTTAGCTAAACTCTTCTGTGAGCTGCTGCTGATCACTAAAATAGCAAAAGTATATCCAGTATGTGTTATTCTCTGCCATTCTTCTTGCAGTAGCATGTATCCAATCATCCAAGAAGTTCACCTTAACTTTATTAAATGAGTTACTGCATTGTATTTTGGGGGGAAGCTTAATTGCAAAATGAGATTAGAAAGGTTGGAGAAGTCATGTACCTTACGGCATAAAAGCAGTCATTTAAACTTTTGTTAAAAGTAGACATCCTACCAGTGGTGATGACTTTTTAAAATTACTTTGGAAATACTACACCTTATTTAAAACTCATTTGTTCTTTTTGAAAGTAGCTCAGAAAACAAATGCTCTGTTAAATCAGTCATGGTAGAAAGGTTACCTGCATTGAGTAGTAATCAGGACATAAATAGGACTCCTCTGGGATGGMTGCCTAATGGTCACCAACTCGCAGAAAGCAGAACTAAATTAGGGAATAAAAGAAGAAGCCTTGCTATAACCTGTATCTCATTTAAGTTAATCACTGAAATGCCTCTTTTTAATTTGTCTTTATCATTAGAAATCACTGTGATTTACCTTCACAATTACTAATAGATGTAGTCTGAATCATTCTTTCCTGTTTTATATTACATTCTTAAAATTTGTTAGTTTTTCAATTGTTTATATTATTTTGGTCTTCTCAGATATAATTTCTAATCAACATTTGATGGATTTTTTCCCCCCTAAACTACACTGGCACAAGAAAGATGCATCATTTGCACAGTATTTTGCTTGACAGCTTTCTGGAGAATAGTGACAGAATTTGAGAGAGAAAGAGAAACACAAGAGAACCCAAAGATCAGTGTATTCCCATGAACACTGATACAAATGCAACTGCATAACAGGTTCCTGAAACTGATATTTTCCATATTGGCAGAGCACTGTAGAACTGAAGTTTCTAAGACCTCTGAAATTATCTCCCTCATAGCCTCTGCTTTGTGAAACATAAAGCCTTGGTTTAGATTTTCAGAGCTTTCATTGTAAACTTACTTTTAAAAATACTTTTCTAAGGTGGAACATTCCTTGTGCTGTAGAAAGGAGTCATGAGAACTGCAGGGATTCTGAGAGAATCTGATCTCCTRTTCGCTGTGTAAGGAACTGGATGTTTCTTTGTAATATTAACTGGAAGTGAAACTGCTTAGCATTCCATGTGATGACCTCAGAGAAATGGGCTTTCTGCTTAGTAAAGAAAGCACTTCAAGCTAGAACTTCAGTAAATTATAGATTTAAAGTTTATTCCTGGAAATACAGAAGACTTTCATATTTCCCATTAGGCTCTGACTTTCCATAATTGTATGTCTTGCTCTATAACACTTGTACAACAAGGTCTTGCTTACTATTACTTTGGAGTTGTTTCTTCTGCAGCTGGAGTACCTGAAAAGAAAGATCACCCTGTGTGATGTCTTTCTTTAACAGTGTTATTTGGAGAGATGCAGTAGCTTATTCACCTTTGAAAACAAGTGTTTCTTGATTGTTGTTTTGGTTAGTGTCCTCTTTAAATGTAAGTAGATGGTTATTGGTAACATGTCTGCTATTTCAGATGTACCTAGTACTGTGACAGAAGGCCTCATCTTTTCAAGGCGTCGCAAGAGCTACAAGCCAGTGCAAGGACTGCATTTTACTTCCAAGTTTTTTTTAATGACATTGAATCAAAGGCTTCAAAGTGCTATGAAGGGAGAGATTATAGTTTCAGAAGAGAAGACAATCTCAATATAACAAAAGTTCCCATAAATGCTACTTCTCTAATGGAGCCTTTCAAGCTAGTGGGCTGAAAATTGTAGCCTTAGGTAGAAGGGGTGAGGCTTAAGTGGGGAGCAAAGGAAATAATCCAAGTTTGCAAAAATATATAGTCTAGCAAGTATRGATTGTGGAGAAGTGTATGCAAGTTACTTTGAGGATTACTGATCCCATGTTTTCATTCACTTGGAAGGAATTTCACTGTCTCGGAACAAGATGGTTGCTTTTTTTCTCCACTTTAGAGCTGAGTGGGAAGCTGTGGAAAACCACCTGATAAATCTCACCTACACTGCATTGTTTGAAATGCCAGGCAAGGTGAGAGTCTGGGAGGAAAGGCTTGTTTGTGTTCTATGTGGTGAACAAATTGTTCTTCTATATGGATGAATTGGCAGCCAACACTGCCTTAGGCTTTTTGTGACAGTATCTGCACAGAAGAATCAACTGCTTTTGTATTTTGGTTTAAAATAAGCATTTGGCTTCTGTACCTGCAGTTCCTCTACATATACAATAGAGCACAGGCTGTTTAAAAGACAAGCAAGTGGCTCATCTTAGGTTTCTCTTCATTTTTCTCTTTTCATTTTTTTATTTTTGGCAGGTTGGCCCATCTCTGTTTAGTGACAACTCTGGGAAATCTCCCAAGAAGCCTAGCACATTCTTGGAGAAACACTATGCTCTGAGCTAAAAAGGACATGTTAAACTGCACTTTTACTATTTCAAATTMCATATGAAGATTATGGAGGATATAATCATATGTCAGATCAGAATAATGTTTTATTGCATGCTGTATAAATATACACTGTCTGGTTTTTGATGTGGTTCCCACAGTAGTTGCTCTAGGTTTTCTTCTGGTGCAATTTTCGCTGAGTGCCATTAACTGTTCTGCAAAACCCCTCATCTTAAGCTCCACAAAAACCCAAATGGAAAAAGTAGTGAAAGAACAAGCCAGTAGCTAAAAATGGTCTCAAATAAGAAATTTTGCTGCCAGATCTTGACTCTATACACTGGGAAATGGCCACTATGTTTCTGCTGAAAAAAAATGCTTATGTGTGGACAAATACTTCTGGCATAAATAGATGAAGATTTCTCCAGGCCCCTGAGGCAAGGTGTATGTATGTGTCAGCAACAAATGAGTAATTTTATGGTACAGGTCAGTTTAACCGGATCAAAGGTACTAAACAAAGGCAGACTCAGCAGGTAGCCACCTGTTCATGTTCAGCTTTGAAACTGKGTTTTGGATTGTCAAGTAAATTTACCAAACCAAGGGACTAAAATAAGGTGAGTTGAAACAAAGTCTAATGAGTTTACCATGAAAATACTAACTTGAAGTATAAAGAAACTTAAGCAGGATGAGATCATAAGCAATAACAAAAGCAAGAAAACTYCTTTAAGGACCCTTCCCCTGATGATTACAGATCACCTTTTTGTGATATAATTTGACAAGGTATCTTATCTCTTGTTCTCCAGTAAGGAGCTTTTGAAATACAGATAAAATATAGTCTTTTGGTGATATTCCACCTCGTTCTAATGACAAGGCTACATTCTCCAGCCTGCTCCACTGCCAAACTCCTATGAAGAGTTTTGCCTCAAAGTATTTGATTGTTATTTAGATAAGAGGCCAGAACTCTGTTTAGAAGCATCTTGGCTTAGAATCTAATCAGCTAAAGTCTCATGCTTTTACACCTCTGTTCTGTAGATTGAATTCAGATAGTACTTGATTAATTGATTGCAGATTATGTTGATTGTGTTAAAATGAGCTAAACTAACCCCAAATGTAGCTGTTTTTGTAGTTGAAGCAACCACTTTGATTATCCTGAAATCATCAGTGAATGTTAACCCTGTGTTAACACACAGCACAAATGTTGCTGTGATGCTTGTCTCTAAAATTTGCTTGGGAAGAACTAATTTCCTAAGAGGATCTCTCTGTGTATGAATGGCTTTACATTTCAAGTAACTTCATTTTAATGATTTGCTTCCTTTTCAGACTAATGGAAGACTGGAATGGAAGGCTTGGTATAAGGGAAATTTGGATGTGAATATGGTGATTATTCTGTCAGAGGTAAGCTCACTTTACAAATTCAAAGCTTGCTTTGTTTTTTTTAGTTGTTTTAATTTTTATTCTGCTTCTTTAGACAAACAACTTTTATAAGGCTTTAGAATTGCCAAATAAACTGTCATCACATCTGCCTTGACCAAATGAAACAATGCAGTAAGTGAGTTAATACTGCCACAGACTGGGTCAGWCTGCCCTTTTGGACACTTAACAAATTGTGCTGTTTGCTCCCATCCAGTGGGCTTGGTATGCCTTAAGCTTCTGGAGTTTGAAAAGGCTTCAGGTGCTTCATCTGTGTTTGTACTGTGAATTGCGGTGTTTAGTTAGTGCTCCATTCTGAAACTGAACATACAGTTCAACAAACTGACTCCTGTGCCTGTTGTGGATTCTTCAGGTTTTTTTAAGGACACTTATTAAAGCCATTTGCAAGGACTTTTTGAGCTCTGCTAATTTTTGCAAAAATTTATGAAGCGTCATTAGAGTATCTAATCTTAGGGCAATGAACTGAAAATGTCCTGTTTCCTAGAAAGTTCTGAGTGAGAGAGGGGGAAAAAAGTTTGGGGAAATAATTTTTCTTGCAGACAGGTACTAACCTGTATTCTTTTGCRAAATGTAAGCTGCTATTCTGGGCCTGATCTCTGATGATGCTTATTTTAATCAAAAGGCAATGTTTGCATTGTATACTGCAACAGCTCACTGCTGTCCTCAACCTACTAGTCCTTGTCCCAGTATTGATTTGGTGTTTGATAAGAAGTTAACTTTTTTTATTTCCTGCTGTGGTGGGTGCTGAATCTGTGCAAACCTAGATATGTTATCTGCTATTGTAGGATGGAATGTGAGATTGTGGCAGAAWTCCCATCTCGTCTGCTTTGTCAAATAGAAGAGTTTGCCACTGAGATTACTCGGTCAGTACAGAGATTACACAGAGATTACTCAGATGATAATAGCAATCCCAAACCTTTTTTTCATGGGTGACTCTTGATATCTCTTGTTTAGCTTTTTATTTAGAGACTTCCACTGAGTCAAAAGATTAAATCAATGAGATTGAAAAGCTCCAGGGCTTGAAAGCTCAACTTTAGAAATAGTTTTCAAAAAAAGCTCTCCATCCCACCCTATACAGAGTTTATAGAAATGAGAGGACTTCTGGGTCAGAGAGGGGCCTAGGTGACTAAACAAATGCGGCCTCCCCAAATATGTGCCCACTGCAAAGAACAGTAAAACTAGCATTTATTTTGCTCTTCCCTTTCAGTTCTGCTGTGTCTATCAGCATAGCTAAGAGTATTGTTTTCAAATATCAAAGGGAATGAAAGGAAATAAACAATTACTCTAGCATTTAGAGATTGATCCTGTTAGCTACTGGGCTGAAAGCCTCTTAAAAAGGGCTAAAATCTTCAGCTCCTTTTGATTTGATTAAAAGCATTAATCATCTATTCCAATTTAAGTATGTGAGAGGTCTGGGTAGAAGCCTACAAGCCTTTCACAGGCTGTGATTTGTGTTGCTCTGACCAAAGCCATAGTAAAGTGAAGCTGAGAAGCACTTTGAGCGAAGTGCCACTTGGGAAGCAGGTACCTGTTAGATAACTAACCAACTGACTAGCTACTACTGTTTCCAGTTTTAACTGGAAGAGGGGCTGCAGAAAGTGACCAATCTGGGTGTGAAGTATTGCAGAAATGGCTTGCAAAAGCTGTGTCCATGGTCCCAGTTGACAGTGAATCCCACTGGAGGCTGAGGCAGTAATGCTGGCAAATAAAAATTCTCAAATATATTAGGTGTCTTGAAGAAAACCTTTATGTTAAAGTTATTTCAAGCTTACCCATCTGACAAATGTTTCCATAATTTTTTACCTTGAGGAAAAATATCTGTAGATTGATTAAATATTCATGATTAGAGAAGTGTTTAGCCTGCTGCTCACTTGAGCCACTGTGTTTTAACCCTTTATGAGATGAAATAGAAATGTGTTTTGAGTCTCTGYCAGCTTTACCCTTCAGTGTTCCTTACTGAATTTTTTTTATAATGAAATGGTAGTATATGCAGTCATGGTAGAATGTTCTTCATGTATATGAAGAACATCAAGTTGTGTATCTTGTATATCAAGTTCTTCACGTATATGAAATTGTAATACTCAAGATATATTTCTGATTCAAAGCATTTTACTCACATAAAGTAGATACAAAACAGTAAAAAGAGATTCATCATATTTTAGGGAATGTGAAGCAATYGCAGAAAAAGTCCCAAATTTTTAGTCAAGTACTCCAGTTAATTTCTGGAGACCTAGTTAAAGCACTCCATTTCCCAAGATTGGTAAGCAGTTTGTTTTAGAGACTTGGAGTATTGCTGTAAAACTTATGYCAAAAGGTTTGAACAACAAATAATGGAGGCATGATGTTATGAATGTCTCTTCTCCCAACAATGCATTTTCTGACTGTCTTGTTTTTTTTAGTGAGTAAACTATTCTTTCTAGAAGCCTTTAAGGTACATTTTTGCTGATTTATTGAGCTATCTTTCAAAATTTCATTCTGTGTTAACTCCCTAATATATCTCTTGGAACCCAACTGTATAGCAATTACAGCCTGTAAAACTTTCTTTACAGAATTGTTTTTCAATCTTTCATAATTATGGGAAACATTCTGTTTATGAATTAACATGAACTTCTTGCCAGTATCACTTAGAAAAAAATAATTAAAGCTTGAAAATTACATATTTTCCAAACTAAAGTTTTTGATAATATCTTTAGAAGAAATAATCTGAGGGGCAAATATCAGTACATTCTCACTAGAAGACACTTAGCGAGGCTGCTACAATTTTTTTTCCAAGGAAGTAGGTAAACTTGTGATACAGTCATCTTTTTCTGTCCAAAAATCTTTTCAAGAGGAGATAGAAATTTTGCTTCTGAACTGTGCTTAGCAAATGGATTTGCATATTGAGGGATAAATTATTAAAAAGCACTTTAATGGTTCACTTTCYATTTCTAATAAATCAAATGACTGAGCAAAAAAATACAAATATATTTGAAAACAGGTTTGCCTCATTAATGAAAATCTGTTTGTATTCTAAGGACCAAAACTCTTACAAAGTTAAATGACATAGATAGCAAAAGGGAAGTGCTAGAATACTTGTTCCTGCTGAGAAAGTCTGAGTTGCACAGACAAACTACTCTGCAAATCTGTGTGTACAAGATACTAGCTTTAGTTAAAAAACATTCAGTAATGGGAAGAACATCCTTTCAAGATTCTTGGTTTGGCAGAAACAGTTCTAGGGATGTTGCATCCTAAGACTGCTGACAAGTATSAAAATACTCCATGGTATCCTTTTCTGTATTAAAGTAGTCTTAGTTTACTTTGCTTCTCAGCTTGTCTCTCCTACTGGGCTCATAGCTAAGTGAAGCTGACCTGTCTTTGACTTTCGGGGAAGACCTGTTGCATCTCTCTTCTCCCACTTGGGCTTGCCTGACAGGAGCTGCAGCTGCTCACTCTTCTCCTAAGCTTAAGCTTCTTTAAGCTCTTTCCTGTCTTCCAGTATGTTATAGCACCCTTTTGTTCTGTGCCTGATCCCAGATATCCCATTAGGTCTATCTTACAGGATTGTCACAAGATATTTTTCCCTACATAATGTCATATTCAGAGATGTAGCCAAAAAAAGAAATATTTTTCTTCTGATCTTGAACAAAGATTTTTCAAAGGAAAATACCTTTTTAAATTACCCTTTAATTTTGATTCACTGGAGATCCTTCTGTCTAGAAGTTCTGAGGATCACTTTTCATGTTTCAMTACTAATGGTTCAAATAAAAAAAAACAATGTCCTTGTATCAGACTGRTATAATAGGATGAAATTTTAGTGTGCTTAAATTTAAAATGACAATTTTATATAGATGTCAGCAGTTGTTTAAGTGTGAAGAGTACACAGGAGGCCATTTTATTTTCAGAAACAGTGTTTAGCTTGCTTGGAAAAGTCATTCTTTTAATGACAAGCACAAAAACAATTCAAAGCAAAAGAGCAACAACTTACTCATTGAATGACCTCTAGTGGTCATCTGGGATTTCATGGTAGTGTAAATGCCCGTGCTTGGGAGGCTCTGGAGATGCATTTTTTTTTGGTAAAGTGTGACACAAGAATATCTTTTTTTTAAAGCTATTCCTCTGCACTTTTGCTCTATAGCTGGAAGGCTTTCTGAATGCTCCATTAAAATTACATTTTATTTCATTTAACAAGGGGAACATTCTATTAACTCTGTAGCAGTGCAAGTCAGGCTTAGTATCTCCACTGCCACTTGTACTTTTTCTTGGCAAGCCAATACCAAGGCTGCGGAAAATCCTCCCTCAGTCTACCTCTGCKGAACTTGGCCAGGAAGAGACTTTTGTTGGATAACAAAGCATTGATGTGCAGGCTGTCAACCTGTGAGACATTGGTACARTTGCTTATAATGTCATAATATTGCCTGGCAGCAGCTGCCAGCCACAATGTCACTGCTGGCCAGAACAGGTCACGGCTGGCCATGTCATCCTGAACAGTGGCAGCACATGGAGTGAGTGCATCCAACTAGTGAACAAACTCAGCAGGCAGCATACTGGCAACATAATTAGCAAGGGAGCTGTCTTTGTCATTACTGTGGATGTGAAAGATCCAAGTTGCGTKTTCAGCCATACTTCGGAAAGGAAATGCTATCCTCATCACCAAGAATCTTTATTCAGATTTCTGCTGATCTTTCTGTGGTTTCTTCAAACAGCTGGGCCTAATTATTCTTCTCTTGGGACATATGTGTCAGTCCACATATCAGTTTATTAAAAGCTTTTGCTAAAGAATGAATTTTCAGAAATGCCTCCTATACTAGGATCTTAACAAAATGAGTTAGACAAGACTTTCTGCATCTGAGCTATTTTGTGTATAAACATATTTTGCTTGACAGCCCAAGTGGAACTGCAACTGAAGCACTCAAATTTGGTTAACACCAAGCAAYAGTTTAGAATTGCTTGTGATTGCTATCTCTTCTACCACACAAACATTGTGATAGAACAAAAACAGCTCCCCCAACAGTTGGGTAATAGTTAAGAGCAGTTAACTAAGACTTAAGAGCAGTTAGAGATTGCTTCATGGTTCTACTTTCAGTGATGAAAATATTTGAGGAAAAACTTGAAAAAATGTTTCAGTTCTAAAGGTGTTCTGAAGTTTTCACTTACTAGGAAGATGTCAGAAGACAGATTATTTGTGAGACAAAGTTTGGAAACAATGCTGACAGAACAATCAAAAGCCTTTTGTATATAGGCAATGTAATTACAGGCCACATTAAAGATCATATATTCTCAAATGAAATGCAAAGGTGTGAATAGACTGCCTGAGCTGCAGGGCCTCCCCCCAAGAAAGGAAAATATGGGGTGAATCTATATTTACATGACTTTGACTTATAATTTATCAGAATGCTTATCAGAGGAACAATTGCAATATTTAAGGTTTTTTCTCTATTATTTTGGGGAAAGGGCTGCAATAGATGGATTCTACAGAATTATGTTCTGTAATTATGTTCTTCACAGAAATAAGGGACTAGTTGTTTTGGAGACATTCTCTGTCTTGGGCATCTCTTTTGTAAGTCAGTCGTTAGCTAGTCAGTCTTTAACATGAGAATGTTTTGACTTAAACTGTAGTCAGGTCTAATCTTGAGGTATCCCTCAAGCTTTTGGTCTTGGGTGCATTTTGCTATCACTTAGCTGGGGACAATATCAACATTGAAACCTCCCCATAGTGAGAGACATCAATCCCTGTCAATTTCCATACCTATAAATACAGATCAACTGAGGTATTGATTCTTCATCTTAAGAGGATCTTGGACTTTTGCTCTTGGTAGGCACAGAAGACTATCAACATTGACCATTATCAAAAGGCCTTCTGGAATGGGCCTCAAAGTAGCAATACTGACTGTTCACAGGACTGAGAAGCCTTAATGAGTATCAATTTCCATAGATATTGTTGTGGAATCATGTCTATCTATAGAKAACAATCCTTTTTGGTAGGTTTTTATATCTTTCAATCTATACAGACTATATAGATAATATTTTAGTATACTCTATGCGTATTGTTTTATAACTGTAAGCATAGTCATTAAAGTGATCTGTTTTAGGAATATCTGTTAAAGATTTTTTATTACTTCTAAGATCATACCATTTGTCTGCCCCTAAGTGTRTATATCTGCCATTGCATCTCATGTTTTGTGAATAAATAGATGATTCATTAATCTACTTTCTTGCAACATTTTATGGAAGGAATCATGTAGCTCTTTGCTGTCAGTCTATTTTGGCAGTACTGTGTATACATAATATTTAAATGCATTTTCTTCTCCTGTGATTCTCCAAACTGTAACTAGTTAAGATAATGCCCTAGACTTTCCTTGCTGGGCTAGAATTCCCTGCAGTCACCCAGATGACCAAAGCTACCATTTCCAAGTTGACCTTTCAGCAAAATTCCCAGACTGTCTTGYTGCCAGTCAATATGTAGATATCAGAGGGATGCCAAATGTCTGTAGGAAGTCACTTGCATAGTTTAGCAAGCTCTGTGTGTGTGGTTTAATTTACAGATCTTTTTGCAAAAAGCTGCCTTGCCACCAGTAATCTTGCAGCCTGCAGAAGGAAGAGTACCCATCTTTTCACTACCGAAACAGCAGTTGAACTCAAAATAACAGTGCAATTACGAGCAAGATGCCTAGAAATTAGTCTGAAGCAATATAAAACATTATTAATGAAGCTGCAGTTAACCAACCCTGCTTTAGATGTATATTAGATGTATAATTGAAKAGTCAACAAAGAGGCTTTTCATTCACAGTCTACTGCAGTCTCCTAGTCCCCTCGCCATGCTTGGGAGTGTGTGTTTGAGCACATTTTGCTAATTAAAATCTAGGCCCTCTGTCTGTCACTGTCATGGTCAGAATGTTGCTGTACAACAAGGGACCATCTGTATAACAGTTCTTGAGGGCAGCACACTGTATGTCAGGTTTAAATATCTGCAGCAGTTTTATTTCTCAGTTATGTTCATTCTAYTGGACTTTCAGTTATCTGAGTGTATTTCTAATATGTATTTCCTGGCTGCAGAGAGGTCATCTGTCTTGCATAAAGTTTTAAGCTTTTTAGCTTGAATATTTGAGTTACTCACAACACTTTTGGAAGGATATCTKGGTGATACAGCAAGGGAAATGTTTGGCCACAAAGAATGTATTTTATTCCTTGATTTAAATGTTTGAGAACACATAATCCACAAATTGACTGTAAACTGGTTAATATTTACCCAGTAAATACAATTCATGTTAATCATCTCCGCCTTAAGATTAGCGCTGGAATACTAAATCAGTTCCTTTCCAGAAATGGGAATATGAGAGCTTCTGCTCATAAATTCACATTAAGAGCTGTTTCCTGGAGCACAACACAGCACTGGCTATGTCTGCTGGGGAAACCCTGGTAAGGTGGGAGATCTACTGCCACAGTCCTTGTCTGCCAAGTATCTATGGCTCCACTGCCACCAGGGCTTCTCTGCTGCTTCCCAAGGTTCCATCAGCTCCAAGCCCGAGAAGCAGCAAAGCTCTGACTTTCCATGGAGAGCAGGGAATGGATCTTGACTTGAGCTGGGTCTTTAGCTCCCTCTGCCAAAGAGACAACCCAGYTGCATCCCGTCTTTTCGGGGTGGCCCCAAGGGAAGCGCATTTCCTGCCTCCCCGTGGGCGGCCTGTCGAGGAGGGGAGCTCTGGGGTAACCGCTGCCGGCCGAGGCGGCGCTCGGCTGCCAGTGCCTCCTGGTAGCGGGGACGCGGCGGGCCCTTCCAGCGGCAGCTCCGGGCAGCGCCCCTGCGCGCTGCCTTGGGCGCCGCCGCGCAGCGGGCGCGGGCGGCAGCGGCTGCGGGGGGCACCAGCGAGCGCGCCCGGGCGGAAGTGCCACGACCCCCGCGCCCCCTGGCGCTGCGTCACGGCGCTGCGCACGCGCGCCGCACGCCCCGCCCCCCACGCCGGGCTCCGCCCCGCTCCCGCCCTGCGCCGGCCTTGGGTGGGGGCAGCGGCGGCTGCACACGCCCGCAGCATCCCCGGACAGGCGCCTCGCCTCGTCGCACCGCGCCGCACCGCAGCACACACCACTGCATCGCGCCGCGCCGCCATGGAGCTGCCCGAGAGCCAGTGCAAGAAGGTCAAGCTGAGCAACAGGGCGCCGAGCTGGGTGAGCGGCGGGTGAGCGGGCGGGGCGGCTGCTGCTGCTACTGATGATGTGGCGCGCCGAGGGATGCGGCGGGCCGCGCGCACGGCCGTTAGCGGAGCGGCGCGCGCGCTCCCCGGGGAGCCCCGGGCCGGCGCTCCGCGGCGTCCGCCGCGTTCGGGATCCCGAGGCGGGGAGCGAGGCGGGCTCCGGCGCGCGCCGCACAATGCGGCCATTCATGCGCCGGGGCGGCTGGGACTGAGGCCCTTTGTATCGTGGGTGTTCCGTGGAAAACTGCCGAGACGGCGCTCTGAAAAACTCAGCAAGGCAGCCTTCTTCCTGAGGGAGATGGGGGAAGATCAGCTTACAGCCAAGAGCAAAATGGAGCTATTCAGAAGATAAATTGCAGGCCTTTGCTGAGAACATTTGATGTTTTTGCTAGAGTAAAAACAGTTGCCTCATTCTTTTTCAAGTGATGCTTGAGCAGAAGCAGACAAGAGATAAGATTTCTAAAAACGTTTGATATGAAAGTACCAGTGTAGAACAACAGTACTGGAGGCCTTGCTGTGAGTAGTACCCCAACTTTTATATTAATGAAACAAATCCAATGGAAAGAGCCTTCACTGTTGATCGAGGAAGCTGGTGTTGTGCTAGAAAGTGTTTTGTAGCWATTGCGCCATTCCAAACCTCTACTAGTGTGTGCAAGTTGGAACTTGTCACTTAAGAGAGCACCTGGTAAGTCATGTCCTTTATGTTCTATGAGAAATCAAATGCCATGAAAAAGGTAGTGAAACTTCGCTTACCTATAGAGTGAAATAGATCTGTGGGTCTAATGAAGTGTATGAAATAGTTATACTATATCATTTAATTTGTCAGAAGCAAGGTGTGATGGTTTTGTCCAAACCAAAGAAATTGTGTTCAAAAATGTTAATTAACTTGCTTCCTGAATTTAGTTGAGGCTGACAAGCTCTTTAAGTAATGTGGAAAATGGAGAAATTCTTTCACTTCTYCTTTTCTTTGAAGAGCTCAGCTGAAATGTTCTTTTTTTTTTTTTTTCCTGAGATTTGTTTTCCCCAGAACTCTACCAAAAGAAAATTCCTGCTAATTCATCCTCCTTGGACAGATGTTTTGGCTCTTATGTCTTGATGTCGTCATGTGGCAGCAAAGTCAAAGGAACTTTTTTTTTCTTCTTTAGTCAGAGCATGTTCTACAGACGCTCTACAGGCATCCAGCACTACTCACAATACACCTATGTCTGTGGAAACTCATGGTTTTTGTGCTTGCCAAGGCCACCCTTGAGCACAACAAGTTCCAAGTTGTAGAGTAACTTAGCTGCAAATACTCAGTTATACAAGTTTGGTAGGAAGAAGCATGGAACATTGTTAAGCTTCTCATTACAGCTCAAATTACGGAGGTAGTAGGAAGTGATGCAACAAGAGCTTGCTCCAATTTTTATTTGTGCCAGCGTATTCAGTTGAGGCATTTCTGGCTTTCAGTACTTTGTTTTTTTTCGTTCTACCTTGTCTCTGCTTCTGGCTGCACTGTTTTTGCAGGAGGTTGCAAATGAAGATACGCTTTGTGCAGTGCGATATAACAGAATTGCTTTTGCTGTAGAAGATTCTGGCACCTTTCTGTTGCCATGATTTGTGAACCCGTCCCAGGATTAGAACTAGTTTGGCTATGTGGTGGGGAAGCGTGCAGACTGGGTGGTGCTGCCTGCAAAACCATTTAGATGCTTGATTGCATCAGTGTCCCTGTGGCAAACTGCTGCTCCAGAGGAGTTGCAAAGACAAAGGTAGGACCTCTCACAGTTGTAATTGTGGCTGCAAGAAAATGCAATGCTGCAGGCTATTGCAAAATGTGGGTTCGTGGACTGCAGTATTTTTATGACTATAAAACATCTTATTGTTTGAATATTATTTTTGGACTTTTGCTTGTTTCTTAAACATCCATACTTAAGCACAAATTTTCAAACCAGAATTTGAATCAGTAGTCACTAGAAAGTATCCTGGGCAGACCTTTTGCCAAAATCTAAATATATGAGAAAACAAACTATCTGATCAAGCGTAGTGGTTCCAGCATGTGCGGTAGAAGACTTCTGTGTTAGAATTATGTCTGTCCTTTTAGACAGAGGAAACAGAAATATCTGGTCTGCCKTAGTTGCAGTTTGTCTGCAGAGGTGAGCAGTTTCAAGAGATGGCGGCAAACATATTATTTGGTGAAACTATCAGTGCTGGAGAGTGATGTAAATACTGTAACGATATATTGTTATCAGGATATTCCTGGCTCATAGGAGACACCTGGTAAACAAGTAAATGAATGGCCTAGAAAATAGCTGTGATGCCTGGGAAATGGGGAAGCATTACAGATAAGGCTTTGTTATAGATGTGACCCTGTGTTGCTATTGATACCTTAYAGAAGTTCTTAGTTTGAGGTATAAGCGTGATGTTGTTAGAACAAAAGAACGTGGATTTGTTCCCAACTGCTTGAGTGTATATTTGATTTGTATAAAAGTTATGCCTGTTTTTTTTTAAATACTTTTTTTTTGTTTTCTGGGTACTTTCTACCTCAAAGCTGTCTGTTTSAGTCAGCTCTATGGGATGGAGTTACTTCCTACGTCAGGTCTTCTTTTGCAAGAATCTAGTTTAAGGCAAGRTGACTGCAGAAGCAAAACATTCCGTAATAGCTTTTAAAGTTATGAAAAATAAGCTCACTTTATGCCAGTGTAGAGATGTCTGTTAACTGTGATAACATTAAACAATAGTCTTTTCTTTCTGCCATCTTTTGATTTTTGGTGTTGCAGTGAGTTTGCTATTCTTTACCTGCCTGTCTGATCTGAGTTCTTACCTCAAAAATATTTGGCACAGGTAGTTAGGTTTGGCCATGGCTAGGCAAAATTATATTTGTGACTGATCAAAATATCAAGAATGAGAAAATCAAGAATATAGTTAAAGCAAATCTTTGCATAGAAAAATTATCAGAGTTAATACTTCCTTTTGGTCCCATCTCCTTTTTCTGTTTTTGAAATTCTTGGATGTTTGTATTAATTTCCCTGGTCAACAGCCTAACATGGTGAAAAGTTACCTTTATACTTAAAAATAAGTGAATTGCAGAGTAATACTTCTTTGTTCTCACTGCATCTCTTCAGTGCACATATGTTGTAGGCTGTTATTTTGATTTTGCATTTTTTTAATCTGCATTTTTCATCTATTTCTAGTTTGAGTTTGTCTGCATCAGCTACGAATCCAGCTGTATGAAGTTTAGGTATATAGTCACTCAAATGAATGCATTCCAGTTT
This sequence comes from Nothoprocta perdicaria, assembly GCF_003342845.1. NCBI lineage: Eukaryota > Metazoa > Chordata > Aves > Tinamiformes > Tinamidae > Nothoprocta > Nothoprocta perdicaria. The sequence continues at coordinate 1,624,095 of NW_020455988.1, forward strand.
AATAACGGATAAACCAAATTTTGAGGTGCTTTTCTGTAGAAGGAAAGCATATTATTTTCTCCTACATTTACTGAAGTCATAAGGAGATTCTACTCTTCTCTTAACCCTGCAGTGTGGTGTCTCTCTTTAAAAATATGAATAACTTTCTACTAGTGCTCTGTGGATATTCCCTCCTTTTATTTCTGAATGAATAACATAAATATCTAATTTTTACTATGCAGCAAGTGTTCTCCTTTCCAGCTGCATGGTACAATGGTAGACGATAACACAAATATGTTACACTATGTATATAAGCAGGAAAAATGATGATACCAAACTGGAGTAGCTGATAGCCCTGAGGGCTGCGCTGCCATCCAGAGGGACCTGGACAGACTGGATGACTGGATGGTGAGAAACCTCATGAGGTTCAACAGGGGCAAGTGCAGGGTCCTGCACTTGGGGAGGAATAACCCTGGACACCAGTACAGATTAGGGATGGACCTGCTGGAGAGCAGCCCCACAAAGAGGGACCTGGGTGTCATGGTGGACGACAAGTTGACCATGAGGCAGCAGTGTGCCCTGGTGGCCAAGAAGGCCAACGGGATCCTGGGGTGCATTAAGAAAAGCGTCTCCAGC
>NW_020455988.1:1625134-1626613 GCF_003342845.1 Nothoprocta perdicaria
CTTTAAAACCCGCTTGGATGCAGCCCTGTGCCACGTGCTCTAGGTGACCCTGCGTGAGCAGGGGGGTTGGACTAGATGACCTCTGAGGTCCCTTCCAACCTTCGGCATTCTATGATGATTCCATTCTATGATGAAATGAAAGCAATATCATACATGCAACTAATCCCCTCTGCCCTTTAAAAAGCGTATGTGTGTTGCATTGCTCCTATTCTGTTGTCTCATTGTCTAAGGTCTTAATCTTGAATGAATGAAGCTTATATAACTAGATACCCATAAAGATACATATAAATCTCAAGAGAAACCAAGAATGATCTTTTTGTGAATTTCTAATCTTAGATGTGAAATTTGAGTGACAGCTGTGTTAGCTTGATTAAAATATCTATATAGCACTTTATTACAATCAGCAAAAATTTTAAAAATCTTAACTAAATTTGTTTTTAATAAAATAATCTTACAMAATTCAGGCTTCATAAGTATTTTTAAGTCATCCAGAAGTATTACTTACTATAAATACTATCATGAGTATTTAAATGATCTACTCAGGATAGTAGACAGKTAACTGTCTGTATTTTGGCGATGGAAGATTCCATGGGTAAAGGCAGGATAGTTAAAGGTGTGACTGCTGCATTGAAACTTGGACCACACATGCATAGCTTGAGATGAAAAGGCCTGTTTTTATGGCTTARAAAGAGACAGTGTTTAGCCCTCTTAGAAACCTGCAGCTGTAAGACAAGAATTCATTGTCCATTTATTCAAGTTGAATAACTTGAGTAGGAGTCCTAGCAGTTCATCTTAGTGGACTGATTTTCTTAAAAGTAGTGGTTGCCTAACCTGGTAGCTCCAAGTTTCAGAGGAGGAATACAATGTGTATAATGCATATGGAGTGGGTTTCCTAACTCTAGGCCCTTTCACATGCTGCAGCAGATGGATTTTTACTGTCTTTAACTGGTTTGTTTCCAAGCATTGCCTCCTGTCTGTGGATAGGTTTTTAATGGGTTTTGGCAGTTTACCCTTCCAAAAGTCAACGACCTAACAATATCTTCTTTTACAGGGAATGCAGAGGGCAACTAACGTTACCTACCAGGCTCATCATGTCAGCAGGAATAAGAGAGGCCAAGTGGTAGGAACAAGAAGTGGTTTTCGTGGATGCACAGTCTGGCTAACAGGTAGAGTCATGAATTTCTGAAGTTTGTTATGTTTTAGATTCTCATTGGTACGTTGGTAGCTCCCTCTGGTTAGTTGAGGGGCTTTGGAGAAGTGCAGAGAAGAAATACCTTTCTTTCCCCCCTTTCCCTCTCCAGACTTATTCCCTCTTTAAGGGAAAAGTTGCATTTTTGGAGTATCCAAGATCTCAATGCTTTTTTTTTTGTTGTTGTTTTTATCGTTAGGCAGGCAACCAAGAAATTACACTGGGACAGATAGTAACTTTCACAACAGTACTATCTGTTTGGGTGGTTTTTTTTTTTTTTTTTTTTTTTT
>NW_020455988.1:1626685-1678215 GCF_003342845.1 Nothoprocta perdicaria
TGATGTCTGGAGCTGAAGCAAAGCAGACTCCCTTTGGAATTTAAAAAAAAAATAAAGCACCAAATACCTTTCTTTTACTGACGTACAAAAGATATATAGAGGATAATGAAGAATTTTGCTAAATTAAAATTTTTGTTAATATATGAAACAGGAATAATAATTATAAAAGCTGTTGGTAAGAAATGTATGAAAGACCAGATAAACAGATTTGATACAGTAGCCTGTTATCATGCAATTCTGTGGTAACAAAATGGAGTCCTTTCTCTTGCTATTTCGGTCAGATAGCTCCAGCCTGTGTCCTAAATCTTAAATGAGCCAGGAAACTGATTTTCTGTTTCTTCAGCTAATTAATTACCACCTTTTTGAAAAAAAGATTGCAATAAAAATGTATTACTGGCTATCTACATGATGACATCTTCCATTCATTTTTTTCCTAGTTTTCAGAGGAAGGCATAGAAAAGTAGGAAGGCTAAGGTTTTAAGATAAGTGTGCTGGAGTGTGCTGGAGAAGCTAGATTGTTAGAGATGTCCGAGTTGCTCATATGAGATGAACCATTGGAACCATTTCATTGCAAAGAAAGCTGAAATGATGGCTTATTTCCTTAAGGGTTCTCCTCTTGATAAGATATCATGGGGTGTCAGTATAGGGAAAGTTATTTTAGGTATCATTCTTCATTTTTAAACTTTTACTTAAGAACTAAATTTTAATAAATGATGTCTGTTGTTGAATCACTGAGTCCTTATAAGTAGAAGAAACGTGTCTCAAAGGCATGAAAAAGTATTAGTTAAATGTGTAAGGCAATATGCAATTTTGAGAGAATAAATTATTGTAAAAGATTTGTCAGCTAAAAAGCTATTTTAAAGGTTTACTATTACACAACTTCAACTTTTATATTTCATTAGATGTTGGAGCCTAGGTGCTATATAGACAAAATGAGCATTTGAATGTATTGCGGGCTAGATGCAGCGACAAAATTGCAAACTGAAGGCAGAGTGAATGAAAATAAATTATGAAATGATTAAAGCTTCAGTTTGGGTTACCATACTTGTCTTCTAAGATGTGAGTACACTTAATTGCTGCCAAAAAAATGTTCTGTTCCCAGTCTTGCTCCTCATCTCCCACCTTTTGCAAGCTGTAGTGCTTGCCAAGCCCAACCTTGAGGTGATTCAACTTGTAACTTGTGAAGTCATCAGCAAACTTAACACAGCCCTCAAAATAGAGCCATTAGCAAACAGAGTTGCTTGATAAACACCAAAGGTGATAGAACAGAGGAAGTTGTATGTTGTGAGCAGAGGGAGGCCAAGACAGCAGGAACTTCTCTCTTAGCAAGCCAATGCTGTCCTGAGCACTAACTTGTGACTTCATCATCTGTGGCCGTTGCCCTTTTCAAAGTAAACAGGAAAGCAATGACATGAGAAACTCAACATGTCTGAGGAAGATCAGATAAATTTTATACATGATAGGTCATTATTCACAACTACTGTTTTTTTCAGAGTTCTGGGTGTGGACTAAGCCATATTGAAATCTTTAAGTTATGTAAATGTGTTAGAGTTTTGGTTTATTTGTTCTGGGACTTTTTAGAGAGAGAGATGTTGGTTTAATCTGTGGTGTAGGGCTTTTCCTGGCACGCACATATCTAGGTAAAAGGCACTTTTGTGTCTCTGCTAGATATTGCAGAAAAGGCATACTCATGCATTGCTGCTGACTGTCACTTTGTCTTTTCTGYCTTCAGTAGCACAAGTACTACAATTTGGTCTACTTTATTTCTATGCTTTCCACATATATTACTCTCTTTGAATATTCCAGGTCTGTCTGGTGCTGGGAAGACTACAGTGAGCATGGCACTGGAGGAATATTTGGTATGCCATGGCATCCCGTGCTACACGTTGGATGGTGACAACATTCGCCAGGGCCTTAATAAGAATCTGGGCTTCACACCGGAAGATAGAGAGGAAAATGTCCGTCGGATTGCTGAGGTTGCTAAGCTGTTTGCAGATGCCGGTTTGGTGTGCATCACTAGCTTCATCTCTCCCTATACCCAGGTGAGTGCCCTGCTGTGTTCTGGTCTTGCGCTACTGCTGTGCATTGTTGCACATGTGTGTTGTAAATGTGAAAACCCACTAGCTAGAGCATGGGAAAACACCAAAGGAAAACATCACTTAAGCTTGAATTCTAGGCATCTGTCACGGAACTTAACTGTGATGAAATGCTTATTTTCTTGTTTGTGGCATCTGTAATTTGTGAAGATAATTACTCACGTTTCAGAGAAGTTAAGCTTAGTCTTTGCTATCTGTAAATTCAAACTGCCTTTTAGCCTGTTTGGTAAAACTGCAGGTTAGGATCAAAAGCAAAAGATACTCTTAAGACTCTAAAATTGGGAGGAGAGAAAAGGATGTATGAACACCAGGCATCTTGAAAAGTGACTGGGGACTGTAGCTCACCTGTTGTGCTGCATGAGAAGATGACTTTGGGTTTGGTGGCACAAGCAGTTCTTCAGATAATATTTCRGAGACCCTGAGCTCCTCTAGTTAAGTAGAAGTCTTTAGAGGAGAAGTACTGAATGTGGTGAGAGATGGCTTTAGTATTTTGGGTTTATGAATATTGTGAGTATCGTTAACTGTTTCTGCACTTGGCAAACAGTACAAATAGTTCGGAGTGTGCGAGTCTTGTCAGACTAATGAATAGTGTTTTTTTTTTTTTAAAAAAAAAGGGTATCCTGGGGTCAAGAGTGGTCATTGTGAGATGCAAATAGTATCAACTTTGACTTCAGTGAGCCAGACAAATGTAACTGTGAGGAGTGTAACTCCTAACATTATGGCAGGTATTGAAAATTCTGCAGTATTTAATTGTTATTTAAAAAAAAAAGTTAATATCTTTGATCTTGAGTTCAACTTTACCATATGACAAACTTCAGTCAAGCTGCAGTGTTATCGGTATATCAAATCCAGATTTTTCTCTCTCTCTGTCTCAGGCTTTGAGAGTTTGCTTGCATTTTACTATTGGCTTTAAAATTAATTCTGAAAGCMGAAAGAAAATAAAAACATGAGGGCATTTTTTTTTTTTTCATTCAGGATCGTAATAATGCCAGACGAATTCACGAAGGTGCAAGTTTGCCCTTTTTTGAAGTATTTGTGGATGCTCCGTTGCACGTCTGTGARCAGAGAGATGTTAAAGGACTGTACAAGAAAGCCAGGGCTGGAGAAATTAAAGGTGAACATAGATGTAGTCACATTCTGCCTGTATAATGGGGTATTGTAGTTAAACTAGTAAATGGATGCGTTGAAGTTTGAGGTGTACCACCCTGAGAAGTAGCAAGGATGAATCATAGGGAGACAGTTTGAGGTTACAAGGATATTGTACCTTACAGAGTCATCATTGGTGCTGTGGAGSTTCTTTAACTGCTCTTGTTAATTTTATCAGCCCCCTTACGGACCTGTATTACTTTAGAGGTGGTGGTGAGAGAGAATCACGCCTAGGTAAGTTATAAGTGGAAATAGCAATTRCTGTGTCCTACAACCTAGTTAATCTGTAAAGGAAGAAACGTAAATGACTGTGCCCTCTCACAAGGAGTGCCAGCAACTATATTATCTTCCTTTCCTTTAGACCAGGTAATATGATAGTTTCTTTTCTCCCACCTGTCACTCCCTCCAGTCATCAGATAAGCTTAAAGCATACAATTTTAGGAGCAGATACTGGCTTTTTTTGTAACGTTCAGTATTGCAGCAAGTTGATCTTTTCACAGGTGGAGAAATATACTAATAATTTAGAAAATATTTGAGTCTCAAGTGCTTTCATGCTTTACTGTCTGSATTTACAATTGAGAATACAAAAATTTGTTTTCAGCAGTCTAGATGATATATTTGATATAGATTGATATAGATTTGATATAGATGATATATACTGATAYTACAGAAGTGATCCTGTAGTACTTGTATGCTTTGCTTTTGCTTCCTTGGAAGTTTAAGTGGGCTTAATTTTTTCCTCATGTTTTTGCATAGGTAGCTAGGAATTCCTTCTTTAAAGATTACTAGCTAAACAGGATGAACAGCTGTCATTGGTAGTTTATATGGGTTGGGATAAGAGTAATAATTATGTAATAATCTCATGAAATACTTCCTTGCCTTAACTAGTTATGTTAGGTTGGCTATACTTGCCAGACTAATRGATGCCAAACTAATATAATAGATGTAAGTCCTTACTCTTCTGAATTGGTACTGCTTGGTGGCCTGAGCAAATATTTTACCAATTGTTCAAAAATTTGGCTTGGTGCTTAAAAAACGATCAGAGCTAATACCGAAGGACAGCTAAAGGATGTTTATCTACTAACTCTGGGTTGATCTGCAGAGTTTTTACCTTTTTTACTGCTACTTTCTTTATTTTGTTGTATAAAGATAAGAACTTCAACAGCAAAAATATGCCCTGTGTGTACTACAGAATAAAGTTATATGAAGTGATACTGYAGGGCTAGCCAGTGGTTTGATAAAACTTGATTTCAGTAAGAAATCTTGTGTCAAGGAAGCTAAAACACTTTTCTCTGGCCTGCTGTATTTTTTTTCTATCTAGAAGATTGTGTATGAACAATATTAAGATGCAGTCTGTCTTCTAGAGGAAGTGATCTAAGACTATGTTCTCTTCTGCAGGTTTTACCGGGATTGATTCAGAGTATGAAAAACCTGAAGCCCCTGAGCTTGTGCTGAAAACTGATTCTTGTGATGTGAATGATTGCATACAGCAAGTTGTGGAGCTCCTTCAAGAAAGGGTGAGCTGAAATAMAGTTATGTCCAAGTGTGTGTATGTGTGTATATCTCTATATACTTTTTTCCTCCAAAGCATTAGCATTTTTTTTCCAAACCTGCATGTACAAGCTGGGAAAACCAGAGACAATTTTTTGATTAAAAGTATACATTTTAATATTCAGATTCTTAAACTCATCCAATTGTGTGTTTCGTTTTTAAACGTAAATATTGCAACAACATTAGATAACATAACTGAAGTAAATTTTTGACTTTTTCCTTTTGGAGGAAAAATAATTTGTTTTCATTGTCCTAACAGATATTTAGGACAGAAGGATGTTGTAGTTGTTACAGAATTGATGGTGTGTGCTGACTTTTAAAAACCTCAAAAATTTTAATTTAATTTGTCTACAGCATAYGTATATTAATAACATATACTGGAAATTGGTAAAGACCAGTGATGCAGTTCCACAACAGCTTGGATTGATACAAGAAGAGGCTGCTGTGGTTCTATGCATTTTCCTTTGTTTATACATCTTTCCTTGCACTAGTAGAAGTGCTCCTGTGATTGTGTAATTGCCTGTTCAGGAAGCTGATCTTCCTGACACGGCTGAGTTGGCTTACTGCTTCTAAAAAGGTAAGTCTGTTTTTTCTCTCCTACCTGCCCTTCGCACCTCCCCTTTTCGAGCTCTTGATGCTCTTCCTCTCAAATAATAAGTGGCTTCAGTTGGTTAATGCAAACTTAAAGGAGGGGGCGGGAGGGGGAAAGGTAGAAAGGTAGTCATGAGGTGGCTTTATGCATCTGAAACAACTGTGCCTCCAGTACTTTTTTCTTTCTTCTTTCCTTTCCGTTCTTTGTAAGTCCTAATTATCTCCTAACTTGGTTCACTGCATAGCCACATGAAACCTACTGATGAATCAGAGAACAAGGCAGTGATGTGGTTAGGAAGTGAGCAGGTGGCACTTTGATTTAGATCAGGTTGCATCACAGTGTTTCTCACCTCACCCTTATAAGTGTGGATACAAACACCAATAAAATAAAACTGACTGAATGAAGAAACTATACTTTGCTGAGCTTTTAGCCTTGCTCTTTTGCCAGAGGTTGCTACCCACATGGAGATGATTATTGACATTTATTAAATATGTTCTAACTGCTGCTATTAACAGCCTAATGTATGCAAGTGTAATTAACCACGAGTGATGTGTAACACATTCATTAGTATACTGGTATCTATTGAAAATTTCAAAGCTTTCAGACTGAAAAGATCACCAGGTTAGCGGATGGGTAGTTTTACTTTTAAATGGGAAGGACTTTTATATGCTTTTCTGCCTTTCATGGAGGAGTATGGTGTCTCTTCATGTGAAGAAGAGCAGGCAAGTCATGGTTATGACAGCTGGGACTGTGAGACTTTAATTTACCTCCCTTTTCTAATCCTTCCCCTTTTAGGAAGGAACTTGTAATTTTTTATCTAGAAGAAATTTGTCTCCCTAAATAGTTGTTTATAGCCAGTCAAGAGGGAGATTGCGTTTCAGAGCATGATTTTAACCCAGACTGTCTGACAAAAATACTCACTTTCTTGATAAGGTGAGTTTTCTGGCAGTTATTATACAGACAGTAGATTGGGAAACCTGCAGCAAATGTTGAAGTGGGTACAAGTAAACAGACCTCATTATGTAGCCCATATCACGTTCATCTTAGAGTTCAGTGGAAGTACAGCTCTAGAGAGATTCAGTCTCTTGTAGCTAAATTAAAAGAGCTCCTTAAACAGGTCAGTGTTTGCTCAGGAGGTCTGACGCACAAAATGGCAGCAGTGTGCCAAACTTGTGCCTAATTCCCTTTTGGAAAGGGAAGGGAGAGAACAAGTAGTCCTATGTGTGGGACATGTTAGGCTCTATGGAAAGTCCTGAACCTGCTGCTCAGAAAGGCAATTGTTTTAAGTTTCGTAATTGTAGAAACCAATGTCACATGTGCCAAAACTTTGTACRCAATGCTGAATGATGGCTTCTGGCCATTAGATATGCCTTGTCCTTTGCTTAAGGCGTGTTCTAGCTTTTTTTTCCCCTGCCCTTCTTAGGGTAGCACCATGGATAACAAGATGTCTTAGTGGTTACTTTCTTTAATGGGAGAGAATGAAGCCAAGCTATGACTGAGCAGGCRTATCTTTTCAGATCATGTATAACCAACTGACAATGTAATTTCCATAGATGTGGATTATCATTAGCTAAATATAGCTGCATATATGTATGTATAAAATAGGATCTCTCTCAATGCACACACATAATATGTAGCATATATACACATATCAGTAAGCATAGTCAGATTTTAAAATATTCTATCATTTTTCTATCAAATATTTTGTATTGAGAGTCTTAAACTTTTTTTAACCACTTTAATGTGTCAGTGTTTGCACTCTTATTTTATTCAGTCAAAAGAGCAAATGAGGTGTTTGGCACTCACTCTGCTGATACTTTCCAGTGGAGCGAGGCAAGCCTTGTGTGGATGTTCTGCTCCGGGGATTTCAGTGTTTTCCTATGTGTTTCTTTTGTAAACAAATGCAGTTGAGCCAGCACAAAAGTTGTATTGCATAGTAATGAAATAAGTTAATTTTTTAACCAGTGAAATATCATCAGAGGAAATMATAATTTCTGAGCAACCTACTGTTTTAGGACTTGCTTTGAATAAGAGGATAGGCTAGGCGTCTAGAGGTCTCTGTGCTTCTTTGACAGGGTTATTGTTTGTGTGTGTAAGAATGGGGAAAAGCATCTTCTGCGTGAAGAATATATAAGACTCTACTAGTAATGTTTTACTTCTGCACTGAATATTTGAACACAGAAGAATAATTATGCAAGCCAGAATAAGCAGAAAACAGTCCAAGTAATTCAGTGGCTTTGCAACACTGTTCGCTAGTATAAGTTGGATGATATTTATGCCCATATACTGGGAGTTAACGTGAAGGGTGTTTCTTTACTGACTTTATTAAGCACATTAGCATCAGCAGAGAATGCACTGCTAAAATTTGACAAGGCAGAGTGTTCTTATAAAAGCCTCTAGCTTATTTGTATTGCTTTGTAATATATTTGCAGTTATTTATATCAGTGCACTGAGAAATACTAAGTATTGAGGAATATTGTGTAGTTTAACCTTTGGTTAAATGATCCTTTTGATGGAATGATCCTTTGAATAAAGTAACCGCCTTAGCTTGGTCACTAGATGGCCTGCTAGCATAGCCTTTTCCTAAAATTCATRCTTTTGCAGACCTATGGAATCTTCCTGCTGGCATTGTTAATCCAAAGTGTTTTTTAAATATAGTTTCTATGCCTGCCATTGACCGTTGATTTACTAATCCTGCTAGCTCCAGATGCTCAATGATGGAGCTGCAGTTTTCTCCACAGCTATGCCCATAAATGGAGCCCTAGAAACAAGCTACCATCTGATGAGATCTCTGTATTAGCTTAATTTAATTTAAAGCTTTTGATGAGTTATAAAACTAGGACATTATGCCACAGAAATTAACTGTATTCCTTGGTAGAATCTTCAGTGAAATGGCATGCCAAGTACAATGTGTGCTTMATCATTTTTGATCACATGTCTACCATTTTTTAGAGGCGGTAGTAGTTGATTTCATGTCTGGACTTAGTGCTGTGGCAGGAGTCTCCTATGGCTCTCCTGGGCCATAATYCTATTTTTCAGACGGAGACAGTAGAAAATGACTTTTGCCTTGCTTACAGTCAGATAAAATCACCTTTGCAAATGAGATCTGGTAGATAATGGATTGAACTTGTCCTCATGAAACAATTTCTAAGTGCTAGTTAAATTTATTTTTCTTTATTTGYCTTTGGAGATATGATTTGCCTAGCGGCTGGGTTCATCGGCTCTTTTTATTCCTATAGTCGTCTTATCACCTGGATGTTTACGTTGTTCTGCTTTCTTTGTTTTTCTTTCCATAGAGGCAGTGCCTTATGACATAYTACCTTTAAAATGCTTGGATAAACTTTGTGTTTCCTTGGGTACAGGCATACCTCTTTGTTTTACTTTCCRTGGAGGTAGATGGAGGGAGTGGCTTGTGAATGATACATTGCTTTTAAAAAGGTTGGACAAACTTCATGTTTCCTGTGGTACATGCGTAACTCGCTCTCTATGTGCTGCATTTACTGAAAAAAATAAAGATGACTTCTGTGTTTTTGTTTTGGGTCTGTGTGTTATCTTACTGTAAGTATAAGGTGTTTCTTTTCTTTTTTTTTCCCCAAAARTAAAACTTTATAAAAGGTAAAACTTTACTTTATAAAAGGATTCAAAAAATCTTAAAAGCATAGCTGTTTTTAAAAGCAGATGGTTTTTCTGTTTTTCTTTCTTTGCTCCTGAATATCACTGAAAAGGTTGAGTAGCCTTTGTTGGAGTAGAGTCTATAGAGGTTTACCATGAGTTTCCTTGCCTTTTTTAATATTCTTTCTGTGCGTTGGAGTGTTCGTTTCGATCTTGGAGTAAGACTGTTTAAAACCAAAGTAAGAAAGCTGAAACTTTCATACATGCAACTGATATACTGGTTATAAAAGTAGATTTCTGTTCACTCTGTATCTAAGCGTACTTATAAATTCCTGCATTTAAATGTTTCCATTAAGTGTTATTTTAGGGATTGGATGGTGGTGGTATGTTCATAGCTGTAGGTAATGCCTTCAATTCATACTTCTGCGTTAAAGTTCAGTTGTACGGGAGACTTTTGCCCTTCCTTTTACCATTGCTGATACAATGTAGTCAGTGTAGTCAAATACTTCACTCAGTCAAAYGCTCAGCTTAAAACACTTCTTTAGCAAATATAAAAGTATGCAGCATTTTTTTTGCTGTTTATAGAGTATGCATTAATGACTCATRAAAAACCTGCACTTTATATTTACAGGCTAAATTTTGTAAGAGTATGGAGTGCTTAAATTTTTAGAAAAAGCTTACTGTCAGGATATCTCACTCAAGCTGATCAGAAACACTGGTTGGCTAGCAGTGTATCAAAATCTTTAAGTGCTGTGTAATTTAATACAAGTTACTTAATGCATAATCTTTTACTGCAGATAAATACAACATAAATATTACTTCTTGACCATGTGTTCAGCAGCCAAGAAGCATTTCAAACAAATACTATATTCTGATTATTTTTTTAATATATACAGGATATTGTGCCAGTGGATGCCTCTTATGAAGTGAAAGAGCTCTAYGTGCCTGAGAACAAGCTGAAGTTAGCCAAAACCGATGCTGAGTCTCTCTTAACCTTGGAAATAAACAAGGTACTGGGTGCTTGGTGTTTTCATTGCTGAAACTGTAAGACAGTCTGATATGTTGCTCATCTGAAGGAAGTTTGTGTACCATTATTACTTACAAACTGCAACTTGATACTTTGATCTTCTCTTTCTAGGGGTAATTTCAATGTCTATTTACTTTGATCACTTGTTGTGTCTGAGTCTTTCCGACKGCAAAAATATCTGTCCCTTCAGATAACGTTACATAGGTTAGCCTAAACATGAAAGGTTAAATCCTTAGTGACATTTTTTTCTCGTGCATGCACTGAACTATCTYGCATGTGTTCTGAGAATAGTTGTTTGTAAAGGAGCTTAAACTTTTCTTTTTGTAAACAGTCTTACTGAGTGGAACTTAAAGCTAAGGGTTTGCTCAAGGGCCTGACTTGGCGTGGAGTTCGCATAGGCAGTAAGAGTCTTGACTCTTACRGACCAAAAGCACTTCCTAGGTGCTGAACTACATCCTTCCTCAATTTCACTAGTCTTCATCTATAAAAGGTTAATACTTCTCTCTCTTACTAGATTTCTTATGTACATATGTCTAAACCCTAGCATCTTGCTTTGCTGAGCAATAAATATTTATGATGACCAATATTAAATTTCTGTACAGTCCTAACAAGCTCTTTCTAGAAAAATAGATCTCCTTTCCCTCGCCACTAGCAAACTGTCAAGCAAATATGTGTTTTAAGCTAGGGAAGAAAATATGCATTGTAATTACTTCAGTATAACTGTGTAATAAAATTAGACATTCTCTTTGCAAAAGAGATTAGCACAAGCAAACTCTGCTCTTGTCAAAGACATCTGACTAAGTCTCAGTAATGTACATGCAGAAATAATAAAGGCCACACACTAAGTCACAGTGTGACTGTTTRAATGCCAAAGGAGGAAATTCCTTGTAAACCAATACCTCTTAAACTAAAACAAATTCTGGTCCTGGGAGGATATTATTTCTCTGTTTTCTTATAATACCTGCAGTAAAAAATCCCGTTCTAATCTATTGTAAGGCTAGTTATCTTCATATATAACTCCCTAATTCTGATATTTTTGTGATAATTGGATTTTTTTTGTTTGTCTTTTGCCTCCTGAGTAGTTTGTTTTATTAAAAGGCAAGTAGTAATCCTCAATTCTGCCAAGTTGAACTATATCAAAGCTTTGCAAGTTAAATGTACTTTTTTAGAGCCTGGAAACTTGATCTAAAGTTAGAACTGGAAAACAGCCAAAACTATATAAGGCATGAGGAAAAACGTGTTCCTTTTTTGATATTTGGAGACTTTGAGATACCTGGTTGGGATTTGGATGGCTCTGAGTATTTTTTCCATTTATTTTACAAGGTGGATATGCAATGGGTGCAAGTGCTAGCAGAGGGCTGGGCAACGCCACTGAATGGCTTTATGAGGGAGAGAGAATACCTGCAGTGCCTTCACTTCGACTGTCTCCTTGATGGTAAGGTATTGTCGCTTCTAACACTGAACAATCTAATCCTGTATTATAAAATAACATTTGTTCAGGTGAAATTGTACCTCAGATGACAAACATGTCTTTTCAACTGTTAAAATAGCTTGCAGCTCCTAATATCAACCTTAATCTTCTGTAAACCAGAATTTCTTAAAAGCTTTTTAGATCTTGTAAAGGTGAGTGTCTGAGGTGGGGCTTTATTTCAGGTTTGTCAACTTCTCTGACATCTATTTTTGTTACCTTTTAAATGCTATTAATAAAAYAGCAGTTACAGAAAATGACAGTAGGTAGTAACTGCTGGAATAGAGCAATTATACTCCTTAAATGCTGCCAGATCTCCTATCTGCAGGTATCCACCGCAAAATTTATATAAAAGAACATTTTTTGATGAAATTAGTGAGAGCATGGGTTGTCTTAAAGCTACTGTGCTACTKGAGTCAATGGCAACAGAGTTGAGTCAGCACAGTGTCCCTTCCTGCACAGTGTGTTAGTGCTGCAGTCTAAGAGCAGCAGTTGTTTCCTGGAGTTCTGATTCTGGAGAGAGGGAAGTTGTTACATAATCCTCACAGCATTTCTTACATTGGATGTTGAAAGAAATATTTGCATTGATTGACTTCTGCATCATGGAGATAAATGCAAGGGTGTAGCTATTTTCATTTTAAAGTTTTCTTAAGTGGTCTCAGCCTGACAGTCTGCTTCATCGAAAAGATATCAGTTGTGGTTTTCTGCTTGCAGTATAGCTTCTTAAATAAGCTTTTCATTATTTTGGAATCACAAAAATGTAGTCTAAAATATTTGCATGGAACTGTAAGTATTTGGTATTTTTCACTAGTGTCTTTGTTCTTTTTCAAAGCTAAGCAGTTGTAATTCTGAGGAAAATGCTTGAACATGATATAAAGCCCAGGCTGTAACTTGTTAGGAAGGTAGCTATTCATAATCTCACTGATAATTATTACTAAGGGTCAGAGCTTTTTCCCATCTGCAGGGGGTGTTATCAATCTGTCCGTGCCTATAGTGCTAACAGCTACCCAAGAAGACAAGGAAAGACTGGATGGATGTACAGCGATTGCCCTGGTGTATGAAGGGTGCCGCGTGGCCATCCTCCGTAATCCTGAGTTCTATGAGCACAGGAAGGAGGAACGCTGTGCAAGGCAATGGGGAACGACGTGCAAGGAGCATCCATATATCAAGGTGTGCTTTTAAAAGTTGAAAATGTAGTCCTGTTGTTTATCCTGTTTGTAGAACTGCAGATTAAGTGGAGATGGTGTCAGAGYTGGCAGTAGTTCTTGACACAAAGTTTCTTTGAGAAAAATATTTGAGCTGCACTTAGTGTAAAATTCTAATGTCAATATGTGCACGTGAAATGAATTTAGAGTAGTATGTGGAATCTGTGCTACAGAGGAGAGATCTTTGCCCTCTGGTGTGCTTAGGAAATACATCCCTTTGTGGACGCAGATGGATCATCAAAGCTCCTTAATCAGCAGATATACCCACTGTGAAGGCAAAAGATCTTCTCCATGCATGTGGAACATGTAAGAATTKTCTAGTTTAGATACTTTTGAAATAGGCCTTGCTTCATAATTTAACTCCCTGGGGAGTTATTTCCCCTACATTGAGCTCAGTATGTCTTTTTTTTTAATCTTGATCTTATCTGTATGCCATGTAACAATATTCTAATGAAAACATACCCTTGATATAACTGTATTTGGTTTTAAAAAGTGATGCAAATATTACATTATGACTCTACAGAGCCATGAATGCTTTTGTGTCCCTATTTATGATCTCTACCATTTTTTTTTGTTTACAACTGATTTAAAAATCAGATAAAAGGAAATGAAACTTCAAACGGTGAACTTGTTAGTATAAATGGATAGTCTTTGTGTTCAGAAAGTATGTGTATATGTGTATGTATATGAAAATTATGTGTTTTTCTTACCACTGTTTTTATTGCTATGACATTGTTTTACTAACAGAAGTTATATTCAGAAGTGTATCTGAAATAGCACATTTCTTAATAGATACAAGTAAGAATACTGAGGAATACTCTTCAAAATGCTTGATGTGTTCTGTGCTGATATGTTTAGGATGACAGTTTTGAAAGCTTAAAATAATGCAGATTTAAGAAATTCCAAGAAAATCTAATGCAGGGATAATTGAATYGACTTGTTAGAACATATTCTTTGGTTTATGCCTCTGATAAAGCAATGTGCCCACATTGCAATGCTGTAGGTATTCAGGACAAGGCAACAGTCGGCCTTAAGGAGGGCTGTCATTTCTTTTTCTAGATGGTTATGGAGCAAGGGAACTGGCTGGTGGGTGGAGATCTGCAGGTCCTTGACCGTATTTATTGGAATGATGGACTTGATCAATACCGTCTCACTCCTGCTGAACTTAGGCAGAAGTTCAAGGACATGAATGCTGGTAAGCAAGTTTTTCTTGGTTTGCGCCTTTCTACAAGAATGCATTGAACATAAAACAGGCAGGCACCTGCAGAGCACTATGAGGAAGAAGGGATTAACATGTATAATCCAAACTGGAATTGGTCCCGAGTGTCTCCCTCAGTGCAGGCAGTATTTCCAGTGTGTGCAGGTCTGCAAAACATTCTTTTAGTTGTCCAGTAAAATAAATACATTTGATACCCCCAAACCACTGCTATTTCGATTTCATTGTTCCCTAATGGGAAGCTTGTTAGTTAAGACAGTTTTCCTATCTTTAGTTTGAGTTCATTTTAGTTTGTGGAAAAGGGAGAAATCTTGGTTGTGGCAAGATTCTTATCTGGCTGGTTGGAAATGCGTTGGAATAGCAGTTTACAGTATTTTGTACTTCCTGAGTGTAAGCTCTGGTAATAATGTAGGAAGTGAAGGAGATCTGCTAAGGCACATTAAATCCCTATTGAGAGTGTATCCTTTTCGTCTCCTGATGATATGCTGGGCCCTTAATTGTTTTCTTCCTAGAATTCAAGTTGATAAGCTCAAGCAATTATGAAATCTTCAAAACAAGATTATAGTTATTGGAAAAACTAGAGTAGTCCTACAGAAAATTCAAAATTAAGAAAGCTGATATGTTTTTAGTGTGTATTTTTTTGTTTTTGCCAATTAAATAACAATGCATTATAATTCATAATCCCTTAATGACCTGTGACTAATCTACTTGTTTAGAAGGACTGAAAAAGATCTTACTGTGTGAAGATTCTCTGTGATTTTTCAACCCCTGATAAAAATAATTTGCTTTTATTTTATCTTTTTGTTTGTCTGTTTTCATAGATGCTGTCTTTGCATTCCAGTTACGCAACCCGGTGCACAACGGGCATGCTCTTTTAATGCAGGATACTCACAAGCAGCTTTTGGAGCGTGGTTACCGGCGCCCAGTTTTACTCCTGCATCCGCTCGGCGGTTGGACAAAGGAGGATGATGTTCCTCTCATGTGGCGCATGAAGCAACATGCTGCAGTCCTGGAGGAGGGAGTCTTGAACCCAGARACGACGGTGGTAGCGATATTCCCTTCCCCCATGATGTATGCCGGACCAACTGAGGTAGATATAGCAAGAGTGTTAAACCAAAAAAATGTTTTTGGTTTAACACTCTTGGTAATTTTGGTTTGGTAATATCTGTGTGTGGGTTTTTTTTTTTTTTTTAATGGACAGAGCAGATTAATTTCCCTTGGGAAATGAGACTGCAGAGGCCCCTCTGTGATCAAACAAATCGTTCTTCTGTGGAGAGAATATTGTTTTCAAGTGACCATTTTCTTTTTTTAATAAGAGTGAGATGATAATTTTTTTTGTCATTGTTTTTCYTTAAAAACTTGGAATAAGCATACCTGTTAATACTGAATGATTACCTTGAATATGAAGATGCATTTTTTTTCACTTGGTTAAGCAAAAAGTGTGTATGTGGGAGGGCTGTACACAAATTGGAAAGAAAAGGCTTTGTTTATTTTTTTGGCAAACTTAATCCACAGAGAATTGTTTCAAGACTTTTGAATGAAATAATTCTTTGGCAACTCCTTATTTAGAAAMCAGAACTTGAGTTGGAACAGCGAGACGTTGTAGGAGGCAGTTAAGTGAATAAATGTTCGGGAATGATTGATTTAGGGGATATTGTTTCTATATTTCGCCACCCTTTCTGCCGCCCCCCCCCACCTCCCACCACCACTTAGGTCACAGGAAGTTCAAATTCTGACCAGGCTTAGAAGGTTGACTCTGTGATGGCTTTTTGATTGATAGATAATACCAGTAGTGGAAAAAAATCAGGCTTAATTTTCTCTTGGTTGGTTGAGCAGGCAGAGCCTGTGTTGCCCCTCGAGGGCAGAGAAAGAATGTAGTTCAGATCAGAGTAGAGGCATGCAAGTGGSTTACTGTGGGAAATTTTGTTCCCTTTCTCATAGATGTTTGAGAAATAACAGAAACCTTCTCCTTTGGTTGTGTATAACACCTTTCTCCAGAAAAAWATTTTTTAGTGAATTTTGGTTCCCTTTGGTTTCTTATCGATGCTGTAAGAGTTTGGAAGTGTTTGAGTTGAATGCTACTGTATTGTAGAGGAATCATATCTCAGTTAAGTTGCTGATGAATAGAGAATTTCTGTTCCTTTCAGTTTTATAGGCATACAAGAAGGAACCCAGTCCTAGTCTTGAACAGAATGAGAAATTTCTCCTAATTTGTTTGGCATTTCGAATGACCTCAGAAAACAGGCAACCAATAATATATTTTAGCAACATAATAAAAAGAAGACTCATCTTTTATTCATTTTCCATAGACTGTTCAAAACACATATCAGATATTTCTATATCACAAATATTTATAGAATAAAAAGCAGCTATTAAGCCAGTATGGTTATCAACAGGAGGGAGAAGACTTTCAGTTTGTAAAAACTTAATGGTTGTGTTTTGTAAGTTTCAATTGTTTGGTGTTTTTTTGTTGCTTGTTTTTTAAAAATATTCTCAGTAGTTACTTAAAGGAAAATATATAAGTATAAAAGGCAAAAATCTGCATCAAAATGTGGTAAATTTACCATCTTTGGAAGGTAACCAAGTTCTGATGTAGTTTGGAGGCAGAGAAACTGGAAAAGAGCTCCTGGTTTTGTTATTAACTCAAATATATGGGTTACATAGTTCTGAATTGTCAGAAAGTCGAACATCATCACTTAAAACTCAGTTCTTGCTCTGACCCAAATGACAGCATGAATCCTACTTTTTCTTAATTCTGCTAGAATCCTTTGGGAGAATGTGCTAGTAGCTGTAGTGTCATGCTGACGTTGTGTAGAACTCCCTGTTTATGGCATAAATRTTAAAATGGTCAGCTTGGGTATCAGAATCCAGATACTTTCATAGCACCCASTTCACTTGGTCAGCAGTGGGATCTGTCATGGGTAATGTCTAGATGTAGTCAAGATGTAACCTGTTACCAGTGGTACCTTTTAACAGAATTAAGCAGCAGGAAGAGGTAGTGGCTGCTGATTTGCAGACCTTTGCTGACAATAACTGGAAAACTTCCTTCTTGAATGCTCTCTGTTACTGAGGCTGGTTCCTACTTTGAGAAGTCAATTTCTGAGCTTCTTGGCTGAAGTTTGTTAACATAGAACAACATACGCGATGACTAAACTGCAAAGCATTCTGATCTTTAAAATATTTGCAATAGAAAGATGCTTATAGGTATCTTCAACAGTAAATTAACTTCAGCTTTCCTTCCATTGGGGGGAATCAATGGATGAGTTTATAAAGTAATGGTAACAAACTTCTGATAATAAATATTTTGTTCTGCAGTTTGTTCCTTCATGGCTCCTCTTTTTTGTTAGTACCTAGCAGTTGTTTTACTGAAGATCTTGTAATTACTGTTCGACTCGCCCAACTGTTTTATGCTATGCAGTTATTAAGTAGGCTCTTTTTTTTCTGTGGACATAAGGCTACATATTCAATCAAGTATAATGAGCTTGGAGTTCTTGCTGCTTGACTGGTCCTGCACTGGGGCCTCCAATAGACAGAATGTTCTGTTTAGTGCTGTTCAGTTCAAGTATTGCAAGAAAACGTTGTGCCATGGAGCCGCTCACATGTGTATGCATGTGTGTACATTTCATATAAATATTTATTGGAGGCTATTGAATTTCCTGCCCTGAATTGTGATTAGAATGAGTAGTACAAATAAATATRTTTGCAAATATGTATACCTATATATTTCATTAATGTTAAAAAGATGATCTGTTTTGTTAGTGTCTTGTATTTCTGAGGAAACTTCTGATGGGTTAGTCAAAGGCTATTAAATAGTCTAGCGAATTACATCTATATACTTGCTGATTTTTAAATTCTTCTGAGTACTCACTGTCAGACRGTAAGTATTGAGCTATACTGATAGAGGATATTTACTTTTAGTGAATATTCACTACTCTGAGGGGGAAAAAATGATATTTTCTGAAATTATCTGTTTTTGTTACCTAAGATAACATAATGGCTACTTTGCTTTTTCTATGCTGTACAACTTAAATATTCTGCTGAAAGTATTACAACTAAAAATGAAGTAAGAAAAGTCACCTATAGTTCTATAACTTAGTCTAAACTTAAGTCTAAAAATTGTGGATTGTAGGCAGAAAAAAATCAGGTCCAGAAAGACCTTGCTCAGTCTTGGCTGTGATTTGCCCATAGCAAGTTGGATGCCTTTCTGTTTATGGAGGAATGTAGCTACCCGCATTCCAGGCTAGTGTAGATAATGAAAAGGCTCCTATGAAGACCTATTGTAGCTTCCCTGTGCAGCCACACAAGGTCTACCCATCCTTTGGGCCGGAGACAGGCTGAAATGCTGAAACTCCATTTGAGCAGCATACTTAGCATCTATACCAGTGTTGATGGGGAGAATCAGCTGTTTCCAAAGGCCTGGACTAGATAAGAGGGGAGGGATGTATGAGTTGCATTTGTGGTCATGAAAATATCAAGCCATTTCTCTGCAGTCTGAGGAAATCTGAATCTGAGGTAACATTGCGACCACTATACTGTGATTATTGCGACCACTATACTGTGATTATTGCGACCACTATACTGTGATTATTGCGACCACTATACTGTGATTATTGAAATATTGTGAAATGAAAAGATTTTAGGGGGTTTTAAATCTTTATTAAAACATTACTAATATTGTAGTGTTTAGGACCGTGTTAATGTAGCTGGTTCCACGTTCTCAAGATATGCAGTTCCAAACACTATACTAAGATGACTTCTTGTGAGCATTCTAATGTGCAGAAGAAACGGGAATCGTACGTCTCAGCTCTAAGTTCAGAGACATTCCTTTCGGTGTGGCTACATTGTAAAAGCAGTTTTAGTCTGTTTGAGGGGGAAAAAGTGGTTAATTATATAGTGCATACACATATTAACGGTCATATTTTACCCTTTCTTTTGTTTTCTGTGTTCTAGGTTCAGTGGCACTGCAGATCACGGATGGTTGCAGGAGCCAACTTCTACATTGTAGGGCGAGATCCAGCGGGAATGCCGCACCCTGACACTGGGAAGGATCTCTACGAGCCAACCCATGGTGCCAAAGTGCTGACAATGGCCCCCGGCCTCCGAGCGCTGGAAATTGTGCCCTTCAGAGTTGCAGCTTATAATAAGAAAAAGAAGTGTATGGACTATTATAACTCTGAGCAGTAAGTTGTGTTTAAGTTTTAAGACGTAACAGGCATTCTGAGCAACATTGGCCTTTTTTTTTTTTTTTTTTCCCTTCCGCTAGGTTGGTCTTACAATGCTTGTTTAGTCATCAGTTAAATTGTTAGCTATGTTGTTCAGAGATCAGTCTTTAGATGGGTCTTCAGATTACTAAAGCAGCTTGACTGCAGAATATGGGTACAGTTTCATAGCACAACTAACCTGATTCTACTTTAGCTATCACTGAAAGCTACACTTTTCTTCCCAGGTGCAGGAGTTTGGTTCTGAACTGCAGGCTGAGGGACATTACCAAGTTTCTCTTGGTCTTCAGCTGTTTGTGCTACAGTTACATTGAGCACAGAGGTCTCCCGAGAGGTTGCTGTGGACTGTCATCCATTTTTTGAGTAGCCCCTGGAAGTTTTCCGCATTGTGCAGGATAAATAGATCATGATGTAATTTTTTTTTTTTTTTTTTGGTAAGGGTGTTTTGATTTGAACTTTTTTCCCCAGTTCTTCCACTCCCACTGCTGTGGAACACAAAACCAACTGCCCTTCACATGCCCCAGCACTATCAGAATGCAGGGCCGTTTTGTTTTTCTCCCCGCTAGATACTGTTTGCAGGGTGGAATATGACGACYATCCTCTAGATGGCAATACAGACACATGCAGCCTGCAGGAACAGAGCTGCTGTTGCCACTGCTCGTCCCAGGCAGCACACAGTGCTGGGCTCCAARGAGCTGGAGCTTGGGTGGCTGCAGCTGGCTACATCTCAAGATAATCTGTGTGATGGTGAAAGTGCAAGAGACTCTTGGACCATGTGGTGGTTGTCTCTGTAAGGAGAAAGACAGGGAATAGAGGGTTGTTTGGAAACATGAGAGGATCAGTAGTAGATGATGACTCTATGTACTATGGTACAAAAAACTACTGTTAAGTCTTTTCTGTGTTTTCCATCTATTTGGTGAGAAAGACAACATTAGTTTTTTTTCTGAGTGGAAAAAATGTTTGCAGACTTGACAGCCAGCTATACAATTCAGAAATTTATGTTCCTAATAAGGGTTTGGGAGATTATAACAGCATTTCTTTTATGAATACTTGGGCCATCGCTCTGCTGTATGGCAATATTTGGCTGCTGTGGTACTATTTTGGAACTGAAGTCACGTGGCAGCAGGTACATCTGCAAGCTCACCTTCMTGTAAGGAAAGGCAAGGATAACCTGCTTGCATTCAGGGCTAATCAGGTAGCATTGTGAGTGAGGATGGAGGTAAGAAAAAGACYGAGAAAGCCTTTCTGCTAGCTGGTGCAGTCACAGAGCTGTGCACAAAGCTTTATTTTCTGTATGTTCTATTTTATTATAGTCTCTCTGTTAAAAGTTAAGATCTATGAACCATCAATRAATTAGGCTACTTTAGTATTTTAGCTCATGAGACCACAATGATTTTTAAATTTTATGTGGTATATTAGAGCTAGGCTTAGCACTTCATGGAACCACAGGCTTGAAAAGACACTTGAAAACACTGTGTCTAAACCTAAGATCCAGGAAACTTGAGATTTGAAAAATTAATTTTAAGTGGTGTGCTAGCCCAGATAGAGCTAACTTTCTCTTTATCCAAACTAGGATAATAAATAAAAAGCCTATCATTATTATTATTATTATTATTATTGCTCAAGTCAAAAAGTTAATCTAAGTTCCTGTAGGACACTTGAGCATTTCCACTTCCACAGAAATTGGAACAAATAGTACAGTAGTATGAGTAGAAATTATATTGTACATAGTGGTCTCTGGCTTATCTTAACTATTACTCTTGTAATTTTATAAAATTTTGGATCAGTAATTGTTGACCTAACAAGCTTTGGAAAAACCTGTAAAAATGTGGTTTTGCGGAATTTCCAAATGAAAGTCTTATATGCGGCTGCTGGTAGATTGAGGTGTCAAAACAAACAACAAAAACAAAAAGCCTGAATGCTGAAACTCTTCCCCAAACAGTTGCTGTTTCTTCATCCAAAAAGGCCTCTAAAACAGTTACCACAGACAAGTATAATTTGGGATTGGTGGCTTAATAATTGTTTGGGTCAGCAGAGATTCCCAAGACTTTACAGAAAGTCCCACAAAACGCAGCCACAGACTGCTTTAGAAAAAACTCAATTAAGAAAGGAAATCAGTCTCACAATTTAAAAAAAAAAGAAGAAAAAAAAAAAAGCAACCCACAACAGTGGAAAAATGAATATATACTTTCTTTTCTATACTTGTGAGGGGAGGAAAAAAAAATCCAAACCCTGGTGAGATAGTCTTGACTAAAAGAAACCCATAAGTAAGGTTACTGGAACAGAGTGTTAATAGTTTCCATAAGACRGAAATGCAGCACAGGAACTGAGGTGTTTATCACTTTGTTCATTTCTGGGCCCTTTGCTATGGTCATCAAGCCTCCTTTAATCCTGTCAAACCTTACTTAGAGGACAGTTTTTCCAACAAAAGACACACTATGTCCGTGTTGGTTTGCTGTAATGTCTGTTTTTAAAATGGTAGTAAGAGATTGAAGCTCACTTGATTGTTCTCAATTTATGTGAAGTAAGCATTATCAGTCAATACTATGGCATAATTTGAATATGCTAAAACACTGTAGCTCAAACATAAACCATCCTGCTAATGAGAGAGGAATTTCATTCACAGTAGGTAAAGGATTTGTTTCACTTATGTTAATATTAAGCACGTGATTAAGTTCTGCTTTCACGTAGTTTGCAGTTAGATTTTSAACCTAGCTGATACTAACAAGGTCCTTCAGCATGAAGGGTGCTCCCAACATACTAATGTCTTTGTAATGTTGTGGGATAGCAGTGCTGAGGGACTTTGGACGTGTGGCAGAAACGGGAATTCACAGGTTCTGTATGCCTCTGTGGGCATCTGCATACTGTAGCTTCCTACTTGCAAACTGGTGATTATTTTTTTGTTGTTGTTGTTGTAAGATCTATGAAGTCTTTGAAATTTGTTTCAAGCACTGTTCCATCAGTGTTTGGGGCATTAAAAAAAAGATCACAGAGCTTTCTTCATTGCTGGGATCTCTTGTTATATTACAGTATAAATAACTATTGTGTTAACAACAAAAAAAAGTCACAGATTAAAATACTAGCTTTTGTAAATGAAAGGAAGGAAAGAACCAGTATACAAATGCTCATTTTTTCCCATTTGCTTTATAGCCTTCTTTCAGAAATATGTTCAGTTACAGCATAAACAGTTTGAAGATGAATTGAGCAGAACAAAATAATTCTCGTGTTACTGTGACCAAATCACCCAAGTTTATTTTATTGAAGCAAAGTTACAGGCCATGTATAGTTCTAATGTCTTGCTATCTTCAGTTCCCTAGTAGGGTGTGTAAGGAAGCTGTGTGTCTTTCTGAAACCTTATCAAGGAGGGGCTAACAAGCTTTTGCTGCTCAGACTCCAGTATTGCTACCACATTAAAAATAACCTTTATAGCATTTGCTTTGCTGTYTTCTCTTCCAGATCAGATGAAGACTTTTTTAATATCCCTGCTAGAAAATTAGCCAGGGACTCCCCACATGTCTTTTGGAAATAGTTCTTTGCAACAGAGACAGAATATCTTCAAACAGTAGTAGTGAACAGTGGTCATCTTCCTATCAAGGAACAACTGACACAAATCTTTACATTTGCTTTTAAAAGTTTTCCTATTTGCACACTTATTATGCTTCTATTTTGCAAAATATTAAGGTTATTTTTTTACCTTACTCATGTATTCTTAGGRATCCAGAGTCCTGAAGTGAGAGCCAGAAGATGAGAGCAGCTACGGCTTTGCTGCTGTGTGAATACGTACAGTCTAGATTTAAAAAAAAGAGGCTAATAGTTTTGTGAAAGGGCACTTGCTAATTTCCATACCCTACTGAGCATAATTCAGCACTTAGAGCCAAATTCTGCCCTCTGCGCACACTTGGCTCTCATTTTTGCCTCAGGCATGTGCATCTGAGATCAGTATTTGGCTTTTATTTCAAACAGACAAGTAAAGAATGAGTAATGGATGCATGTTTCAAATTGAGCAAATGGCGTAAATGAAATTGCCATATTTAATTTAAGAGTAAATCATTTTTCTTTGGAACTTGTCATAAAGTTATAGCATTCTGGTCTTGGTTTGACYGTTTTGCTCCCACTAGAAGTAGGCATTTAACTTGACTGGAGCTTTTGCTGCTTGCCTGAGATACCTGAGAAGTTGCTATTAGTTTCCATTGTCTTGTCAATAAATGACAATCCTGAGACAAGTTCACTCGTACATCTATCCAACTGAATTCTGCCATTTTGGGAAATAGATCTTTAGAAGAGGATGTTTTCATCTTTATTCATTTTTATTTTTTCTGTTGAACTTGTGCTTTATTTTGAACTAGCTGTGTCACATGTACTCATATGGAAGCACGTATATACATGCATGTGAAGTGGCTTGCAGTGAGCCAGCAGCAGAAGTTAGGGAGTCTGCCTCTAGTTTTGGAGGCTTTTTATGCWCTTTCCTTCTCTGTGGGATTTCCTGCCTTTCTTGTTATGCTTTTCCTAGTTCTCTGGTGGTACTGAAAGGAAATTCTTCAAAGAGCATGGAGTGCTGGACTACTGCCTTGGCAGGAGGAGCAGAGGCTGCACAACAGGATGGCTGTTTGGCACAGCCCTGAGCCGGGAGGTGGAAATACTTTTTCCTTACCAGCAGTGCTCTCGTTCCTCATAGAGGGTAGGATAGGCCAGATGGAAGCATAGACTAGATTCAGCACAGAGGACATCAGTTSCTGCTGTCCTCAGCCCAGAGGACATTCCATGCTGCTCAGGAATTAAAAAAACTGCATGTTGTATGTTCAAAATATTTTCTTGTCATTGCTAGTCAGATGCCTGGAAATGACAATTGCTATCCAGCATTATACTCTCAAAATGAGTTTTTATTCAGGTTGCAAAAAAGAGGAAGAAAGAAAGGAACTGTGCTTGCAGATTCAACTTTTTAAGTACGTTGTTTTTTTTCTTTCCCCCTCTCCTTCCTCTCTATCTTCCCCCATGCCCGACTCTCCCAGCCATGAAGACTTTGAATTTATATCAGGGACCCGCATGCGCAAGCTGGCTCGAGAAGGACAGAACCCGCCAGAAGGCTTCATGGCTCCCAAGGCCTGGACTGTGCTGACAGAATACTACAAATCTTTGGAGAAGGCTTAGGCCTCTTATTAACTGCAGATCAACCTTTGACGCCTGATTTATTAACAAGAAGGGGACCACACAGTCACCATTTGTGTTACTTTGTTGTGGTGTCTGCCAGGAAGTTTTTCTCTGAAAACAGACTCTTTCTCCCTAACTTAGCATCATTCTTTGCTGTCCTTATGGATTCTATTATGTGCTGGCACCTAACTAACTGCTGGTTTTAATGTCTTCTCTTTTATTACAGTTAATATTCTTGCAGTAGGATTTTTAACTCTTGTCTTTTTTATATTTTACTGCCTCTGTCCTTCGAGTTCTGCAGCTGTTAAATTGATGCAGCTTTTTCACATGTTATTTAAGCTGTTGGTTAGTTTTCGGTTTTAGTAGTTTGTTGGAAAAAATGTAACGGTTAGATCCTTTAAAATGAATACATGCTCTATAAGTGAAGAAAGTAAATAAGAAATATTTAGTATACTTTAACAATAATTTTAAATCTTATYAGCATCTCCAGAAACATCTAACTTTAATTCCTTGCTATGTATAATCAAAAAGCAGAGTTCTATATGCAGTGTAATTAAACTATATTTTTTGCTTTTATTTTTGTTTCTTTGTTCAGTTTTRGAGTTTGAGTTGTCTGGTGCTTTCCTTTTACTGTGAATCAGTAAAGTTGGAGAAGATGGTCAAGTGTTGACTAAAAGAATATATCTAGTTTCCCCTTTTAATAGATAATGAATCCAGAGTTTTTAAGGTCTTTTTCTTATATATGCTTGTTGACATGGATGTAACATCTAGTCAGTAAGGGAATGTTTTACTAATTCGATTTAACTTTTGCCAGTATTGGGTGGTGAATATACTTGTTGAGCCAACTGCAATTTAAAAATAATGTAGGAGATATTGGACACAAATCCGTAGATTTGCACGTTATGAAGTCATTTTCACCTTTTGAAATGAAATCCAGAAAATAAGTGGGAGTGATGAACAGTAATATGAATCATCCTGTAGAGTTAGTTTGGAAGCAGTAATGTCTGCAGGCAAATTAAGAGTGGTGACAAGAAATTCTTAGCTGATGCTGTGCTGAGGCTCTGTTGTGATAGCACTTCTTGAGACCTGCCCTTGAGGGACTCTGTATTTAAGAAGCTTTCAGGTTTTTCCTAATCTTAGACAATAGCCATGACACTGCCAGTATAATGGTGAATAAGAACAGGAGAGGAGCACATGGTTAATTTGCAGGCAGGACTTGCTCTGGGTAACAGTATTTTCTTGTGGCATGTGCAWTTTCACTGTACAGTTCTCATTTTTCCTTCTAACTGGCTCTTTTAAGGAAATTGTACTTAACTGAAAGAGCTACCCTAGAAATAATTTCTTTTTCCAGTGTCTCCCTTTTCTCTGGGGTTCCTTTAGTTTCTCTTAGTGGATAACAACATTAGTTGGCCAATCTTAATGTTGTTTCTCATAGTAGGTTCACCTTAATAAGGTGCTATGGTTTTTGAGGCTATTATTGGATGTCTTCCAGGAGAAAGCAACAGGCCTAATGAGGTAATGGTGGATGTACCCAGCCTATCTTCACATGTGTCTTTCCACACCTGCACTTTCTCCAAAGGAAGAGAAATAATCTGAAGGACATTTAAAATGTTCCTTTTCACTATATTCTAYAGCTGCCTTGATCTTCCTTACAAACAGTCCCTTCCCTGCTGCTCGTGCACAGCATAAAATGACTATTATCTATGCTTTTTGTACAATCCCAGGATGATGGTTGACTTCTAGATGATCATTTTGATGTATTGGACACGTGATGTACAAAGGTAATAAGACTTGTGATCCRTATAATGCAAGGACGATGTGAATACAGCTTTCCAAAATACAGGAGGATTAATGAGGTAGGTGGAGATCACCAAACTCTAATCCTTGGACTTAAGTAAGTGCTGCAAAATTACTGCATTTCCTAGGTGAAGTGATTTGGTCCAGATGACTCCGATTCTCCTAGTACATATGAGCAACTTGAGGAAAAAGTTGAGTTTTTTTTCTAAAGAATCCCAAAGCTAATATTGTGTGTGTGTGTGTGTGATCCATATGCTGATGTTTGATTATCATGAATATTCAGAGTGATATTTCAAGGCAGGATCTGAGGATTAGGATGGAAAAATAGTTGATGAATGCTGAAGTTGCTGGCTTCTAGCTGGTCTTTCTAATTATTTTTCAGCAGAGGACCTAAACACAACCAACTCGGTAGTACAGCAGACATAGGAAATGCAGAACGAGTAGGTCACTTTTTTTAGACACAGTTTGGAGATAAGCAAGCTTCTACATCTGGAGTAATTCAATAAGAATCAGGAGGAGGTAGAAAGGAATTGAAGTTTTGGATGTGGGGTGGAAGAGGGTGGGTGTAGAAATAGAACAGAGCTATCATGGGGCTGTGTAGCCAGTACTGTGAGTGGTTTGAATGTGAAATTCCCTTGCATTTTTTTATTTTCTTAATTTTCAGCAAGCTACGCAGGTGGAACACGTGGAGGTTTAAACTTTGTCAGTTCGTCAGGATTGCTGTAGCATACAAAGTAGTCCGAATCCATTTCCTTTCCTTAAGGATTAAAGGTGTTAATCAAGATCGTCTTCCCTTTTTAAAGCTAACAACTTCAAAGACTAGTTTGTGTGTGTCGCTTTCAGAATTTACACATGCTTCTTGTGTCTCCACACATGAACTTCTAAGCCTTTATGCTAGACATTGTAGGAACAGAGAACAAAGCTCTCATCTCTGGTATAAATTAGCTTCCCTGTGAGTCAGAAGACAACTTTACAGCCTCCATGGCACAGTCTCCAAAGATAGGGAATGGAAAACTCAGGGCTGTTAATACAGGGGAATCCACAGGAGAAAATGAGATGGAGTTTGAATCTGTGTCCGACTTTGAAGGGATGTCTGTCTATCCTTCTACAGGGGCTGGATTTACTGTGATACCTGAACACTGGTAAGAGGTGTGAAGGAATGGTATTCCAGTCTGCAAAGCTGATGCAGAATTCCTTGCTGCCAGTAAAATAATTGAGACTTTAGCCTGGAGCAAGTTAGCTATGAATGAAAAGCATCTTGAGAGCTCTGGAATTAATACTTTGTTCTGGCTTATGAATTGATCCTGGGAACTTACCAAAACTACTGACTTAGATGTTGTGAAAAAAAGAGCGACACTAATCCCATTTCTTTCATATTTAGAGTTTTTATAAGACAGATTGGATAGGTAGGTTGCCACAGGTAGCTTTAAAGCCTGTCATGGCCAATTTGTTGGATATGGGAGTTCTCTGATGGCAGGAAAGCAACTGGCAGGGAAATAAATGTGATTTAAAGGAAGGCTTTGCTAAGGTTTTTCTCCTCAACTATGTTGTTTTACCTTGAAGGAAGCCTGAGGGCTGGARTAGCAGGGCCTCTCTTAAATTTGCTTTCTCATTTTGTGTCCGTATACATGCACATACACAAAAAATGTTTTGATTATGAATAGAGCTGTGTTTTTAAGCTGGGCTTTTGAAGTGTTCATTCCACACTTGAACACATGAAGGGTTTTCGTTGTGTCTCCTGCAAGCTTTGTGTCTGTTCCTGTGATATTAGGATTTTTTTACCTGTATCCCTTTTCATTTTATTTGGTCTGTATTAAAATAACTTTTTCCTTTGTGGGAAGGTGTATATGTTCATGAGCCAGAATCATTCCTGCAACATCTCCAGAATTGTCTGCCATAGACTCATCTTGATATCATTTGGAAGTTGAAGGGGGAACGAACCTCACTGAAAACTAGAAAACAGAGCTTTATAGTCACATCTGGAATTCTTAGGTAATAAATGGGCCCAACTTAAAAGAAGTAACAGTTTTTATATGCCATAAAATTGAAGGAGCTTTGCATACAGGTTAAGGACCGTCACCTGAACTTCATGTTAAAAGCTRACACCACCACCCTTTGAAGTACGACTGTAGTTGTAATGCTACTTGTGTATGTGTCAAAGGAGGGTGCATCCTCATTTTCAGTGGGGTGCAAAGAGTGCCTGAGTCTTTTATCCTCCACAAACAGAGCGGTTTAGCCTGTAGAACACTACACTCCATCTAAATTGTGTGTAATTTTAAAAAGAAGAAAGAATCAAAAGACTTCTTGGTATTCACACGTCAATCTCATAACAGCAGTTACAATGTCAAGCCAAAGGCTTGCRGTTCAGGTTGCAAGTTTTCGATTTCTTTTTTCCTGAATACCTGCAGATCTTGAGGCTTTCTATCTCAGTGACCAGTTTGAATTTCTGTGGTCTAAATCAATTTCTGTCAAGATTGATGGAGCAAAAAGACTCCTTGACTTTTAAACATGGGGATAAAGTGTTGTCCACCCTAGAATGGTAGACTGCTGTCTTGTTGTCTGTGGAAGGTTGTTTGCAGGACTGGTTATAAAGCAATGGGTTTTTCTTTCTAGAATGTGAACACTATATTCTACCATCTGTGAAAATGCATATTTTGATCATTTGTTTCATTGGTTTCCAGGCAATGGCACAGACAATCATGCATCAAAACCATGTTTAATCATGTTTCTTATATTTCTTCTGGGGAAAATTTAGTACTATTGCAATGTAAATGATGATAAAATATGAAGGATCTGACATGATTAAATGAACAAAAATGTGCCTTCATTTTTGTTGACAGCAGAGCAATAAACATGCCATCAGAACTGACGTCAAAAATTCTGTTCAGAATGCAAAGTATTATTGACCCTTAATTAGAGAGTTATTTATAGCTCCTTCCTTCATTATTTCTTCAAGAGAAAAATACTGTTTCTGAAAACTGAAAATGTTTGCCTTTCTTGTTGGCTAGACACACTTTGAATAACAGTGATTCTGTTTTTACTGTTTTGCTACAAGTTTTTCTAATTCATATTCCTGAGCTCCCCTTTGAAAGGACTTCACAAAGAATAATGCATGTTTAAAGCCTTTTCTTTGTCAACATCCTCGTCTTTTAATTATAGTAATTTGATCACTTTTCCCCTTTGAAAAAAGTCTGATAATGGTCAGTCTTACAGAGATTGGGCACAAAAGCTTCACCTAGGGAGGAAGTGTAACTCATTTTCTTTCCATACTAGCCTTTGGCTTAGTTCTTTCCTTTACTCATTTTGGGTGGAATTCTCGTGAAAAACTTTGTGCCTTTTCTGTAACTTTTGTTGGAATATGGATTCAAAGTCTTTCGTCAATGGATTTCTGGAAAGAAATAGGCAGCTGTTTTTTCACATTTTAGTGTGCTTAAAAACAGAATTCCTGATGTACTCAGTTTCTTACTTGCAGATACAACTTGATGGATAGGAACTTGCATTTTTGTCTCTTAAACCCAGACAGTTGTGTCTTTAGAGTATTTTGCTGAATATTTGCAATGAACTGAAAATAATGATCTATTTAGACCAATCCTCTGTAGGAGAGTTTCAAACAAAGACGATTGGTCTTTTTGTTTAGGCATTCTAATTGACTTTCATTTATACATAAGCTGCAGCAGCTTCTCATTTCAGGCTTTCCTACATAACCACATAACTAATAAAAGAGAATTCAGCCTTTTTGTCCATTTTTGATTTAACTGTTATCCAACAAACATGTTTTTCATGGAAAGAGTGCTGAGGAAGTAGACAGCTTTCCATGTGGATTTCGTGAAGCTGACTCTGGAGGGCATCAGCCTAATTTGAGTCTTCTTTTTTTTTTTTTTTTCTTTTAAATGTGAGCTTAAAGACTTTGACTGAAGAGAAACATGATTGTGTGGAGAGTCTGCAGGGTATGTGCTAACTTTCTCTTTCCAACTTTTAATCACAAATGTAATACATGAAGTCTTTTATTTTGACCAGAGAAGGATAAGTCGCTCTATTCTGAAATTCAACGGAATGGGAGATTTAGAAGTAACAAGCTTACCTTACCTAGCCAAGTGAAAACAAAACTGTAGGCTAAGAGGTTTTTTTAATCTAATGGCTTACAAAATGGTTGTACAACTAGAAAAGTTCTGCTCACCAAAACCTAGAAGACTGTGTGCCTGCATGTATCCCCAGGAAGGCTCTCACAATGGTGGAGAATTCCAGCATTGACGATAACTCTCTGCAATGGATTCACCATCCMTTGCATGGTTACTATGGAATCTTAAATGTCTGCTCAACTCCCAAGTGCTGTTTTAATAAAATGTATGCCCATAGTAAATTCCACTCTTGCATCTTTTCTTCTTTTTCCTCATAAAAGTATTGTTATTGTTTCAGGCTGGAARTGTTCTTGTACTTGAACGTGACAAGGGAGGCATCACAGTTTACTAGGGAATTCTTTCAGTTTAAATTGTCAGCTGTGAAAAATATGGGAGAAGTGGCGGCAGAGTGTTCTGTGACAGGAGTTTGATTCTGGTCTGGGTGTGTACACTGGTGACTGCAGTTTTTCTGAAGTTGTAGGCTACTACAGGGCTCAGTTTGTTAGCAGCATTAGTCAGCCTATAAGCTTGCTTTTGTTATCTTTAATGGTTCGCTTAATGATGTAGTCTGTGCACAGTTCTGAGAATTGAAGCTCATAAGTTCTTAAACTATTACGCTAAAATTGCTAGTAAGTTTTCATTAATTTTCATGTATTAAAAATTGTAGAGTACAAATGCTTTTTTTTGGGGGGGGGGGGGGGGTGTTGAGGAAAAGCCACCACCTTGTGATTTTATGCGCTCTGTCGTGGCACAAAATTACAAATAAAGGATAATAGGAGGTGGAGGTGGATGAGCACTTCCTGGATGATCACCTTGCCTGGCTGCAGCTGCTCTTGGTGGAACACCATGTGGCAGTGTAAGTGCCAAGCCCGTAGAAGGGATTTGTGTGAAGTCTGGAAACAGGAGCACAATTTTTGTAGTGCTGTTTTTGGTGTTCTTTTCCCCTTTCTGCTGTGCTATGATACTTTACTTAGATTCTTAGATACTTTGTTAGTATCTATGATTAGGAAGGCTGCTAATGAGGAAAAATAATGAGCTATTTCAAAGCTTAGGAGGCACAGAAGAGATGAKAACTGGGCACACTTTAGCTGCACAACCTTGGGGAAAAATACTTAAGAAAAGTAGGAGCTCTGTATTAAACTTTTAATATCTTTTAATGATAGTCATCTCTTGAACTGTTCTGCCAATTGCTCTGTGTTTTGGTTTCTGTAATACCTATCTGATGAGCAATATGATCAAAGAGATTATACTTTGTTTGCCATTAATCTCTTGCACAGGCCCTGGTGCTTTGGTGTTTCAAGATAAAGTTATAAATAGGGAGAGCCTCCTAGTTTGCAATGTGATACAATTAAGCTGCATCTGGTAGCACTCATTTGCAGAATGTTCACAGAACTGTTCTAACATCATCCATTGCACTGATGCGCAAAMTAGGAACTAATCAAAAAGGCAAATTCATCACAGGCTCCGTTGGAAACAAAGAGCAAAAGAAAAGCCTGCTGTTCTCCAAGCAGAAACACACCAGCCCTGCAATGGTGCTAGGGGACGGGAAACATTAAAACTTCAAACCAACATAGATAAAAGAATAAAGGAATTGAGTTTTAACTAATATTAGCCTTAATCAAGGTTCTTGGTTAAAGGGTTGATTGCCTAAAAGCTGCAAGATTGAGCTTGCTGGAAGAAYCAAGTATCGTTATTCTTTGTTATTAAGATAATTTTCAATTATTCTAGAGCAGCTAAACTTAGTTAAATTGACTAGAAAGGGRCACCTGAAAGTGGAAAACTTCCTACTGCTTTACTTTTCTCTTKATCTGATGTAATGAGCATTTTCAGTCTACTCTCAGAATATAAAGCTGAATCTGCAGATTGATCGTTGTTATGTGCGAGCATATTTATGAGCTCTTGTCATCTCTGAGCTCTGTGGGACAATTGTCCCGGTACTAACGAGAGGGTGCCATTCCTAATGGAGTAATCTGCCCTTAGTGCTCACGCTGTGGGATTAATTTAATGGATGCAGTGGTGAATGCTACGCAGAGGCCTGTGAGAACATGCTGCCTGGGAACAGCAGGCTTAGCGTCACCTCGTTTTGGTAGATTTTCGAGTCGCTTGGACCTTCTTTCTGCTGCAGTCTGCGGTGGCCGATACCATTTTACATTCTGAGGTGAATCTACTTCCTGGCAGACTTATTTCATAAATGCAAAAAAAAAGGGCATTGCGGTTTTGTTGCTGGAGCCAGCCCTTGAAATTTTCATGAGACTGCTGCTGAACAGGCCATGCTGTCTTGTGTATCAGAATGACTAATTTAATTCAAAGACTAGAATATTGACTGAGTACTCTAGCATTTACCAAGCAGTTTTCCCCCATCTATATGTTAAAAACATTTTTATATAAATATTTATATAAATATAGCATAAAAGAATAAAGAATAAAAATGTAGAAGAATAAAATTTCCCTTTGCAAAATTCTACTGAATAAACAAGGCCATGATGGTCTTTCTCAGAACTAAATACCAGTCAGACCTGCTATTCATATGTGACATGCTTATTTGTATTTGCTCTGATCTTTTGCCCAAATTAAAAAAAAAAAAAAAGTAGGAACTGCATGGGATTTAATTACAGGCTTATTTAAGCTTTCTTTTACTTAGTAGTAGAGTATGTATTTATTTGAATAGAAATTCTGAAACATGGTCCTTTCTGCTCTCAGACTTTTTTTTTTAAGAAAGAATTATTTAGCCACCAGGGCTTGGTTTCTTGCTTTTTTTATTTGCTTCCCTCTGCTGGAAGCCTATGTTTATTGTAACAACATCAAGCTATTGCTGTCATAAGTAAAATAATTAAGTGGATTTGTTTTCCTTTGTCTATAAGCCCTACACACACACAAAAAAASTATGCTGATTTGTTTGTTTCTGAGGTACCTGGTTTTATAGTGTTCTATTTCSTCATAAGGAATTCTTAACTCTTAGGGGCATAAAGTTAGACTAAAGTCATCTTTCTAGTGTTCAATATCGTTAGTTTAAGTTGTAAATATTTATTAAAAAATCTGTTCATTTTAATCAGTTTTTTGAAATCATGTAGGTTTGRTGCTCTGCAGTTTTTCATTCCTCTTCAGAAGAACCTGTCACATCCAAATTCTGCCACTTTAGGTTCTACAGATGTATACCTAGAAGATATTTATCCTCACCTGTCATTACCCAGGTTGTTTTRCTTGTCAGGCTCAAAAAGTTCCATTAACATTAAAAAGTGAAGTGTAAAACTTCAGCTGTCTTCAGAAGCAGACTTTTTTTTTTCCAGGTTAAATTTACATTCAGTTTTCATGCTATGATAATATCTTTTACTGGGAATATGCACCAGATATAGTACCCTGTTTGTTGAGGACGAGCTACCTTCTTCTGGAGAGCAAGATGTATAGAGAAATCCTCTTACCAGATGAGTTCGTACTCAGTGATGAGTGAATTACCTTTTCTCTATGATGTGCAGAATTCACCGAGTAGAATTCTGTTTATTTAATAGGAAACACATTGTGGGATATACTATAGAAGGTCMTTTTTAAAAAGTCTGTGTGTAATGTAAAACAAGAGTTTTTTTTGCGTAATGAGGTGACAATTGAGAGGCATATTTTTCTTTAATAGTGCTCATGTTCAAGAGGTCTTTATTTGTGTGTGTCTGTATACATATGTCTGTATGCATACATATATATATGTATACAGGCACACATATATAGAGAGAAAAGTAAAAATAGAGAAAGTATCTTAACCACAACATATGCTTCCACTGAATTTCATCTGCTTTGTTCTGCGACAGAGCCACAAATTGTCCTTATTGGAATTGCAGGCCAGTGCAGATATGGAATAATGAGCTGGATTCCTTGCTTCTGACTCAGCCAAGCAGTGGCATAGTCTGGTTATTTGTGCAGAGGACAGGTGCATCGCCTCTGGCAGGTATAGTGTTCTGTCTGTTGAGGCTTTATCTTGCATTGTTGTTCTGCCAGCAGTTGGGAAAAGATGCTATGTGCTCGATCTTAGCATATTGAAAAGCAATAGTACGAAAATCAATGAGGAGGAGCAAATAGGATGAATCAGTATCTTTTGGACGGGATTGAAACATTTTTTTTTAAGATTAAAGGAGCATACAGAATATTATCTGAAGCACTTTGAGGTTACCCACCTTTATTTGTCAGAATTATCTTAGCCGAACTTCTTCGACTCCTTGTCATCGCTAGAGAACAAGAGATGCGCACCTGCGTCGGGATGTCAACTCTGTCTTGAATTGCCCTGTGAAGGTGACTTTTCTCACTGACTATACAAGCAGAAGAGAGGCTGGCTGGCTAGTATTGCCTTATAAATAGGTAGCTGGTTAGGTACAGGTATCTAAAGCTAGAGAAGAATGTATTTGTCCTTAGAGAGCTGCATCTTGTGTTTATGCCTAGTGGTATTCCTGAAGTCAACCCACACTGAGACTGGTCTTTAAGGACAATCATGAAACGTTTGTCCTTCTTATACCACTTCCTAATTTTAACAATCTTTAGTTTTTGAAAGCATTAACRATACAACAATCAGTTTGTTTGAAAATTTATTTAGTTCTCTTCCTCCTTCCTTTTCAGAAGTTAAATGTAGTATAATGTCTATCAGGTTGGAAATGTGGTCTTACAGCACTTCGCATGTCCTAACTGGCAATTGCAGCATGGGTCTTCAGTATTTTTCTTTCAATATTTCCTTGAAGTTGGGGAACAGGGAAAAGGAAGCTGCATTGAGTTCAGCATATAGTGCCTGTCCGCTCRGAGAAGTGGACTCAACCCAGCTTGTAACAACTGACTTTAGCTGAACTCCACATGTATGATGACAAAGAAAGAGCAGTTCATTATGATGAGAAGTTTCTCTGTTAAGACAAAGAACGAGACTAACTGCTGTTAGCATTTATTTCTACTGAGGATTTCACAAGACTGTTTTAAATTCAAAGCTTTTAATTTCTTTTCTCTTGTAATGCACAGGATAGCAAATTCATGTTTTGAATTAACTTTATATTCATTTAGAAAACAAGAGAAAAAAATCACTTTTAACCTTAATTTAATCACTTGGTGAAATTAGCATTATTTTAAGAGGCAAATTCTACTTTAAACAGTTGGGGAGTTCTGCAAGACCTAAGTTGAGCTGGACATAACTGTTCCACTTTTAGGAGTATTTTTCTCCTTGAGCCATTGGCAAACCAAAAACCTTATGTCCTTAATGATAGAAAGATATTTTCCTGTGTGCAGTTCTTACGATTAAGCTACAGCTCAAGATTTA
Organism: Nothoprocta perdicaria; assembly: GCF_003342845.1. Taxonomy (NCBI): domain Eukaryota; kingdom Metazoa; phylum Chordata; class Aves; order Tinamiformes; family Tinamidae; genus Nothoprocta; species Nothoprocta perdicaria. The sequence goes on from NW_020455988.1 coordinate 1,662,159, forward strand.
ACAGGGGTTGATTGTCCTTTTCTCTTATGCCAGAATGTGTTCTGGATATATTAATGACAAGATGTTTCCTACCTGGAGGAATTGGGAAACGAAAAATCTCATAAATATACATGGTGGGTCTTTTTTGTCTTTTTTTTTTTTTTTTTTTTTTGAAAGGACAACCCCCTTGTTCTTATAGTATGTAACAGAAATATCATTAATTAAAAATAATTCAAGAATTGAATTGGCAGTTCATACGAAAAATAAAAGGATCATGTGCAATAGACTGTAACTTCTGGAAAAAGAAATTGAGATAGTTTTCTGGAAACAGTTTAACTTGTGATCCCTGTAGCCTCTCTGCATAAATCCATCCATGGCTCTTTCCCAACTTTTCTTGTTGTCACTCTTCCATCTACTCCATTTTCCTCTCTTTTAATTTGTTTTGGTTTTGAATTTTGTCCTTTTATGTTCTATACTCCTGTGTCCTGGGACTATGTTACGATTAAGAGGTAAAAATTCCATGAAATTTAGTATTTGCTAAAGTGAAGTCTTCTGCACTTAATTTACATGCTAGCACTTAATGCCCTTGATTTTCTTACCTTTATATTTTTTAGATGCTTTACAAAGCATGTCATTTGAATACCTTTTTTTCAGGTATCTTTTCCTCTTTTAAAATTTATATTTATTAATTTTTGGAAATAGGTAATCTCAGGGAAAAAAAACAATGTTGTTGGAAAAACCATCTGTGAGATCACAGCATAGCATGACTAAAGCCTGTTAGAAAAGGATCCTTTGCTTAGCACCATGAGGCTTTGCTAGTTTTGAGTGCAATGACAGTAGAGGGCTTATTTACCACTAGCTGGGAAAGCCTACGCTGGTGGGAACGGACGTTGCTCTATGAGCAGACTTGCACGTTTAGATTTGGCTCAAACTCGAAATGTTCAAGGCCTTTGAAGGTTCACRTGAAGAACAGGCCTTTGAATTTGGCCTTTCACATAAGGGTGAGTTTTAACCTGGGTATATGGATTATCCTACATAAAAGACCTTCATCAGCTCTTACCATATGGTTAAAACATACATATTTTTTCTGTTACCTCCAGGCCCTGTAAAGCAGCTGGTATTAATGAATAAAAATAGCCAGCAAAATCATAGCATGTGGTTGCTAGACTGAACAATTTATAGCCAGGAGTCCTGTGGATTACTAGAAAGAAGAAGGAAAAAACCCCAAACACCTGACCTCTGAAAGCACATATGAACTCTAAATTTCATCTGCATCTTCAGCACCTGTATTGCTCAAGGCAACAGAGTATGTAACTCATCAGCAAGTATTAATTTTATTCCTATTGCTGAAAAATTACAGGGAAGGGAATTGAAGCTTGAAGGGTGTGGTGGTTTTGGTTTTATTTTTTAAACACCCCTTTCGTAGTTTGTCTTCTAAGTGACTGTAGTATAAAGCTGTTCATAAATTTCTGAAAAGCACCAGGAGAGAAGATATTTGTTTTTTTGTCTCAGAAAAAAATGTAATATAATTAATAATATGAATTTTGGAGGGCAGATGAAGTTGACTTACCTAAGTGCAAAATCACGAGCTCTTATGTCATTGCTCTTGATYAGAATTTTGCTTTTTGAAGAGAAAAAAAAAAAAAGGGAGATGTGCCCTCATTTAGAAAGAGCAATGACAAAATGTTGCATTTTGGTACTTCAGGAAATTATTTTAATACCTGTTTGTGTTTCATTGCTGGTAGCTATCAAGCTCAATGGAGGAGCAGCAGACTTTCCTTGTACGTTTATTGAGGCTCTACTTGTGTTTCTCTGTGCACCCCCCCCCCCCCAGCATATGTAGGTGGTTTTGTTTGCAGTTTGTGTATTAGCGAATTCATCACTTATTTCTCATAAAGTTCAAATGGGGAGGTCAGTATGAGATGTAAAACCTACAGAACGGGAATTCTAAACGGCATAATAATATTAGAAAAATATGCTGGAACTTAATTGGCAATGAGACTAAAATAGCTAGTGCAGTTCTAGTTCAGTTCTAGTGTGGGTGGGGGTTTGTTGTTGTTTTTTTGGTTTTTGTTTGAGAATGATCAAAATAAATGTAGAATGAGAAAATATTTTATAGATAGGTATTTAAAGTTCTGCATTTATTGAAATTATTCTAAAAGAAAGAAATGAACAAGTTAGGTTAACTTTGGGGAGGAACAGGAGTCTGAGATCTGGAGAAATGCACTGCAGGAGTCCATGTCTCAAAGCTAGGCAGAGAAATTCAAATGAGACAAAAAAGGCATTTTGTAGTGAGAGTGGTTACCAATTGGAAAAAAAAAATACAAAGAGAAATGCTAAGTTTCTTTTTTTCATAAAAGGGCCATATGCCTTTGAAGTGTGTTCTAGAGAAAGAAATTKTTGAAGAACACGAGGAGAGTCCAGGTGAATGCTGTAGGTAAGAGAAGGGACTGTACAATGGTACCCAGTTGGTCCAGAAGACCGTTTCTATGGAGTAGGTTCATGTGTAACATAATGTGTTGTGAATGAGAAGTTCTCAGCTGACATACAGCGCTTGGGCACACAGGAATGTGCCTTGCAGAAGCGTTCCGCAGTAACCAAATTCTTCTTCTTTATAAGGTTGAGGGCACCAAAAGCTGACAAATGATGTCAAAGGAGAAGCAACGTATTTCCTGAAGATGAAGCTTGGTGGATCTCTGATCTCCGGAAAAGCAGACGGGGGTAAATGCCTAGTGGTTTTGTGGCTTCGTTAGAGAAAAATTCTTGGGATATGGAAATTGTAAACAGCAGTAGTTGGGACACTCTGATTCTTTTGGCAGGCCAGCAACTCTAGTGAGAACTCCGATTTAACAATTAAACCCCATTAAATTATGTGGCAACAATTTTAAAATAGCATCAAAGCACAATGCATGGCACTATTGTCAAGTTTTAGATTTTTATTTACCTACCACTGCTGGTAATGCCATATTAGAAATCTAGAAATATATCTCTTGTTAGCCAGTGTAACACATCAGTGTTTCTACTTGGCAAATGTGAAGCTTTTGTGTACGGAAGGCTCTAGTACGAGCGCTTTGGGTTTGTACTTGAAAGAGCTGATCACCTGCAGTACTTGCAGGCTGCCAGCGTTGGGTAACGATTTGCTATGAATGTCAGACCAATCTTAATGCTTGAGTGCCCAGGAGAGGCTAAGCTTGAGTTGAATAAGGAATGTGTAAGGACAGGAGGTGCTTTTCATGTAGCTGCCTCTTTAATAATAAATAAATAAACAAAAATTGTAACAGAAGATATAATGGCAAACAAAAAAAAAAATAAAAATTACTCTAAGGCAATTAGTGTTTCCTGCAATGAAAAATATTAATATGGGCCTTTAACAAAAAGAGTTTATAGTTGTTCTTAAAGGTAGATATATGTGTCTGTAGCAGTGAGGGACTTCAAAATCTCTTGGATTAGAATGGAGGTATTTGTATGCAAGTTAGGCATTTTTGCCAGGCAAATTCAATTCCTAAGCTCCCACATGTGAGGCATTTCTAATTATACCCAGCTGAAACTTAGCATGCCAGCTGCCAGCCCCTATTGCTGTCTTTTTATTGCTAGGAGAGGGCTAGAACTTCTGATTTTTGGAAAAATCTTGCCCACAAATGACAAATTATTTCTCATTGTGGTTTTATTAAAAAAAATCCTTGAGTGTTTTGTATCAAGTAGTATAACTCTTTCCCTCTCTTAACATATTCTTGGTAATAACGTTTTAAAGTGGAAATGCCGCACAACGGAACAACTTGCCGCATGCAAAGCCCTCTCCCAAAGGAAAGGCCTGATTCACTCAGAGTTCAATGGTCACACACACGCACAAACTGCTGGTAGAAAGCAGTGATGTAAACACACAGAGCACAAGCTGCTCCAGAAATAAGCTTCTGTGCAAGTTCTTTCTTCTGCTGTCTCATGATAAGATTTTGCCTTTCAAAAGGAGTAACCGGGGTTAAGTGTGTGTATCTAGGGTTCTTTTGGACTGGTAGGCTTGCTGTGACCTCGAGAGTTCTGCCTGTACCACGGTGGCTTTGTTACCTGCTGATGGAAAAACGTGTAGAAAGCAAAGAACTTCTGTATAAAAATCTGGGCTGTATTTACTAAATTCTGCCAGTCTGGTACTGTTTACTAAGTAAGAGTGAAAACAGCAAAAAATAGGTGCAACTATATAGCGAGAAGTATAATAATGTATGACCTTGCAGGGTTGTGAAACATTCTTGCTTAATCCAAGCAAAAAACTCACGTATTTTTGCATTGCATCCACTATTTACAAGAAATTTAAGCTTTAATTATCGCTCTTGCTGACCTGACTAGCATTATACACCATTCACAATTAATCAGAGCCCTGCATTAAATCTGGACAGTTTTGAAGTATGGAGTTGGATGTCACAATTAGTGCTGCTTGACAGACCAAAGAAAAAGAAAAGAAAGGAGAGAAGAATCAATTAAAAAGAAAAAAAAGGAGAAAAAAAAAAAAAGAAAAAAAAATGTATCCCAAGCTTGGCGATGGTGCTTTCCCAGAGAGTTTCAAGCCTTTCATACATATGCGTGTGTTCAGGCATGTAGGCACACACTTTCACAATCATGGCATTTCATTGCACTTGCTATTTAAGGAGTAGATCRTTAGCTCACAGAAAATAAAAGGTGTGTAAAAATTACGCTGCCATTTTCATTGAAGGTTTGTATGCATCGTGTCATTGGCTACTGTAATCTTCTCACATCTGAACTGCTATGAACTGTTCTGTGTGCTTGCGCTGGACTACACTTGTCTAAAAACACTATTAATTCTGAAAAGTGTAAGCTTACTCTTTGCCATAGAATGTCCTATGAGAAGTAGAGATATTTATATATATATAAATAAGCTGTTATCTACCTTCCATTTGCATCAATTTACCAGCATCAATTTATCCAGTTTTCTGTATTCAGTCTTCTGTAAAGTCCATGCAGGGTACATTGAGTATTATGTCTATTCATGCTTTTAAATTAATGCCTGAAAGTAATATTTTTAAAATCTCATCGTACAAGGGATGCTGTTGCTACATCAAATTACTGAGAATGATGGGATTTGTAGAAATCTGTGGCAATTCTGTTGCTGACATATATTGCATGGACCTGGTGAAATGATACAGACTGAGCTACCTGGGCAGCAGCCTGCCAAGGACCTTAGAGCTCTGCTTTCAGAATCATAAAAGAAAAGAAAAAAAGATTAGAAAATATGATRATAAGCCAAACTGTGTCAAAAATAAATGCTGAGTACATTTAGTGTCTGTCTTAAGAACTAAAATGTTTAATTCCTCTGTTTCTGTGCATGAAAGAAGACTACTGTCACTCTGAGAACAAGGTCTGTTGAGGTGATTTGATAAATCTTCATAAGAAATGCCAAATACTGTTGTGGGAAGAGGTGAGAGCTTTACATATTGGCTGGATCCATTAGTCTTACTACAAAATGTATTGTTTTTTTTAACTAACTTATCAGCACTTGCTTGTTCTACCCTAAGCAGAGTGAATATAGCAAACAATGTATAGTCTTTTCTGATGCAGGAATTTTATGCAAATCAAATGATTTAAAAATGCATAGTAAGGGCTTCTTATCTTTCAGTGAGTTAGGGAAACTCTTTTTGTATGAGGAAGACAGCTTAACTCTTCCCCAGAAGACTTTCTTCCTAAAGAATTTCTATGAACTCCATCTGTGTCTTGGTATTATGTAAGTTAACAAATCCCTAGGCTATAATAARTACTGCCTAGCTGACCTTTTTAAACAACAGTTTAGATGGTTTGTTTTCAAACCAAAGTTATTTGTAAAAGAAACAAATGCAACTCTTGCTTTTATTTAATACTCATTGAATCAATTCATTTTCCCGTAAAAATCAGATCATTAAGACCTGACAGTGGATTGAAAAGTAAGGACACCTAATTCATCATTCCAATTGAATCGGAGATCCAATTTGATTATGAAGTACCTTTTTGAAGGCATTTGTAAGCATCTCTGAATCTGTGCCTGATCATCTTTCCAATCAAGACCAAGTATCTATTAAGACTAAACATTAAAATCCAAGCTCTTTAGAAGAGAACTGATAGACTCCTAAGGCTCTAAATTCTAAGACTTTGGTAAAATAAAACACTAGGAGATTTCATTGGAATTCCTACTTAAAATTAAGAATTTTGTTAACTTTTTTTTTTTTTTTTCATTTAGGCTAAGTTCTGAAGTGAAAAGTGTGCTGAAAAGGTCTGGGGGAGTCCTGGTGAACTCCAAACCGAACCAGAATCAGACATGTGCCCCTGTATTAATATGCTGAAACAAGTCAGGAGAGGCCACTAACATGGTCAGCCACCTGGAGCACGTAAAGTACATGGAGAGGCCAAATGAACACACATTGCTCAGCCTGGGAGGAGAGAAGGCTGCCYAGAGGGAGTGTTTAGAGAAGATGGGGATAGACCCTTGGAGGTGCATAGCAATAGATGAGAGGCAAGAGAAACAAGTTGCAACAAAGAAGCCATAATAATTTTTGGAAAAGAAACTTTACGGTGAAGGTAGTCAAATGTTAGGAAAAAGTGGCTCGGAGAGGATGTTGAATTTCTGTCCTTTGATTGGGTTATCTGGAATCTTTTTTTCGTCGAATATTCACTCGGTCCTCATCTACACCTGTTGGAGTTCAACGCGGTCTTTTTGTTGGAATGGAGTCTCATAAAGACTACCAACTAGCCAACAATGACTATGTGTTTAAAAATGTATGATGATAATGGCTTGTGTTTTAAAAATATTTTAACATAGTCTTTGACTAGAATAATTGCGCTCAGCTACAGTGCAAGAACAATTTGCCAAATCATCAGCTGAAGCAGGAGGTTCCAGTTTTGCARATCTTCAGGGGCTCCTGGCAGAGGAGAAAGCTGTATTATATATATGCTGACAAGTGAAAGATAGCAAGTTTTCCACTCACTTGGATCTTGTCAATTAAATTACTCTCCAGTGCCTATTTGTAAGAGGCACTTGGGAAGTCACTGCTGATGATAGAAGTTTAAATCTGATTCTGCTAGTTATCAAGTAATTGCACATTTTGCTTGAATAAGTAGAGTCTGGCTTAAAAAGAGGGAAAATTACCACAGCAGTAAAGCCTACAGGAAACATCTCTCCTTAAATCAGCGTCCAAATCCATACTCAGCAAAATTCCTAAATGAAAATGCCTCTTTGCAAAGTGAGTCAAAGCAGGTTAAGTGGCAAACTGTATTACAGCATTTACATAATAGACAACTAATAATTAAATTATGAAAATATACATAAATTTACTCCTAAAAATCTGTTATGGGCTAAAAAATGGAATTTTCTATGAGGATAACCGTATATCAGATCAGTGCAATGTAGGATTGAGGCAGATTCCATAATGTTTTGAGTGTTTTTTTTTTTTTTTTTTAATCCAGTGAGTGTCCAGAAGATACAAAGAGAAATGCTACCGATTTGGTGAAGTATTTGTAATTTCTTACTTTTGAGTATTAAATAGTGGACCTTATGGCAAAAGGAAAAAGATCCTAATCACTCTGTGACATGTTAATAGTATAGATATTTGCCTGTGGGGGTGGTATTTTATTCATTTTAATAACAGCAATTTTCTTTCTGCCTTTCTTATTTAAGTTGTGGTTCAAACTCTCAAGTTTCCATTGTCAATATTTGAATGAACTTTTTTTAACCAGATCCAAGTTTTAACACTTAGCACTCATATTTTCACTGTAAATTAGCTCCAAATTATTCTTAATTTTCTTGTTTGAATTCTTTCCCTTTTAATGGTATTTTTCTTGCAAGTTTGTTTGTTGAAGGGCACAGAACAAGGGTGCATTGTTAACAGCTGTGTCTTCAAAAATAATTAATAACAGAGGGTGCCTCTTTGGTCCATGCCATGATGTAACTTTAAGCCATGTTTTCCTGATTTGTTGGTACAGAAGTCTTTGGGGATTAGGCTCTAGCTAGTTATTTTGCATGATGCCTGACTCAGTAGGATTGTGTTCCTGACTGGGGCTTCTAGCCACTGTTGTGACATGCACATATGATAACATGATTTTTTTTTTTGACAGTATGTCCTTCCTCCAATGAACTATTGGTTTTGTTGAACATTTTTTTCTTCCAGCTATAATACGATAGCTTCCATTCCCCACCCTCAGCCTTATTTTATCATTTACAGCCTTATTTGGTGCTATGTAAAAGCAAATAGATTATTAAATGTAAAACAGAGGTACAGAACGTTCTTATTCACTGTGTTACTTCCAGTGGTTGTGCGCTTTTTTTAAATTTTTTTTTTTATTTATTTTTTTTCCTCTCTTCCTTCTGCATCCTTCAAAAGTTTTCATTACTGGGATAGAGACATGATTAGGAGGTCCTTTAGGCTGGCTGTTATGTGCCTGAGAGTAACTTTACTCTGTAAGGAAGCAAGATGTCAGACCTATGCCTGTGAGGKCTTCTCCATCCAAAGAATCTTGGATAAAGGTTCTCTTGGCATGATGATAAAGCAGTTTACTTGTATTAGTCAACATGATCAGTGTGTTTCAATCACCTGCTGTAGACCATAATTCGACATGCAACGAAGATACTGCCTTTCAAGTCTGTGAAGTTTCTTCTCTGAAGTGTGCTCTGGGATCCAGAGTGTCCCTGTACCCTGCCATGACCTTGCCTTGTTCCCTGGTGATGAGCTTGACCACTTTTGGAGAAAGGGTGGTCCGATCTTGGGGCTGGTCTGTATTTTGCCAGCATCATCAGTTTCCCACATCTGGATATGTGTGTAAAGGAGGGATTATATGACAAGTTCCCTGTGTCAGAAGAATATGTTTCTTAGTTTGCATTAAAAAGCATACATTAAAGAGAAACAGAAGGGCCAAAGCAAGAGCAACAATAGAAAAGAGGATATAGATACATAGTGAAAGAAAAGTAAATGATATCAGAATTCAAAGAATGCAGGAGAATTAGATGCTATTCCTTTCACAGTTCTAGGGAAAAAATGTATATAAAATTGCAGGTATAGTAGCAAGTAGTTTTACTACATCTGCCTAATCAGGTAGTTCCCAGGAATATCTCAAAAGTACGTGAGGAGAGGCAAAAATAGAGCTTGAGATGATTACGAGCCTCATCACAGTATTATGCAGAGCTTTGGAACAAATTTCAAAAGGAAGAATAATTTGAAGATAAATGGAGTATGGAATTAAGTGAAACAGTCTCCCTAAAAAATAGGTCAAAGCCAGCTAAACAAATGTTTCTTGAAACTGGAATAACTGTCAGTGTTACAGTGTTACTTGAAACCCAGTATCAATTTTCCTGAAGTCAGTAACTATGTAGACACCAGACCGAGTTAGATCAGCCTCAGCGTTTGTCTGATAATCAGGCGGTTCTGTCTGTCATGAAAAATAATGAGGACGGGCTGCCGGTTGCTGCTATCGGTTCCACTGCCTTTTCAGTGTTGTATAAATAAAACTTTTGTTAGTAGGTGCTGTGCTAAGGAGATCTATTTTAGGAATGGTAGAACTTTTTAATACAACTCTTTTTTTTCTTTCTTTTCCCCTCTCTACAGAGTTACAGGTTTTCCCCTGACTTTTTTCCCCCTGCTTTCAGGCTTGACTAGGTACATCTTGTTAACTAGAAGACTTTAAGTTAAACTCAGGCAATATTTGAGGGTTACAAAGTGTGACCTTTTAAATTAACTAAGGTTGGGAAGGAAGAAAGTGCAAGTAAATCTCAACAAAAATACTGGATCTTTCTGCATGATGGAAAGTATTAGTTGCAATGCAAACTTAGTTGCTTGGGCTTATTGCAAATCGACAGACTAAAGAGATCACATTTTATGTTAAACAGAAAAAATCTTCTCCTTTGTACGAATAGTTAAAGGCATTACTGAGATTTAAAATTGAAATTCTATTCAACAAAAGGAGAACTGAGTAATATTAGAATTATGCAGTTGTCACAGTCTGCCAGGGATTACTCTTTAGCTGAAGTGATAAAGATTTGTGCTTTGAAGAAAGTGTTATTATGTATTACTGTTCTATTATGAATACTTGTGTGATAACTGCACTAATCTTAAATTTCATTTATTTTAATAAATATTTGCTAGCGTGCATTCAGTGTTACATGTATAAAATGGTCCTGCAAATGGACGCATGGTAGAAAAGAATTTTTTCATTTAAATATTAGAAAATATTGCCTTCTAGCTGGCAAGAAGGAACATATAAAACAGAGTTGAACTGCAGTCTCACTTTTTTCTTCTTCTTTGAGGAAGGTAAAACCAAGTAACCATTAACTCCCTTTAATTTCATTATCTTCATAGAAAGACAGATAAGTTRCACCTCATACTGAAAGTGCTAGGTGGCTAGAATTACAAAACTTTGTATATTTCTCTTCACTGTCTATGAAATTAAAAAGTAATAGGGCCAAATGAGGGCAACATCTGAGAAGCTGAAAAGTGGCTAGGACAGCCACTAATGCCACTTGAATGCATTAGCACAAGGGCATATCATGATGCTACATAATACATATAATCCACAATCTTCTAACCTTTCCTCATCTTTCCACTGACTAAAAGTTAATCTAGAAAATATAAATGTCTTTGTAAAACTTCAAACAATAATAATCAGTATAGCTGATTATAAGCAGTAATAGCTAACACTTCTGGTCTTGTTTCAGTTGGTGTTTTGTTGTTAGAAGCCAGACCTTATAGGTTAAAATAAATATAAAAGCAAGTCTTCTAGTAGGAGAAGCCTCTTGTGATTGTTAAAATATTCTTGTATCTTGAATGGGTATAGGAAGTGCTTTTCCTTAGATGAAGAATAAGAGGCAATTGTTATTGTGCATGCTTATATTTGACATTTGAGGATGAGCACCAAAAATATGAATATGACAATATGCCCTAATAATATGCTCCTGAGGTTTATTTTCTGTAAAATACTGCAAACAAAATAATTCATTGGACAGATATCATCTGCATTTATTCCATCATATTTGGCTTTGTTGAAAATCATAAATAACATGGTTTGGTACATAACAATTTGATTTTTCTTTATCTTTTTATTAACAGTTGGTCCTCTATCCCTTCCTTGCAGTTGTTGTCAGCAAGATGGATGAGAATGGATCATTGTGAATTACTGTCTTGTTTCAGAGCCTAAATCACTTGTGAAAATAGAAGTAGATGGTAGACAGTGAAGGAAACCTTCTAAGGGCTGCCATGCCAATGGCGTCTTACTATATATAAAGTTCCCKCTTGACCGATGTATTAATTGCAAGTATTTCTCAGGAAGATCTCATCTTTGAGAAGAATAGGCTGCTACTTGTTTGCAGAAAAAGTTTAAGCCTTTAAACTACAGAAGAATTTGAAGGAAGTTGTTAGTGGGTTGGTCAACAGACTCGTCTGTGTCTCATCATGGAAGACACTGCATTGCAACCCATACTTCAACAGCTGTGTACACAACACCTATACTGCAGGTAAGGAAACTATTATGAGCTAGTCTAGCGCATGCCTCCCTATCATATAATCRTTTATGTTTGGGAAAGACCTTCAAGATCAAGTCCAACTGTGAGCCCATCACCGCTGTGGCTGTTAAACTTTGTCCCTATGTGCCTTGTCTACAGGCTTCTTGAACACTGACAGGGATGGTGACTCTACTACTTCCCCGGGCAGCCTCTTCCAATGCTTCACCACTCTTTCTGTGTAAAAGTTCTTCCTAACATCTAACCTAAATCTACCATGGCTCAACTTGATGCCCTTTCCTCCTGTCCTGTGTGAYGGGGCCGTGTGCAATGCAACTGGGCCATGTGCAATGCGACGGGGCCGTGGGCAAAAGGGTGGGGCCGTGGGCAAAGGGCAGAGTTGTGTGCAATGGTGGGGGGCCATGTGCAAAAGAGTGGAGCCGTGTGCAAAGGTGAGCAGTACTTACCATAAAATTGCCTTTGATTTGAGAGAGAGAAATCTTTTTTCTTTCTTTTTTTTTTTTCTTTTTTTTTCTTTTTCTTTTTTTTTTTTTAAGATGTTCTAACTGGAAAAGTTTGTTTCTTTCTGTGGTAATGCTAAACAATATAGCAGGCACTGAACTAGAGATACAGAGGAGAAAAAAAGTTATCCTGTGGGTTCCTAAGATGAAATATTTTTTCATTTGTTATCCAAGTGTTGTAGTAGAAATATTTGAGGTAAGTGTGTGTTCTTTCGGAGGTGTATGAAATACTCCTGTTTACAGCAACACTGTCTATTTTTTTTCAAATGTGACCAATGATATTTGTACATTGTATCTTTTTAAGACATCTTTTGTTCTTCTCTTAGGGAGGCTTGAATCCAGTTCAAGTTCAAATTATGTAAGGATTAAGAAAATACTTGTCATATGCTTACAGGAGAAATATAAGCAAATCRGGATCCCCATAATGCTATAGTGAATAAAATGAACCAATTATTGTTGATTATCGTGTATATGAAGTTTATATGAAGCTATAGCTTTATGAAGTTATTTCCTTTTCATATAGGATGTCATAAATTCTTTTTTTACTTGGATCATAGTCAGAAATCTATGATCAGATGTAGGCACCTAATTAAGAGATTTAATTTAACATAGCAAGTTACTCCTTTGCATAGATGTTGCAAGATATGCAAGCTACTTTGCATAGATTTGCAAATTGGCCCTTAAGTGCTGCAAAAGGGATTTGAACAACAAGATTTTTCCTGATCAAACTTGATAGGCAGTTTTAAACTTTGCTATCTGGCCATTTATATATTGTTTTGCAAAAATATTTAAGTGTATGTTTATGCATGAGCTATCCTTTRGTATACATGAGCTGCCTTTAGTGCCATCTTCTACTATTTTGGAAAGTTAAACGTGTGAATCCTTGATGCGCAGGGATGGGGAGAACTGAAGGTCCTTTAGGCTTCCATGAAGAGTTTAAAACGGGGTGGAGTGTGTTCCTAGGGGACAGTGGTCAGAAGTATTTTGGGTAATGTGCTGAAGTTGGTCAAAAGTCTTGATGCAACTCCTAGCTGCTTTTTGTCTTGGAGTAAGAAAAAAAAAAAACTGTTGCTTTTGGTTTTGAGAATGCTTTTTTGAACATTTTTGAAAACCATAACATTGGGGAAAAAATAGAGATGGGGATTTAAAAAAAAAAAAAAACACCTTGGAATGTCATGCTAGAGAAGTAGAAGTGATAATTAGACCTTCCTCTGCAATGGAGGAGTGGTGAGCTTTGCCTTATCTGGCACCTTACTCAATTTGGACTTATTGAAGGTTGTTTTGTGGCTCTGAGCTAAAGGGTCAGTCTAGCACACCTAATGTTTATGCGCATAAAGAAGATTGGCACTAGTAAGTGAGATGAACTCCGTGTTTCAGGTCTGTAGTTTAAATGAGAGACAAGAAGATGTTGCGAGCCGTTTTCCAAGCAGTGAAGTAGCACTTCAGGAAAGAAKAGCAGAAAAAAGAAAGCTAGATTTCTGTTGAGGTATTTTTTGTGGCTTGACCTGTAGTCATGTTGCAAGCAGGTATGTTAATAGTTGTAGCACTGTGATTATTAGTTTAAGTGCACAAGGAAGCTATCAAAAAAGCATCTACATTTTTGCTATTGCTTGGAAAATTGTTGCCCTGTTATTCAAATGTTATGGTAAATGGGACGTAGCCTTCTTGGTAGCATTTGTAGAATTTCTGATAGTGACTTTTGCTTTAGATTTTAAAGCTTTCTACTAGACATGACTTGGAAATACTTAAAAAAAAAAAAAAAAACACACTCTTGTCTGCTTCTGCTCAGTTTCTGACTGTTTGAGCATCGCACTGCGTTCATTGCTCAGCAAAAAAAAAGCCAGGTTGGGGTACTGTTGGTTTTTACATTGTAAATTAGACACTAATTAGGTAGAATGCTAATGCTTAAGTTTCAAATCATACAGATTGATTCATATCAATAAATGCTCTTGAAAAAATATCTATGTTCTCTGTTTTCTTGGGCTATTTTTTCAGAACCATTGTCTAGTGATTAGTCATTTTTTTCTGGAGCCTCAAGTTTCTGTGTTGTAAGATACTGATTTGTATAAAATGAGGGAGCTTTTTATTTATGCTAACCACAGTAAAACTGGAAAGAAAGTTGCTCTTATTAAACTGTCTCAGGCAAAATAATTTATTACAACCACAGAAAAACTGTTGATGCACTAGTTAAATGAATTCCTAGAGATCTCTCCCAGGGTTTTTAATCAGCTACAGAATTCAAGCGGGACTAATGTGCTATTTTTCTTTTTCAGCAGAAAGTGAGGGTAAGCGTTGTTTTTATTATTGTTGCTATGCCTTTGAAGGACAGGGAAAATCCTATGCTATGTCTAAAAATTGTTAGTTTTGCTTTCAAAGGGTGAAGTGAAATCAGAAATTCTTTCTCAGAAGCTGCTAATGGATAGCTTGATGAAATAATGCCACCATCCCCAAGTATTTGTTCTTATTTATCGTATGTTTTGTTATGCTGGAGACCATTAAAGGCAGCATTTCCAAATTCTGCAGAAAGTTAGTGTGATAACTATAATAGCATTTAATTCCTTTCACACTAAGTTTAGTCTCTAGTTATCTTTTTTTTTCCCCTTATGATCTAACAAGGATTTCTTTGGTATAGACCTGAAAACCTTCTCAGCTGCTTTCACTCCACTCTTAGTGYACCTGCCACACTTCAGAGTCAAACCAGTCACTACCACAAACTACAGAGAGAGTCAAATGTGTTTTTACATCTGCAGTTATTGCATTCTTTCCCACAGTCTGCTTCCASTTCCTTAACTAAAACCTCCACGTCTGATCCAATAAGCCAAAACGTAAAAATATACGTCAACTTCTGAGACATGAGTAGTTCAAATGATAGAGGTGTCTACCTCATTTATATAAAGACTTGAATTAGAACCCAAATTCATTTGTGTTTTTACTTACTGTGAAAATATTTTCTTTAACTATAGTCACTTTTATCATCTTGCTTTGAAAAGGAAAGAAAAAGGACAACAAACTCCAAAGTAATATCACTTTAAATTATGATTTTAAATCATAATTTAAATTTAAAAATATATGAAAACCCTCCATCCCCAAAACACAACTGCAAATTGGAAAAAACTCCCTCCAACTTCTCCTTAAATTGAATTCTCAAGTGTTCTTCAGGTCACAACGTATGTTTGTTCTCTGCCTATGTGCAGTGTGAGAAGATTGCAGATGGTCTCAGAYACAAGCACGCTTGCAGACCTCCCATCTTGGTACTCCATGTTGGCCCAGGGACTTGCTCCTTCAGCAATAGGGAACAGACCAGTCTATCACCTCCACCTCACTGCCATGAGTGAGAGAGGTTGTGGAAGGAGACTGACAGGTGATGAAAGCACTAGTATGCTTTAAGCCAGTATATTTCAGCCTGAATGAATTTTCTAACTAGTTGAAACCCCTTTGTCTTCCTCTAGCCTTATTCTCTAAAGACAAAGTAAAAATGTGTTGGGTAATAGGTGAAAAATGTCATGGTCAGGTTAAGGAGTTAGTAGCTCTTGTTCCTTCTTGTATTGGCTCTAGTTTTGTGGCAGGAGTAACTTGGTGGCAATTCAGCTGTACTTTCTCTGTGCCAGATCATACTTTCCTGTGATCCATGTAATCCTACTCATCACATTTTTTGTTGTGTTTATATGYGTTACATCCCTTGCTGGAGCTGTGCAGTGTCAAGACCTGCATATCAACCAGAAAGTTGATCTCACTATGGGAGAAGAGTGGAAAATGAAAAGATTTCTGTTGTTTTTCTTGGCGTTTAATGTTTATAACTGAACAACCTGAGATAAATGCTGTTACTACTAGGCCAGGAGGTCACCCTAATTCCATAAAGCTGCTGCTAGCAACATGATATGAGCTCTGGGGTTCAGCTCTGGGGACTGACAGGGAGTTAAAAGGTGATGCTGYAATCTTCTGTATGTCCCTGAAGTGCAGGGCATTACAGAGACAAATCTGCATGAGGGGAAGATTTCTGACTGTGGAAGAAAGGAAGAGTATTTCCATGTAATTAGAGTTCATCGAATCTGTCAGAACTGCATGGACCTGTAGAACTGAAGTGAGCGCAGCTGTGTTC
>NW_020455988.1:1678225-1680839 GCF_003342845.1 Nothoprocta perdicaria
TTTTTTTTTTTTTTTTTTTATGTTTTATTTCACGGAGAGCCATAACTGTAGGCTACAAAGTATATGTAATTTATACTGGCAACAGAAAGTGTCTAAGAAATAATAGTCAGGTGGTGATGCGTGAATCTCAAAATAGAGGTTTGTTCTAGTTGGATAACATTTAAAAAGCGCAGATGCTGAGCTAAAACTATGGATCTCTCCAAAGGGGTTGGGGACCCCAGTAGAGAAGATGGTCTCCCAGATTTGTTGGCCCCTGCTAGAATTAATTTTGAACTGGATGGACCAATGCCTAAAACAATTGTAGCAAATGGTAGCAATCAGCAGCAAAGGGAGACAGAGAAATGCACATGCTACACAAGTAACAGAACCAGTTTCATTTCACTTTAACTCCGGCATATTTTGTTGACTCTGGAATCCCTTAGCGTGTAAATCAAGATATACAAGTGGTTTGAGCAGATATTTGCTCTTCTTGAAAATACTTTATACTAGCAGTTCAGGAAGTTCATCAGCAAGTTATATCTTCAAGCAGAAGGGTGCAGCATGAAACTCCAGTGTGTTCCAATAGGTACTGTTTCCACCAGTGCAAGTCTGTCTCCCCATGTCCTGCTCTCCTAAGTAATTGACAGCATCAAAAGAGGATAATCTGTTGGCAAGTGTGGAAGAGAGACATGGGGTGGAAACTCTTCCTGTCTCTATAGCAAAGTTATTTGGGATAAAATTGTTGAAATAGAAGGACAAGATGTCCTGTGTCGGAGTTAAGGATTGTCTGAGTTTACTGTAAATTTCCAGGTTGTCTGGCATATAAAGGTGATATGTTCTAAAGGACAATGCATGCCCAATCTTAATTCTGCCATACCTAGGTATTTCACTAAGAAATGTCTTTAGCTTATTAAAATAGCAAAAATGACTCTGTGGTTTAGTGAGACTTATCTTACCAGTTTTATAGGTCTCCAGGTAATGTTATCAGAGCGCTGCTTTCCCATCAGACACCACGTATGGCTCTCARGAGATTACAGACTTAAAACCATCATGAGAAAAAAAAAATTAAATACTGGAGGCCTCACTGAAGTTTCTAAGTTTTGTTGGCACAGCCTGTGGATCTTGCAGCTTCTGTGAGCCGAACTTTCCATTGCCTGACTAATGAGGCTTATAACTTCATGGCAACAATTTAGACTTAAAGGCTTAAAATATATGGTCTGATCATGAAGTCCCTAAAGTAACTGCCCATTGAAGAGGCCTTATTTGAGTCTGCATTATTCAAGGAATTGGTTTATTTAGATATGAGAATTTCTCTATAATTCTACTTATAACTATGAGTTTACTGGACAACTGATTGTCAGTCTTCCTGTGTATATTTTGATAGCAAACTTCAGCCTCAAAATTCTGTTGTTAATGATCTTAAAGTGTCAAGTAAATTGTTTGCTCCTTTTGTGCTGCTTTATAGAACTTAACAAATTGCCAGATGTTCCTGGMGGTGGTGGTTGTTTATGAGGATTATTATCAATAGCCTGAGGTAGGGCACTAGTGCAAGGGTGGAGAGATTATTTGGGGAATGGGTAATGTATGGTATTTTACATCATTGCAGGCCACTGCAGTTGGTGACAGGGGTGGTTGATATTCACTAGGAAAGGAGAACTTGTGCATATGGGTCCAGATCCTTCTCATCACATCCCCTCTTCAGAGAGCACCAAGCGTGGTAACTGCTATGACTGCTTGTAACATGCCCTGATGTTGTCATTCTGGCGTATGCGTGAACAAGTGAAGGATGCGAATGAGACAGTTCCAGAATAAGTCATAATTTTTGCGACATGTCATGTGCCTAGTCTCATTGAAGGGACACAGACATCAACAACAACAAAAAAGCTTTATTTAGCCGCAGTGAATCTAAGAGTCTTCTGCCTCCATTAACTCAAATGCATTAAATGAATGAAATTATTATAGGATCTACTTCACTCTCTCAGCTGTACTGGTCTTCTGTGTTGGTGAAAAATAACAGCAAATTCTTCCTTTGCCTTTGCAAACAGCTAAAACTTTGCATATGTACATTATAAAAATATTTACTAGCAGTTGTTGAATAAAAATGTTGAGTTCCAGATAATTGCCTTTGCAGGGTGGAGCTAAACTTTGGTCTGAAGTTGCTGGGCAAAGCTATGTTAGTTTGAGGTGGTCACTTGAGACTGTACAAACAGAATGAGCAGGTATTCATTCACTACATTCACTGAAAACAGGTGGCAAAATCAGAGCATGCACTGTTATATATTCTTTATATGTTCTTCTCAAGGGTAGACAATACATATTGAAGATGAAACAAGAGACCAGTGCTATAGAATATATTTGTCCAACTAACATACCTGGGACCAAAAGGGAAAGCTAGGACTAGCCACAAGCAATGTCTTAACTGAATAGTAACAGGCATTTGATCCAAGTCCTGYGAATTTTTATTGTATTTATAAGTATTTGCATTTTAGCTTGCACTTCTTGTATCTGAAGTTCAGGATTTCAGTCCTATATTCTTCTGCTGTATGGCATGGGCTTGGCCGTTGCCCACCCACAGTGCACTGCAGCATAAATAGACTCTAAAGAAGAATTCCCTGAAGTTTTGGTTAGCCTCTTT
>NW_020455988.1:1680971-1710885 GCF_003342845.1 Nothoprocta perdicaria
GGCTGCAGAGCACAGATACCACTATGGGGGATGCGGCAAATGGCGATTATTGCGCAGTTCAGTCTGCCTATATACTCCAGCTGAATGCGTAAACTCACCTACTGCCCATTCGGGAGACTAATTTCTACTTTTTGCCTTGTATGGCATGGGGTTATCAGTAAACTGCATAAATTAATTATGCTCCTAAATCCCGTGACATCGCGAGATCTTCTGAGCACCATGCCCTATGTTCTATGCCCTGTGCTATACTATAYCATCTACTTTCGCTAAGCTCTCTACCTTATTAAGCCCTAAAAATACAAAAACTCCTACATACATACAAATAAAAAAAAAAATCCTTAAGACAAAGAGAAGTAATAAAAAGTGGAATGTGTGGGTCTGTCTGGCCAGAGTCATGTAAAAATGTGTTTACTCTTCATTTTACATAACCTCTCTCTGTTGATATGACATCATTCCCGGTAATGGTTAGATATGGAGTACTGTGCACTCATAAGCATTAGTTTGTRTGAGATATAGTGAATATCCCATGGGAGAGGGAACAAGACGATCTAAAGCTGGAACCTRGACTGATTTATGAAGATCATTGTCTTACTGGTTCAGATACTTTCCATATGTTGTTGCGGAGAGCCCTTTATTGTATTGTATGTATAAAACATATGTAGCAAACCAGTTTCTATGTAATTTTCCTCCTTGAAAAAATTTTGGTTTAAAAACATTGATGTCTTATCTCTGATCTATGATGTCCCAYCTTGTTTTATTGAAAGGACATTTTAAAGATAAGGTATTTTGAGATGACTCTGCTGAAGTAYACTATGGTGGATAATAAATCTGGGGGTGTTTTCAATGCTAAAGCATCCTATTGTATTGGATTTATGGCTTCTGTATCACTTAGCTGATATATAGTATGCCCTCTATCATGATTAAGCTCTGAAGGTCCTGACCTAGTGTGGGAGGATGAGATTTGTTGTTTCCATCTGTACCACATTAGAATTCTATCTCATTTTATTTTAGAAATTATTTGAAGATGGAGCTAGTTATATTAAGGCTATGGTATGGGAACATGATTACTAAAAATATGTTACTGTTTGAAGYGCAGAAATCTCTATTTAATTTACTGTAACATGTAAAATGCTTTCATTGCACTAAGACTTTATTTTACTGGTTACTTAGTAAGTGAAGGGACATTTATTAATCAAATAAATCAACACCACCCATGGCAGCTTGCCCCCAAGGTACCTGCTGAGGAGAAATGAATGAAGAACACATGAGGAAGTGATTATCTGGTCAATGATGTGCCTTTCTGTTTGCAATTTTCTAGAATGTATTCATTATGGAGCATTTATTCACCAGTTCACCATTTATTCACCAAGAGTGTCTGCAGCGTTGCTTGACTTGTAGCTTTTTCAGAAGCAATTTGTATTGAATATTCAAAATAAGATGAAAATTTTTGGTCAAGAAAGTATCCTCAGAAGAAGACATCATTACTACCCTTTAATACTGATATAGATTTCACTGAAAATATCTCATGCAGTCAGGACATGAGCCTTTTGTATTGATGAGCTCATATTCCTTGTGTAACTTCACAGCTAGAATATTCAAAAAGCTTTATGAAATAGAAAGATGAGGAATGAACATAAARACATTGATCTTGAGTTACAGAAATAAATATAGTTAAGAAATCCTTAACGGTTAGTTTAATTATTTTCAGGTAGGTCTGTCTTCTTAATTCCTTGATTAATTTAATCAAAGATAAGCATTTTCTCTTTTGTTTCCTTGCYATTGCAGCTGTGCAGTGTGTCACCCTGGCAGACAAAGCGTTAGCATGAGCACACAGATAGGAAGCACAGTAGCAGGCTTGTGGACATCCTATGTCATGTCCTGTTCACTCTTAATGTTTCAGTGCCACAGTGTTGTTCCCCAGGTTTCCACTGTGAGTGAGCTTGTTTCCGGGCTGGAAGAACAAATTGGACAGTAAAGCATCAACGTCTGCTGTAGCCATGAGTAGCTATAGACATGAGCAGTGTGCTGGGTGAGCTCACCAGCCGGTAGGCCAGCTAGTTCCTCATGTCTACCATAATTAGCCAGAGCCACTACTGCAACTCTCTGGGAGTTGTCAGTGTATTTTGCTGGACTTGAGAATCACTTAGCCAGATAGGTGATTTGCTCATGTCCTAAAGGGGAAAATGAGCAGTTCTTTCCAGAGTAGCTGTGAAAGCAGCTGCTACATGCATAGGACATGAAGCAAATTTATGGAAGCAGGTTTGTGTTATTCATTTTCATTTTTGTTTTCACAGAATGAAATTTATCCATGGACAGGGGACTGAAACAAGGCAAATAGAGTGATTCTCCCATCAAAACAAGATCTGAAGTGAAAACAAAAGGATAGAGTACAGGATCTCTAAGTAAGAATTATTTTTATATCATAAAGGGCATCTCTTATTCTACTACCCTTGCCTAGAGAGGAGCAAAAATAAGAAGTTAGTGTGCCCAGGTCCTGGCCAATTGGCAACAAATTAAAGATTTTTTGGATGTATTTGTTAGCAAAATCCARGTGAGTCTGGAGTTATCTCTTACAGTTATTTCTGGGTGCTTAAAACAATTTATCATCTCTTGCAGCAGCTGCTCTTTGCTGCTTGGTGGGCCACTGGAATTTCAGTCATCATAATCTACTCCTTGCTCTAATATCCTTTGGTTCCACTTCCCCTCCCTCTCTCTGCGTCATGCACTGGAGTAATGTGAACTAGCATTTTACAGCTCTAGGAAAGCCACTTTCAGAATGTACCTGCAGGTAGACCGCTCTTCTTTCTGGATTTACCTGATTTGGATTTACCTTCTGTGCTGATGCTTTTCTACATTGACAATCTCTATGTAGTTCTCCTTTTCATTATAATATATGGGCTACATGTTAGCATCTTTATCATTATCTGTGTCAGGAATGAATTAGTCTTCCAGTGAATGGCCCAGTTTTCCAGATTCTAGTATGTTTTTGTTTTCTTCGTTTCAGGTAAGGTGCATGCCARCTGTGGCCTCTGGCAGAGATTGTGCTGATCCCAATGGTATGTTTAATATTGAAGATTTCCAGCAAGAGAGAAACTAAAGTGCTTTGCGTTTCCTAAGTCCAGCTTGTYTTGAGATTGAAGCATGTAGGTAGGAGAAACTAAGGTGCTTTGTTTTTCCTAAGTCCAGCTTGTGCTGAG
Source organism: Nothoprocta perdicaria (assembly GCF_003342845.1). Classification (NCBI taxonomy): domain Eukaryota; kingdom Metazoa; phylum Chordata; class Aves; order Tinamiformes; family Tinamidae; genus Nothoprocta; species Nothoprocta perdicaria. The sequence continues at coordinate 1,684,169 of NW_020455988.1, forward strand.
ATTGAAGCCTGTAAGTAGGATTACTACTGCCTCTGCAGGCATACTTGAAATCTTCTCCCTCTCATGAGTTGTTGTCTTTGGGTTCATTTAGGTCCATGGCTGAAACCAAGTGTACTCTCAGGATGGAATAACTCCAGTTGTCTCAGCTGAAAAGATGAGTAATTTCTATGTTTCAAAGATGTTCATTCACTTAGAAAACTGGTAGCCAATTTTGAGGCATGACAACCAGAGATTAGAATTAATTAGTTTTCCTGTCCAGAAATAGAATTTGTGTGTAAACGATATGCATCAGATATTTGTCTCAGAGAGTTATAATGTAAGACATACACCTTTGATCTTTTTGCGCTAAGGTATAATCAGTTGTTTACTAGATTCTGATTTCAAAATCTTTTATAGCCATAGTAGTTTGAGAGAAGGAACAAACGTAATTTCAAATCTGCAGTAGACTTTATAGCACTGATACTTAGCAGGCAGAAATGGTCATTTTTGGAATACTGCTGCCTTGGTAGTTTGTTCATAGAATCATAATTTAAGTTGGACACGATGTCGGGCCCAATATTTGTGCTCTCAGAAAGGAAACATATTTCAAATTCTGAAAAATGCCAAGGTTTACTTCTGCAAACGTGTATTGCCCTYTGATCACAGCAGGTGGCGCTTGATTACCTGAAATGCATTATTCAATTCATGCTGTTGCAGTTTTAAGCCAGGGACTGTGTATAAACTGTGAAAGTTGCCCTTATGAGAGTATGTCTTCTGATAAAAATGGTTTAGAAGCAGATTAGTAGCTAATAAAATGGATAGATAAAGGAAAAAGTAAGAAAGGAATTGTTGGGAACTATAAAATTAAGTTGGGTAGAAGGACTGCAATCATATTTTCTTGGTATAACCATGACTCAAGAAAGAATGTGATTACTGTTCTTAATGATCTGTTCTTAGTAGGAGGGACTTTCTAAAATTGTATACCTAACAAATGCATCTAAATGTAAAAATGATAATAATTCATTCATGGAAGAGCAAAAATGACCGATTCTTTTTACACAAAAGTCAAAAGGTTTTTTGTTTTTTTTTTGATAGTCTTAATATTTTGCAGGAAAGGGGCTTCAGCCCTCCTATACCTAGCAACTTTACAGAATTTCAGTAGAGATTATTCTAACTTCTCAGTTTAATCCAGCAGAACCATGAATTCMAATTACTCTTACAGAACAGGATTTTATATTTATTCTACTTACTATAGTGACAAGAACAGACACCAACTATGATATTTAAGGCAGCAATGAACACTTCAGAGCATTAATAATACACATGGGGCAGGGCTTTACTGCCTGTATGGTTGAAGATTAAAAAGTAGGTGCAATCCCTTAGGCATTCCTAGTAGACAGAAAGTCAGACTCTGCATGATAAAATAGAGAGTACATACCTGTCATAATTTAAAGAATTTTTTTCCACAAAGTAATCATTATCAGGAAGAATTAAATATTAACAAAAAAGCCCAAGTGAAAATAGACATTTTAACAAAAAAAAAAAAAAAGGCGCTAAAGAACAAAGTCTGTCTTTCCAAGTCTAAAACAAATATTGTACAAGTAAATGACAAAAGCACTTACATTTTTAAATGATATTAGATYACTATGGGGTAAAAAGGTCCCTGGTGTTTCTGGTTGTGTGTTTTTTGTAGCCCACAGAATCATGCCTCACCTCTGTGGCCATGGGAACTAAATAAACTAGAAAGCTTACAAAGATAGGAAGGATGGAATTGACACCTACTTCAATGGTCAAAATAACAAGTGAGATTTTAGATTGTAAGGGTCGCATTGAGGCAGGATTATTCTTCCAAGTTAAGAGGTAAAGAGCATATTTGAAAGAATTATGCCTAACCATGTTTTGTGAATGTATATATGAGGGAATATTTTGTTTTATAAAGAGGGGATTTTTTGTTTGTTTTATAATGAGACTTTTACCTGTGAATTCATTTTCCTYGATATATCTTTCTTAACTGATATATCCTTTTTCTGACTGATGTTGGTTTCTAGTATGATAGTCATGATGCTGGAGAACAGGTAAAAAGCAGAGGCAGAGGCAGAGAATGTGTGAAAAATATACTAAATGCTACTGAAGGGTAGCAAAGCCTAATTCAAAGAAGAGTCTAATTCTGTTAGACTAGTTGTCTACCTGCCAAAATACCTTTCTCTTTTGTTTCCAGCATCATATCATTACTTGAGTAAAAGAGCTACTGATGGTCCTTATACCCTCATCAATTTTCTTCCAATTGGTCAGTCACTTTTACAMAATCTGATTTATGTAGCACATATGGTCTGTGTATTTATAAGTTCAAGACACACAACTATATGTTTGTATCTGACTTTGAAATGCCTGTTCTCTGTATATTATATTGCGACTTGAAATGGAAACAACCTATTATCATGACACTRGTCACTCTGCTGAAGAGAGATCTGATTCCCAATTTCCTGGCTGTATTTTAGGCTAATGAACCTGCTAGTCCACTGAAAATAAGTTATTACTTACCATTCCTCACTCTGCAGAGGAAGGGGAATGAATAACTTTTGCTTTTCCTTCCATGTATTCTGAAAATTCTTTATCTAAGAATACTGGACTTGACTTTCCTCTGCTTTGCATTCTGTACAGATATTACCTCTTTTGTGAAGAGGTTGTTATATTTTAACATTTGAAAAGCAGTGGTGTTTAAAGCCTATTTGTCAGAAGAATAGGCCATGAATGAATCACATCTATTAGCTTTTAAAGATGCTCTGAAGACACTTCCTGCCCAGCAAAGGTCCTCATCCAGTGTCACAGTATTGAATTAARGGTGTAAATACAATTACAGAATCTATAACTCACAAAGCCCTGAGTTCAAACAAACAAATGACATAATATACAGATGTGTTGCCAATACATTCAAAGAGTTGAATAGTCCTTCATACTATTGCTGAAAGGAAATGAAATAAAAAATTCCATCTGTGGCCATCCTTTGTTATCAGTTGTGCATCTCCTGTTCATAATGGCTTTGGCATATGGAAGATTCTTAGAATAAGTGTTAATAAATTCCAACCTAAATATAAACCTTGTACCAAGGAACAAATAGTATATTATGATGTACAATTGAAAAGTTGAGGCTACCACAAATCCCAGAAGCACACATTCCCAACACAAATGCTTTCCAGCAAATACCAAACAAAAATAACTTTTCAACAGAAGAGGTCTCTGGAGCATAGCAAAATACCAGCCCTATTAAGACAGTCATGCAGGAGAAAGTTAGTAAATGGTTCATCATAAACTCCAGCTTCTTCTGTGGCCTGAGCCAATAACCATCATGCCTGGGTGGCAGAGAGAAGAACAAGATTATTTTCATCTTCTGGATGTGACAAATTCCTCTGTTCTCCAGATTAAATGAAATAAAGCCCTTTACTGCATCTGTTGTAATAAAGTTATGCTATTACCCCCTTCCAGTCCAGATGAGGCAAACAGARATGAACACTTTTTCCTTACAGATGCTGCTGTTTCGTTTGATCAAAATTGCTCTGTGTTCTTAGTGACTGTAAATCAGGCGGAAATGTTTTTAGGAGATAGAATAGACAGGCATCTTCCTCTGGTAAGTGTTCAAGGCATTCTCTACTCTTAGGAATTGCAGGAAGTGTCTACCTACTTCAAGATCTCAGATGTTGGTCTTTATTGAAGGGATTTTCCACAACAAATTATACAGGCTTATCATAAATGTTGTTTAATCCAAGTGAATTCACAATTAGTGTTCAGACAAATTAATATCCGGGATTTTTAGAGAATCTTAGATCTCACATTACCAGGTTCTGTTAGCCACGCAGTCCACAAGAGATTGAATAATGCTTAAAATATTATGCCAACAGTCTTTGAAGAAATGGAAAGGATCCATCYTATCTAAGAAATTGGTTCCACATATTTATTCCAATATAAAGCCATCTGGGAAATCAAGTCAATTAGACTTTTTTTTAAAGCTGGTTTCCTTTTATCAGGACAGCTTCCTATTTTAACTGTAGAACACTGTGTACTGTATTTAAACAGAGGTTGCCATAAAACATTCAGATAGGATATATTCAGGACAAGTGATGGACCTAAGGCTGCGCTGCCAAATGGTTTCCTTTTTGATTTTTTAATAAGTAGTGATCATGAGCTTTTCTTCTTACTAGTTGCTGAAATGGGACCTCAAGCTATTTATCTGGATCTGGTACCATCTTAGAGCAACAAGGATTCTGATAGCATGCTACAGGCTGCATGAAGGGAGAACCACAGTTTGGCAGCAACCTGGAAAAAGAGGAAGAGATTCAGCACTGCTGTGTAGAACCTCATGCATTCATGTYATAGAGCCTGGATTTTTTTAAAAGCTCTAACTCAGAAGAAAGTTTTAGACTATCCTGTCCAATMTTCTGTATATCATAAAAAATATATTTCACCCAAATATCCTTTTTCTAAAGCCCAAACACTTTATCTAAAGCACTTCAGGCTGAATATGAGATTAATTCAAGTCAGGAAGGAGCAATATTTGTATCTCTTGTGCTCTGATAGGAGCCCATATCATTTTTCAGTCATCCTAGAGGCAGAAGATCATTTCCCCCAGGGTCCTTCACAGTCTAACTTGGGAAAGTGGTTTTGACATGTAAGATCTGGTGATCAGTTTGGTCCCAAATATGTAGTTGCTATAAATTTCCTTTTGATTCTGTAGGTTCAAATGTGCTTCATTTAACTTGCAGCTTACCAGTCAGCTTTTTGAGCTGTTGCTTGTCCCTGGAAGACTCTTTGTCTTCATGTGCCTCTCGGAGTGCCAAGTCTCCAGTACAGATGTACAGATAATGTTTTGTCACTGCCTGCTAGTCTTTGGACAACCTAGGATGATGTGAAGGGCAGCTGAATACTTGTTTATGTGCCCTACTTTGCTCAGTTTGAGATCCACTGGTAGAGGGAAAAAATGGTATTAGTTACCATCTATTAACTCAGACTAGGGCATAGCAAAATGCCAACCCAAATGCATGTAGAAGAATCTTGTAACTCAGATCTGGTTGCAGCTTCTACAAAGGTAAGGGTTATTCTGACTGCAGTCTAGGTCCTGGCAGTGAGCAGAAGGTAAATAGAGAGTAATTTTCCTAAGTGCAATGTGCAAGGGTTAGAAGAGTTGTAAAATTAGAAGAATCAAGATATGTCCTTTTAGGTAAGTCAAAGAAACTCTTCATTAAATGACTAGATGTATTTTTTTTTATGTAGTATACAGGTTTTATTCTCTCTCTTCATTTTYACCTCATAGGCCATATAGAATTTGTATACAGTATAGTATATAGTAACTACSCAGTGAATCAAAATTGTCCACCTTTTATTGATTGTCTTCTGCAGGAGAATTGTCAAAGTAAAATTCAGTTCTTTTTTCAACTCAGTACCTTGGCAATGAAAAAAAAATCAAAACTTTTATTAGGGCRTTATAATCATCATAGGTAAAGTCTGTGTATTTCAGAGGGGAAGAGGCTTCCTAACAAAGCTGGCTTCCAGGAGGCTTCCAAAATAGCTGACGGCGTTGTGGTTTTTAGGGTTAGAGGTTTTCAGCTTGAAATTCAAACAATTGCAAAAAGTCAGTTTCTTTCCCAAATTTACTCCTTTTTAAATTTTTGCTTAATTTTAGATGAGTCTTATGGATCCAGATGATTTATATACTTAAATGTACTATAGCAAGAGGAGAAAAACAATTTATTTCATATGAAAGCAATCTTTCTGATCCATTTCTATTGTATTTAACCTGTTAAAAACATTTTATTTCAGAATAATGGAATGATATATTTTTTTCTTCTTTTGTTTATCAAAGCAGTAAAATCTAAATCCAAAYACAGTTGCCAATAAATATACTTGAATCAATATACATGAATTCTTGGCGTTCAGTATCACAGGCTTACTTAAATCTAAGAAGAGATTATGCAAGAAGAGGTACTTAATTATATTGCCACTTCTTTTTTTTTTCATCCCTTCCTCTCAATCTAATATCTATTAAATAACTAYCAAGTGGAAATGTTTGAAAAGATGCATTAAAATCAGTATATTCGATGTTGTATGTATCATCCTACCCTTCTATGAGTTTCACRTCGTGATTAATGTACCTAAAGTAAAATATGAATATACCAGATCTATAGGAACTTCCTATAGATATAGATATCTATATATATAGATATAGATAGGCCCACAGGCCTCTTAATTAGCTTGGTTCCAATGAAAACTCCAGTAGTTCCTGGGGAAATAATGTATTTGCTAACAAAGACAGAGGACACTTCTTATATGCGCAGAAGGAAGGAACCTAAAGTGATCATTAGCAATATTTTAAATCATTTTCAGTCTATTTTAGTCTTTTAATATTAATCCAGTCTTAAACTTTGAAAATCTTTTTCTCAGTGACTGTTGTACCTGCCTTGATACGGACTTGTGTACGTAAAGGCCAAATAAATAACAAAATGACAAATTGACATTGTCAACAAATTAACAAATTTGCTATGATTTTTGTCATATCACTGCAAGATCACATCCTGCATCTTTCAAAGGCATATACTGAAGGAATAGCTAACTTTAAAGCAAAATTGTGTAGTAGTATTTCCTCCTGGCACTTGCAAATAATGGTGGTATTTGAGGTGCACATCAATACTTTAAATGCTTGTATGGGAAATCCTCAACTGCCTCTTTCTAATTGGGACAGTTCCAGTTTTAGAATCAAAAAAGACTCTTGTTTTACATTTAGTGTATTGTATGCTTCATCATCCTGTCAGAACAGAACCTCTTAAGCAATATYTAAATATGGATTGTGTTTTATCATCTCATCTAACTCATGTTTTCATTTATTTTGAAAATCATGCTCTCGGGCTTTTTTTATCCCCACAATKTTGCACTCTCTAGTGATTAGTGACACTTCGTTATGAGTTCACTGTCYAGAATGCCAAGGAGCTTTCTACCTTTTCTTTAGTGAGGAGTAGCATATCAGTGCTTCATACCCATGCTGTTGAGGGAGCAAAGGTAAGCCTGAACCTTCTTAAAAAGAAGGGAAKGCTATCCTTTCCCTTTTTTTCCTCCTCTTTAAGAAAAGCAATTGGCTGTAGCATCAAATTATAAAGAAATGAATTATCCTGCAAAATTATATTTTACTTATATTTTAACTTATATATATATATATTTATATACTTATATTTTCTTACAAAACTAGAGCAGAAAGTCCTACTGGTAATACAAAACAATAATTTATCTTATTCAGATCAAGTTTCACCAAAGATGATGGAAAGTCCAAAGTCAGCTCTAATTTTAGGCACATGTGTGGTCCCTTATGTGAGCATTGTAATTTATAATTAAATAACTTTCCACCCTGGGAAATTGGTCTGGAAGGAGGCTTACAATTAATAGTTGTCTGCACAAAAACTTTCTTCTGCRACATTTTTGGGGGTATCATTAGGGATGACTAATGAGTGGATTGGAAATAAAGAAAGAAGATAACTATTCCTTTCTCTGTGAACAGTTTTTTGTCTATAAAGATCTAACTTGTCCTTAGTGCATAATGTGAATGCGTGGCTTGAGGTTTTTGTGCACTTGGGAACAGGACTGTTTTTCCAGAAATGGCATTTGATCTAAAAATGTATTCTGTTTTATTGTTATAGTGTTTCCAGTGGAGGAAATGATAATTTCAGTATGATCTGGAAGATGAAGTCCTTCTAAATTTTAATTGTGATTCAAGAAATGAAGTTCTTAAGTCCAAAAAGCCTTCAGGATAAGGAGAGCTCCWTTGCTTGAAAATGGCCTTTGGAAACTGAAGAGCTGTGGGTTGAGGTAGAAAACATTAGTCAGTAAAAAAAGATAATAGTTTTCTACTAAGCTGTCAGTGATTTCAAGGTGAAACTTGACCTCGTTAAACATGTTTAGCTTTAAGTTCTTGCTTTCTTTATGCATTGCTTAGTATTTCTGCATACTTTTTAATAAACTTTTTCATTATTCTAGGCAATTTGTTTGAGTCTTGGTGATGCTAATGACAATGACAGGAAGTCAAAAGTGGATACATCAGGGAGAGATTTTTCATTCTGATTTTGTGAGGCAGCAAACTTAGGGGGTAAGTAGTTTACATGAGGACAATCCTGCCTCCTTTCCGGTCTTCAAAAAGGGCAAGAAGGAGGACCTGGGCAACTACAGGCCGGTGAGCCTCACCTCCATCCCTGGAAAAGTGATGGAACCGCTCATCCTGGCTGCTGTCTCCAGACACGTGGAGGRGAAGAAGGTGCTCAGGAGTAGCCACCATGGATTCACCAAGGGGAAATCATGCTTAACTAACCTGATCGCCTTCTATGAAGGAGTGACTAGCTGGATAGATGAGGGCAGAGCRGTGGATGTCATCTGTCTGGACTTCGSCAAGGCTTATGACATCGTCCTTCGCAGCATCCTCCTGGGTAAGCTCCRAAGGTGTGGGATAGATGAGTGGATGGGGAGGTGGATTAGGAATTGKCTCGATGGCAGGGTGCAGGGAGTGGTAGTCAGTGGCGCGGAGTCTAGTTGGAGACCTGTAGTTAGCGGTGTCCCCCAGGGGTCAGTCCTCGGTCCAGTCCTGTTCAACTTATTCTCTTTGGAGATCTTTAAAACCCGCTTGGATGCAGCCCTGTGCCACGTGCTCTAGGTGACCCTGTGTGAGCAGGGGGGTTGGACTCGATGACCTCTGAGGTCCCTTCCAACCTTGGGCATTCTGTGATTCTATGATTCTAATGACCTGGACGAAGGGCTGGAGTGCTCCCTCAGCAAGTTTGCYGATGATACCAAACTGGGAGGAGTAGCTGATAGCCCTGAGGGCTGTGCTGCCATCCAGAGGGACCTGGACAGACTGGAGGACTGGGCGGTGAGAAATCTCATGAAGTTCAACAGYGGCAAGTGCAGGGTCCTGCACTTGGGGAGGAATAACCCCGGACACCAGTACAGCCAGTACAGATTAGGGGCGGACCAGCTGGAGAGCAGTCCCACAGAGAGGGACCTGGGTGTCATGGTGGACGACAAGATGACCATGAGGCAGCAGTGTGCCCTGGTGGCCAAGAAGGCCAACGGGATCCTGGGGCGCATTAAGAAAAGCGTCTCCAGCAGGTCGAGGGWGGTGATCGTCCACCTATACAYAGCCCTGGTGAGGCCACATCTGGAGTACTTGGACGCAACCCTGTGCCACATGTGCCTGTGTGAGCAGGGGGGTTGGACTCGATGACCTCTGAGGTCCCTTCCAACTTTAAGCATTCTATGATTCTATGATTCTATGCTGATGGCAGTAGGTGGAGGCAAAGTGCAATAATAATCCTAATCTGTTGTGCTCTAGCCTCCAGCCTGAGGGCATCCCCAGCTATTCGGTGTAGGCACACTACTTTACCTCTAAGATCTCTGGAAGTTAGTGTGCGATCTCTGTCCTCCAAGAGGTCAATGACCATTCAAAATGTGCTTTGTAGAGAAAAATGCCAGCTTGTTCCCAAAGCCAAGAGTAATTGAAAGATTAGGCTGGGAGTGCTGTTTTAGATAAGGAAAAGCTGTCTTCCAAGTTGGCTGGAGGATTTGTTGTCCACACATTTCTCTCAAAAGTACATATAGAGAAAACAGAATTTGATGGATGCGATRAATAGTGAACTGGTAAAACATTCGTGGCCTGGATGGCATTTTTGCTATGGTTTGCCTTTGGAAAGTAAGCTGACTGCTGTTTGTGTCAAAAGGGAGGATAGATTCTGAGGGCATTGGCAGTTACTGGAAACATTGCTGGAACAAGTGATCCAGAACATGAGAGCTGAGGAAGTATAGGAGTTAATCTGTGAAATACATATATGCCAAGACAACGTTTCTAAATACATGTTAAAGCAGGTAGTTGGAAATGCTTTGTAAATGTCTTTATAGACTTTAGATTTATGCTGGTTTTGCAGGTGAAAGAAGAGGGGTTTGGACCAATTCAACTGTAATTCATTTTTGGTCAGAACATCTAAAGAGCAAAGGAAATAGAGGGTTTTTCAAGACTAGCCAGAGGAGGAAGAATTGTCATGATTCTCCTTTTGCCAAATATCTCACAGAGGGAAGAATGCTTTGAAGATATTTTCTAGATATGTGATCTAACCAGCAAGCTGAAGTCAGCTGACGAGATTACAAACAAACAGCCAATTCTGAGAAATTTTATTGGAAGAGACTTGGAGTGGTGTGACATCTCCCAGCAGGTAATACCAGAGATGTTACTGTGCTGCACTTTCTACTTGTTCTTCTACCTGTTGGGAATGATTAACTCCTAAAACTTGCAGGTTTGAGTTAGGAAAACATAGGGGAAGCCCTAGTCTAGCCATCCAAAGAACATGGCAAAGTGTTTGTAGGGCAGCAACCTGGTCCTGACACTCCAGCTCCATCAGAGTGCTGTGCCATCTGGGAGCAGCTTTTAGTAACACTGGTTGGGTGCAACTGGAGATTGGGGTCAGGTGTTCCCCATCTCCTTTAATTGCTTTCAGCTGCAGCCATTTAAAGCAAGTGGTGCAGCGTGGGAGGCTGAGCAGTGAGGAGTGTGTGTATGGACATGCTAAGAGGTCTGTTGTTTTTTAATTTTACTTTATTTTATTTCTTCTATGTTTCTTTTAGGGGTAGTGAAGTGAGTCTTCTCTCTTTTTGAACTGAGGACCTGGATTAAGAGAGTGCTCTTAATTTGCTGCAGTAGGGGGRCACAAAAAGGAGTTCATGTAGTAGGGGCTTAGGTCTGGCCTGAACTTAGGTTTTTGCTACGCTTTTTTGGAAGACCAGTCTCGATCCTGTTAGGTCTACGCAAATTATTTGGGCCTTTCTAGTGCCTGAATATAGCAGCGAGGGGAAGTTAGCCAGACGTTACATTTTATTTCCCTTCTAACCCGATGTTTTGTTGTATTTTAAGTGATTGACTGGAAGGAGTTTAAAGAAGATGCATTAATACTTAAACTGTGCTGCAACAAATAATTAAAGTTTTTAAAATTCTCTTTCATTCAGACTGGTCTGGAGCTCTCTAGCCTAGTTTATTTTTGATTATAGAAATTCATTTCAACTAAATCATTCCTTTATCGGCAGGATCTGCCCACATTTGGTTAGACTAAATAGTTCTAGAAACCACAGTGTTTTTTCCAATTGCTTTGAATCAAAGTCACATTAAGGAAAAAAAATACTTTTGCTGAAATTGGGCTGGATCTCATTAATACAGAAACAATTGTATTAAGGAGCCTTTAATGTGTGACTGTGATGCTACACTAGTCACTAGCAGTTTCAAGTGGGTTTTGTAGAAAATACTGTCCTGATTCTTGAGTTTCTTGACTTGCAGCTTGGTGTGTGCCCRTGGCCTGAGGGCTTCCACCTGCCTTTTCTTTCTGTTACTCCCTTGATGATGAGCAGACTCCCTTGATTATTAGCAGTGCCAATTTGTTCTTTTGGTGCCCTCTGAATCCTAGACTTTCAGCAGGCAAAGCTAATGCCTCAGAAAGGAGAAAATTCTGATTGTGCTAATTCAGAAGACCCTATCCCCTATGTGTCCAGTTTTGAACACTTCTTTTTATATTTCTGGTCCTGTGTATTGTTTTGTTGGTGGGGTTTTTGTTGTTGTTTTGGTTTTTCTTATTGYATTTTTTTCTATAGGGCTTCAGCCATTGAAGTAAAGATAGATTGTACTCTTTCTCCCCTCACATGCAGGATGTCTAAAGCAATGAGGAACAGTTTTACTTTCTTGGTATTTTTAGAAACTATCAMTATTTTTTGCCATGTTTTTAGATAGGCAGTTAAGCATGTTACCTACGCATTTGCTGTGCAAAATTTAGCCTCCCTGTGCACTCTTCTTTATCACTGGACTCTCGGTAAATATGCAGTGAGTTTATATGTATATACTTGCTTTGCAAATGTAATTCTTGGGATTTCCCTGATTGGGCACATCCAGTTGTTAGTGTTGTGCCTATGTTAATTATCAGAATACCAGCTGCAATGCATGATACATCTACCTATCTGGATGTTGAATTGAGAACTTGTTTCTGCAATTTAACAAGAAACTGTCTTTATTTTCCCTCTCCCCTTCATAAAAAATAAATAGAAGGGTCACCTGCAGTTAAAATGTGATCTTTCTGAAGCTTTGGTTCAGAAAAATAACTCTATTAGAATTTACTTTTATAATAAGGAAAAATAGCCTCTGTGTTCATATTCTTTGGATATGACTTTTTACTATTTTTCTCTCACAGGCATGGCTCATGCTACATACTGGAGGAAGTCCAGTTTCACTAACAAACCATATTTTGGGACTGTTCTCAAGGAGTTGATTCTATGATTCTCTAGTGTCATGTGTAAAAGGAACAGTAGAATAAAGCACTCTGTAATCTCCATCTGAAACTTGCGTGACTTAAAGGTTGGTTTTTTTTTTGTTTTTTTTTTTAATTTTATTTTTTTTATTTTCCTCTGGACCCCCATGAAAGTAAAGTTTATAGAATAATGAACTCCAGGAAGGAACTGGAGCTCATTTRTTATTTGAATAGTACAAAACCCTTCATATGGTTTGACATTATTCAGCTTGCACCAAAATGGAACTTGTGTAAAACTTTTTGTTTTTCACCCAAAAACCCAACTTTTTAATGAGTACTTCAGTTGTTTGCTACCACTAGAAGAGAAGATTAACTTATGAATTGCTCATCTTCCTTAGTTTCAAACTTGTCTCTTGTGTTAGTCCACTTGTCTYGCTACTGTGTGCAATTACTGTGCAAGCTGCAAAGAAGAGGAACATAATGAAGTTGTGTGACCTTCAATTAACAATGGCACATCAAATGGAAAGTATTACCAAGAAAGCCTTTCCTAGCTATTCTCCAGAACACACAARTGTGATTAGGAAAGAAAACAAAAATATATGTTTTCCTGCCTCTTGTAGGGCATGGTCATCTGAAACAACCTGCTTAGGGTAAGAATGCTTAGAAAATTTAGTCTATTGCTATGAAGTTCAGAGCAGCTATCTTGAACTATTTATGTTCAGTCTTTGTCCTTATGTTCAGTGTTTTTGTCCTCCATGAATATTTTGAAATAGTGAGGTACTACTGTTGATACTTAACTTGTTGAAGAACTGAGTTTTAGAAAGGTTGCAAGAGGATGTGGAGCAAGGAGTTTGACAAGAGCAATCATCTATCTTTGCTTTCTCTCTGTAGGGGAAAATGATAATGACAGCTCAGATAAAGGATTCAAACTCCCAGGTTATGCAAGTATCCAAACAAGATAGTTGACAAAGCTAAGTAATACAAATGGATAGCATGTTGAGAAAGGGAAGCATAGGCTAGGTAGTAAGAAGTGAGAAATGTAGATACCTCCAGGATGTGGATTAGTGGGCCAGTTTCTTCTAGGATGGTACAGTCTTATAAACTAGTAACAGTGTTAAATATATCTGAGGCTGGATCATTCCAGAARGTCTCCGTTTCTATATCTTGGCTCCTATAGTACTTTGTGGTAATTTTTGTGTTAATACAAGAAAGGGGCGGCAGAAGGAGGAAACAGTATGGAACTGCTGGACACCACTCTCTCAATAAAATATAGTGTATTAATTTGTATCCTTTGATCATAGTTGTCTAGAAGATGAGTTTTTAAATGGAAAGGGAAGCATTTATTTCTCTGAGAGAAGAGAAGCAAGAATATATTTTTCTACTGGTGCAGTGACTAGACCCAGACACCCTTTGCCCCTTTGAAAATTTTTATGCCTTTCTTCTTGTTCCAGCTCTGAGGACRGTGGTTGGTTCTACTGTTTCTGATTCCTTCCTCTCTGCTGGAACTGAAGCTGCACCAGGAAAAGTTTTAAATACACAAAGGGAGGGWTCTTAAATTGTTATCTACAAATTCTGTTGCCTTTTTCAATTTATTCTTTCATACAGTCAGCTTTGTAAYGTGGTGAATATGGGTGCAGTTTGGGGAATGACATTTCTCTTCTGTGCTATATACTTGGTATTGTCCCTTTCACGGAGCCCAAGGAGAAAACATGAAATTAGCGTTTCAGGTGACTTAAGAGGTTGCTTTGTGTCCTGGGAGATATTTTGGAAAGATAAGTGATCTATTCATATGTTTCATACTAAGTATAGTTTTCCCACTGTTGTTTTAAGCTCATGTTTCTCCTTGTGGATATTCTCAGATCAGATTGGAATTTTCKTGATTTGAATTTTAAAATGAATGAGAACTTTTTTTTTTGTTGAATAGCTTTAGATAGCTTTAACTCTCAGACAAATCCCATGTGTAAACTAGATGACTAAGAAAACTTTTGTTTATGAAAATTTATGTTTATGTCTACCTACCTGCAACTTAAAATAACATATAAGACATGGAAAATGAGATCAAAACAGCACCCAAATGAGGCTTCTACAATTTGATTAAATCGCTCTTTGAGGATTTTGTTTAAAAAAAAAAAAAAAAAGTGTGTATATATAATATATCATCCTGTAGGATAATGGGRATTTATTTGCAAATAAAAATATTTGCAAAAAAATTCCTTTAGTTTCTGTAGCCAGCTCTGCTGTCTATTTAGTCGAAAAGGGCTATCTGTGTGCAATTTCCTTGTTCTAATGCTGCCTGAGTCAAATGATCTGGAGTAGTCAAGTGACTGATTCTACAATTAGCTGTAAATACTTGGTATCTTCTTTTAAATGGCTCATTTTATTATGTTGGATGAACTGCATAGCTTTGTTCCTTGCATGTTTTATAATTTAAAGCAAACAGTTTATATACAGGATACCTTTAGTATATTTTAAAACATCTGGTACTTGATGAAAGACTGTAGATCAACTTACAAAATTGATCTTTGGTCAAATTTTTCWAAGTACATCATTTTTATCAATGCTACTGGGAGTTAAAAACAATGATTCATCAAAAGATTTTTAGCAAAATAAACACATTGAAGTGACTTCCCTGCAAAGGTTTTCATTACCCTTTCATCTGTTGTTTTGTTCCATTTTGTTTTCTTAAAGAACAGCCACGCTATGTGGAAAGTGAGGCTTGAAGACTTGGAAGAAGTGACAACTCACTGAGTATGTCTCTGCTTTTCCGTTTTTTCAATGTCATATTAAATTCAGAACTACAGAACAAAATATTAATGGATGAATATACATCAGGGTATATARGAGTTTTTGTGTTTTTAGGGCTTAATAAGGTAGAGAGCGAAAGTARGTGATATAGTATAGCATAGGGCATAGAGCTTAGGGCATGGTGCTCAGAAGATCTCATGATGTCACGGGAGTTAGGAGCATAATTAATTTATGCATTTTACTGATAACCTCATGCCATACAAGGCGAAAAGTAGCCCGATTGGGCAGTAGGTGAGTCTCCACATTCAGCTGGAGTATATAGGCAGACTGAACTGCGCAATAAWCGCCATTTTGCCGCATCCCCCATAGTGGTATCTGTGCTCTGCAGCCCTGGGGTGAGGACAACCCCAGGTCAGTCCAGCTAGTGAACGAGGCTTGCCGACCCCTGTCRGCAACAAGGGTATRTGATTAATAAAAAGCCAAGAGCATATKTGGGTGCTTTTCTAAGTAGAGAACCAACTTATCTGATGTTTTCACCTCCTGGAACTCAGACGTTCTTTACAAATCCCTCTTCTTCTCTTTGGTTATTGCAACTGTAGTTACTTGGTTATTGAACTAGGGTTTGTTTACCTCTTGAATGACTGCATTGCTTGTAATTACTCCAGGAAGGCTCTTGAAAGTGTTGACGTTTTTCTACTGCTGTCATGATCCTAGATATGCTCTTGTGAATGGACAAATCTGCTCTGACTGCTCAAGAACTCCATGCTAGAGCTGTTCAGCGAGACAAAACTTTTGCTTGGATGCCRGGCTTTGCATTGGAGAGACTTGAGGAAGGCTTGAGCTGTGATAACAAACACCCTTTTTCTGATAGTCAATATGAGGTGTGTATGAGATGGGGAAATGTGTCGTGGTGCTGAAGGAGAAAGGACAAGTTCTGGCAATGTCCTAGTTTGGTGCGTCATGAGGATCTTGGAAGTACAAGCTTGTCCATGTTGATGATGGGCAAGCAGGGGACAGCTGTTACTATTGGTCTTTCTAGGAATTAGTATATGTCACCTAACATCAATAAAATAGATATTTACTTGTATGTTAATGTCACTTTCCTGCTATTCGAATTGGCATGCTTCAGGCTGTATTACTTTTCCTAGCTGCTACTGCTCATGGTAAAATCCATGCTCAGAGTACCTACACCAAAATGTGTTGTCTATTACAGTATTGTAGAAAATATTGCTATAAGGCATCTTGAACTATAATCCATTTTTCTTTGGTTCCAAGTTAAGGTTAGCTCTATGTGAAAACACTTCCTACAGATTTAGCCTCTCTTTCAGGGATGGAAATGCTACAACTCTTTCAAGCTGCTTATTTTAGTTCTATATGCCATTCTACAGGCCAATTCACAAAACTTCCTAGGTAAGGTAGTATTTCTAGCTCTAGTTGCCAGTTAGCTTTCTTACTGTGGGCTCCCCTCATGTGGAATGTAGACCATGATTTCTGTCTTAGGCATACTTTTTTTCTGCTGGAAAAGATTCCCACACTTTGGAAGGCATAAGTGCAATTGTAAGTACATATAAATGCTGAGCTAAATTCAGCTCTTGATGAAGTGCTGGTTACAGATAACTATATTCCCTCCCTTGCCCTCTTCTTCCGTCCCCCCTCTCCCCCCAGTTTAGCTTTCGAGTCATCTTTGTTAACAGGCTATTGAAATTTTCTCTGTTGAATGAATCTAGATTGCTAGCTGCATAGCTCAGTATCTCAGTATATGTTTTCCTCGTAATATTAGTGAGGTGCCTGTGAGAAACAGGGTAATTAAGGTTTGCAAGTCTTGGGGAAAAATAACAACAATGTAGAACCGAGAGACCGCTCTTTGCAATAAAGCCAGACTTGTGAGAGTACTCCAGGACCAAACAAAAAAGAACTAGAAATGCTCGTCTGAGAATACTGGCTGGTTGTGTCTCTACTGGCATACCAGTGTTGGGCCACAGATAATATATTCTTTTGGCCATTTTAGAGTGATCTAGAGGGTAGAAGTACCTTAAATTGGAAACAGATGAACAGCTAACTCTGCTCAGCCATAAAATATTCTACATAATAGCATTAAATCAGGTGTCTGGCACTGATATTTTTGTCTTGATAGGAGAAGGAAACAACACAAACTGAGTGATTGGTGGTGGTGAGTTATTTTTGTACTTTTTCTGTAAAGATACCTTTTATTTACCTCATTGCTCTTTTGTAATAGGGTTTGCATTGCAAGTTACATTTTAAACAATCTTGTCAAGCATGTCATCCTGGATAGGAGTTTATTCTGCTAGATTGATATGCATATTTAAAAAGCATTAGTAAGTCATGTAATTTCTTGTGTCTTCAAGTGAGTAGTGAGTGCTGCTTTACTAAATTGCAGAACAAGGGAGCAGTTGAGGCTGCCTTAAACAATAGCTGGCCAACTGAAAAGGTCCATGAGGAGGTGATCACATTTAAAATAGAGGACACAGGAATGTAGCCCAAGTACCCAAATGGACTTGGCCTACTTTCCCTGTTGTCTGAAATGCATATCAAGTATCCCAAATCAGCAGTAGATTTTGCTTCTCCTGTATCCACTTGACACCTACACATTGCTTCCCACTAAAAATGCTCAAAAGTTGTTGTTTAGCATCATTTGACATGGATGCTGAAGTGCTGAAGACTTTTATGTAATCTTTCCTGGCAGGAGACTACTTAGACCAAGACTTGTGGAAATTATTTGATGTGGTATTCTGTTTTTGGAGATCCTTGCTTGTCAAATAGTGAGGCTGATTTGAGGGAGAGCTGTGGCGGTTTAGGGACTTTTGCATCTCTTTTTCTTTCAGAGTTTAAATAGGTTACAGTTAACATCCTTTAACAATTTATCATCTGTGAAAGCTGTGAGTCAAAATAGTATTTTCTATGGGATTGATTACATTAACATGTAGGATCAGAATCTGCAATACAGGGGTTCATTTCCTCAGGAACGTTTATTCAAAAAATAAGAAATGTGTGTCTCTAATCTCAGCTTTTAGGCAAGCTTAACTTGTATTTTTTCATTCATAACTTTTAATTTTACTTATTAATTTGCTGAATATCTTACCTGTATGTCAAATAACTACTGCACAAAGAAAATTAGAAGTATAATCTGTTCAGTAATTTATCCGAATGCAGTGTTCCCCAAAATTTTTACTGTTCCTTAATTCTATTCTGTAACATTTTAGGGCCCAAARCAGCATATGGATTGTTATGTGGTATAGCTACTTGAGGTTTTCATTTTACCAAGTTCAATAGGATTTATGACTTTGTAAACCCCACCAGTTGACTACGTAACTTTTTTTTTGTACATCTTTCTCATAGATTGCCAGATTGCTCACAATTCTTCTGGTAGTTCAGGAATGTATTAGAATTGGACACTTCATTCTGTAAAGGGAGTTTGCATATATAATAGTGGTTCTAATTATACGAAGTATTTGGATGCTGTCATGACTGTAATATAGTAGCAAAAATAGCATGCCTAACTATGATTATAGGGCTTTTTTTTGATCCTTATAGGCTAAATATTTATTTGCATGGTGGCCTGTAACTAAGAACTATGGAGGCTTGGCTTGGTGCTGATTCTTTTTTTTCCCCTCACCTCTGGAATTTGATGGGTATATCCTCATTTTGCACCTGGACAGTCAGTTCAGAAATTCCTATTGAAAAACTTTGCCAGATAACACCAGCACAGGAACTAATTGGTATTCTCTGTTTTGTATTGGATTCTGCTTTATTCACCAGTTTGACGTGTGCATGTTTTTCCCGTATCTTTGAACATGACATTTCAGCTGAATATGTATTACATAATTTATTAGACTAATTCTTTGTTGGGTTATCCTGTCGTAGAAGGTCTGCAAACACAATAGCAGTGGCTCCTAAGGAATTTATTTGATGGAAAAATTCCCAAGTGATACAAAGCAGTCTCTTACATCCCTCGAGTGTTCCTAGTCTGTTTGCTTCCACTGTAAAAGAARCAGTCTGTCCTATTACTTCTGTTCAGCCATTCCATCTTTGGTGATTAAAAGCAAAATTGTGCTATATAGTAAATTTCTAACATGGAGATCATGGAGATAGAGAATTYGGTGATCACTCTTCCTCTTTCATATACACCTTCTGAGAGATTTATTTTCAGTGGAGTAGACTGGCAGTTTGTTTTTTGTTTTATTTATTTTTAACCAAGTTGGTGACAGATCAGCAGGGAGAATGCAGTGGTAGAATAGAGTGGTAAGAATGCATTTTAAGGAGATTAAAATAGAAGTATCAGAAAACTTTAAAAGTGTAAAAACTATAGCACAAATAGATTTGTTAGTGAATCTGATAAAATGCTGCATATTTCCAACTCTCTAAAGAATTACAACATGATGTAGTTATGTTCAATGTACATATTAATATTGTGTGTTGATTGGCCTAGGGATGTCAAGATGTTGTAGACAGTTTAGTTTGCAGCTGTGTTTGAAAACGTATACGGTACACCAGAATGTATAATGGTGAAGGATCATATGGAAAATATTAAATGCTTTTATAGAAATCTACTATGCTGTATCACTTGGAATAGTTCTTTGTACTAGTCATGCTGTGGAGAATTACTCATACAAATAAACGAATTGAAAATGAAAAGACTAGGATTGTTTCCCTTAGAAACAAGATGCTAAAAGGAGATGCAATAAAACAATATAAAAGGTTTCAGAGAGAGTAGTGCAACAAGGGCACATTCATGAAAAATCAAGGAAGCAAATGTAACACTCATGAAAAGAAATACCGAAGTAATGTGTAATTGCACTGGAAACTTCACTATAGTAAGTCGTGGAAAGCATGAATTTAGTGAGAGGTGAAAAGGAGTTGGATGTTTGTACAGATGAAAATACAGATGAAATTACTAAACTGAATTGGTTGTAGTAACTGTAAATGTTTTGATTCTTGCTCCAGGGATTATTTTAAAATTCTATCCAACAGTAAATGGATGTAAAGCAGATATAGTCTGGAAAGCATGAATCTTGACCAGAAAACAGCACTTCTAGCTGTATGCCCAGGCACTGGGTTTTATTTTGCTATGCAAATCTCTTGGATGCATTTTRTCTTAGACAGATGTCCAGCTTTGTAAGGATAGCCGGATGACAAATATTCTGTCTGTGGCTCCCAAYTTATGTATTATGATGTGTTACTGAGAGGTAGGAGGTATAAGCTAAATACTTTTATGCTGAGTGGATTTAGAGTAAGTTTTCTACCCTTTTTTGGCATATGTTTTAATTTTTTTTTTTAATGCTAAATATGAAGACCTAAATTCTCCACAATTTAAATTGTAGCGAATTTAATAATATCTGTAAGCTGCAGGGATAGGTTTTAGGTTTTCTGAAAAATAATAGTTCCTTTATAATCTTCAGACAGCTGAGTCTGAAAGAAGAAGGTAGGGAAAAAAAGGGATGGTAAGCAGCCTGCGTGGCATAATGTATAATTTGGATTAGGAATAAGACAAGGCATAGACACTGTGCTGTGGCATCTCAGGTGCCCAGAGCCTTTATTTGAATTAGCCTATTCTGTAGGCAGCAGGGTCTCCTGTGTTCAAGCGGTGGTGACTGTAACTGGATCAAGGTACTTCTCTGCTGGCCTTGGGCCTGATCTGCATTCCAAGGCTTTCTAAATTGCCAGGCATGTGCCAAATTTATATTGCAATATGATTGAACTTAACATTTAAATGTTATTTTTTAACATTTTTAAACTTTTAAAAACATGTTTTAACTTTTTATATGCTAAAACAGTATATAAAATAAAATTCAAATTCAGTTCTCTAATCTAAATGAAAAAAGAAAGTGATAGAGGGTCTGATCCAATGCTAAGTGAACTTACTTGCAATCTTGCATTGGTTTTGGAGGTAGTTGCAGGCCCTAAGTCTTGAGAAATAAGAAAGAAGTAAATTAATAGATAAAGAACACACACATCCAAACAAGTTTTAATAATTCTCAATCTCACTAACATAAAGAGATTTCAGAGCTGAACTGATGCCATAGACTTGTACTTTTTAGCACAAATTCCTGCATCATAAAAAAGGCAGTAATAAGAAAATGTTTTGAGGTTCTACTTTCTTACTATGTTTTTCTAGAAGATGAATTTATTTTTACAGTAAGCTTTATTCCATGAAAAATTATAACTAGGCGTTATGAAATACCTCCAACCAAGCACTTTTGTCATATAAAAGATGCTGATGTAAACTACTTTCCTCCCATGGTTTTTTTTTTTTGTTTGTTTGATTGTTTTTGTATAATACAGTCCCTTAATGGTCAGGGCTCTACTTTAAGCACAAAGACAGACTAGAAGCAGACAGCAAAAGAAACCAAAGAGAAGATTCATCAAACAGTGATATGGATTTAAAAAAAAAAAAAAAATCCAGTTGGGAGTTTGCACATTTCTACAACCTCTGTCAACACTGTTTATGTGAAAAATTGCATTGACATTGTGTAATTGCTACAAAAATGTAGCCTTTGCAGTTATATATGATAACAGATAATCTTACAGCCATATTTCTGTAAAGGATTGAAATGTAAAACATAAGGTATTTTACTTGGAATAATCATGTTGCAAGACCCTACATGTCCCTCTCTGTGTTCACCTGCTATTACTAGACTTACGTTGTCAACTTCTGTTTGTTGCCCACTACAGAGCAAACAGGAAGTTAATGAGCAGCATGGGCGAGCTTGTATCCACTATCTTCTAGACAGGTTTCAGAACTTCTAATTGCTCACCAGCTCAGCAGGAAATCAAGTGAAAAAAGCCTG
This sequence comes from Nothoprocta perdicaria, assembly GCF_003342845.1. NCBI lineage: Eukaryota > Metazoa > Chordata > Aves > Tinamiformes > Tinamidae > Nothoprocta > Nothoprocta perdicaria. Next base: position 1,706,001 of record NW_020455988.1, read on the forward strand.
TGCAGGAATTATCTGACCGATAGCTTGAATTTCTCTTCTTTTCCTCTGAAGAAAAATTGTCAGCTGTTTTCATTATAGTTAGTTTTCATTAGTTTTGGAGTTTTGTTGGATTTTTTCTTTTTTTTTTGATCTTTGGGTAGATAGTAAGGTAAAAGACGGAAAGACGGTTAGAAATCTCAGTGACATAAGATGGTATAAAACCTGAACAGAAGAAGGATGTTGACAATGAGAAAATCATGTGTTTCAGGAAGATAGAGGACRCAGTTATGTAGCAGTTTATTTTTTTACTACTTTTGAAAGCAATCAGCTACACTAGAAAATGTTTTATTTGTGAATGACAAAATGTGGAGCTAGAAAGATTAATTAGTGAGTCGTAGCTGRTTGTGTTTGGCTCTTGCTGGCCTTGTTTATTTTGAATTTTTACTTCAGAGACACTAGCTCGATTATGAGATCGAGCTAGTAATAAGGTGATTTCCTGCTTTTGATTCATCAAGTGCTGTCTCAACTCCAGGGGAAAAAAAATGTTCGATATAATTGAGACTATCTACCTTTGTCTGCCTAGGTTGCTTATAGACATTTAATCCATATAGCACTTCACTCTCTACTATTCCATCAATAGCTATAAAAATGAACTCGCTGTTTCCTATAGGTTTCCTATAGGTTTCCCACTGTACCTATAGGTTTGTACATTGCTTTCAGATGCTACTTTTTACTCAGTCACTAGCAACATGGTTATACCTGAAAATACTCGGCAATATAGTAATTATACCTGACTCTTTAGAAGTATTTTTTTAAGGGAGTTGGGAAGCTAATCATTAACACTAAATTTCTGTGAGATTTTAATGACTGGTGCCCTGTGAGTTCTCTTGTAAACTTCTGCCACAGTTATGTCTTGTTTCTCCTTTTTTTGAGACACTAAAAATATGGGTAATACAGTATATCAAATATATTTGATTTTCTTCTGTAGAAAGCCAATGTGTTATATAACATTGCCCATGAATTATGTAAAGGTGGCAGATCCATCTTAGCTAAAAATGTAAGTGCTAGAAATATGTTTTTAATATACAACAATAATATATTACATTAAAATGCATATTTCTTCCACATGCATTTTTGAAAAATTGACCAAACACTGTCTGCATTAGAATTCATCACTGCATACATTCCAGTGTCGCATCTAGCCGCATGTACCTGATTTGCCTGCTTTCTGTAACCGTATGGTACAGAAACTGAGCAAGGAGCATATATCTAGTTTGGTGTCATATTGGTGTCAATACAGGTGTGTACCTAYAGAAACATGTCTGTTTCTACTTAGGCTGTTGAACAGCTTTTCTCAAAAATATGCTGCATATATGTTTCTTTACTCTGTTCACATAGTCCTTTCATTATTTTTTTTAGCCTTACAAATCTTCTCTTTTTTTGTCACGATAGGTCAGTTTACCCCAAACCTTTCAGGAGCTTCATCAAGAGGAGTGATCCATTTATAGCAAATCATGCATTCCAATATTGCCCTTTTCTAGTTCACAATCTATTTAAATGCAACGTTTTCATTTTTATGAATATGGTCCATGTTTTAAAAYTGCTCAGAGAGCATTTTCTGAGCAAATGTTTGGCTCATAAGTTGTTTGCAAATTATTTGTCTGTCTTTGTTTATAATTTATGAATTGATGTTCATTCATGCCCAAGTAGATAAAACCATAAATTTGGGAGGGAAATCAATGACCTTTCCCAAGAGTTCAAAAGTATTTCTGGGMAGAACTTTCCCACAAACCAATATTTTATTCAGATAACTTTGTACAGTCTAAGACTAGCTATTCTATTCTGGTTGATTTTATGGACTTATGAAAGTTCTTAATTTATATATTTATTTAAAAGACTCCTTCAAATGTGTTTTTAATCCTGCTGACCAGAACTTCACCACATTCTTTGCTAGTTGTTGAGATGAAAATAGGTTGTGACAATGGACTGAAGAAACTTTTTTTTTTTTTTTCTTCTTCTTCTTTAATCTGGAGGCAGGAGGTTTGAAGAAGTGGAAAATTAATAAAGGCAGAAAAAAGGAGCCAGATGTCAGGGGGATGAGGGAAAATTTAAAGAATACTTTAAGTGGGAGGAGAGAAGACACAGACGGACAGGGCTTATAGAATGGGTGGTGATTTTGTTCACCAAGGTCAAAGACGGTGAGCCAGGCTGGCCTGAAATAACTCTTGCTTTCAGAAGAYAAAGACCAAAGTGTTTTGGATTACTGATCTTCTGGGCATTCAGTCAGAAATACTGCAGTATAATGAGTAAAGGCAAGTGATGTTTGAATCTTCTTATGTGAAGCCTGTTTGTCCCTCTGGTTACATTTGCAACACTCTTCCTAGGATTAAAAACAGCCTAGGGTTAAATAACCCAGCTTCTCCCCCAGGCTTACGGTCCTGAAGGCAGAAAAGGATCTGCCACAGAAACAAAATGGTGAGGACAGTGTGACACCTCAGCCTCTCCTAGGGACTCTTACAGTACTGATGTCCTCATGGACTGGGTTGTGAGTACATATTGTGAGTACAGTCGTTCAGTTTTTCATGAAGGTCCATGTAAACATTCATTTTATGTTGTTCTGTTGGATCTTGGATGTTCTGTTAGGGGAAAAAGTGAATGATGAACATCAAAAATACAGCCTCTACTAGTGGATAGTTTTTTAGCAACTTTGGAATGGTCTTTGGAGACTGTCTTTTGCCAGTTCAATGCCTTAATTAAAACTTTTATTTTAAAATTTTTTTTACTTGCTATTTAATAAGGATTATGGTTCCTACGGTTCAGCTTTGCCTTACTGCTTAGTATCACAGATATATTTCTAGACCTCCTGCTCTCATGATGGAGAATAGGGTGTTGAATGTGTTTTGTGCTCCCAGGAGCAGGAGAAAGGCTGCAGTATTGGAGTCTGTCGAAGTCTAAGTAGTTTTGCAGTTTCATTTCTTTAGTGCCTTATTTCTAAGAATTCYGAGCATCAGCATTCACAGTGATTCCTGCTGTTCATATGTGCAGTATGCTCATATTGAGCTACAAACATTCTGAAGAAGTTGTATTTCTGTGAGCCTATGAGCTCCACGTTCATCAGCACTGAAGACATTCATGTGGTACTTTTCCCAGAGGCACTGACCTTTCTTTGGGATTTTCTGCACTTTTCTTTAGCTGCTGCTAATACCTARTCAAATGATTTATTTAGTTTCTCTGCAGGCAACTTCTGGTCAGTCACCCTTACTTCATATATCTTTTAATGAGGTCAAAGAAAATGTAGTGACATGACGAAATTTTGACCTATGTTCATCTCTCTGGGAAATTTAATAATCTGTCCAGTGCGGTGAAGGATGTAACATTGTCAATTCTAGATTGCTGTTAGTGGAAAAATACTTATATTTAGGAAATGGCGAGAGATCAGTGTAAGACCTCCCACTCCCAGACCAAATTGACCCATATAAGAGACTATTTTAAAACTGTGCCCCACTTAAGCAAYTTGTTTCATCACTCAGCTGAGTATTAATTTTAGATAATTGTTCAGAGATCGCAGTGCAGTTYTTGAATTCCAAGCAGATAACTTCTATCCTTTATAGTACAATGTCCAATTACAGGACTTTGACATACTAATCTTACCACAGAAATGCACTTTTTTAAAAAGTATGAGCTTTAAATCAGGTGGATAAGGTTTGCTTGTATAATTACTTTGTAACCAAGTAATTAATTTTACAAGGAAGTTCCAAAACAGCCTCAGGAATGTCTGAAGTCAGCCCAGCAATAATGCTCAAACGAATAACTTCTGTGAGAAGGTTTAATGAAGACAAAAAGAGCAGCATAATGGTGTATCTTTAGCATCTCTCAAATATAACCACTACTGTTTTTAGCAAGTGAATGAATCTGGGCTAAATTATTCCCTTTTAAAGCTGTAATTTCAGTGGGATTTCTGTGGACTTAGACTGTAATGTGAAAACAGTGTTTGCCAGCTGATATTAATAGAGATGTATTGAATTGAGAGAATGTTCTGCTTTTGCTTACATGGGAGAGAGTTGTTTTTAATAAATGAGTGATTTTTCTCATACACCTTTCAGAAGATACAAATGCTTCTTCAGACATGTGTTTGGACTTTGAACTGAAAAAGAAAAGATTCAATCAAGAATCATACACTTTTTCTTATGCTAGTAAAGTGCATTTGCTGCACCTGGTTCTTTTTAATAAACATTGTGTTATGACACTAATCTTACGTGTTGAAYTGTTTGCAGTTCTAGCCCTCTTGAAAGTCTTCTGACACTTAATGGGAAATCTAGAAAAGGAATTCAGTTGGTTAAGACTATATGTGTACTATTTAGCTCTTTCCTYTCTCCTGCAATGGTGATACTTAGATGCAGATGAGGTCTTATGGTTTAACAGCTTATGTATCATAAGAAGTATCAGGAAATTGCAAGTCAATTTAAACGATAAAGCAATGGTTTTAGAAAAAGGGCTGATTTCTTTCTTCTCTCATAAGCAAGTTTTGAGGTGTTTGGTTGTCTTTGAAAGAGTTATAAACTGTGCATTCTTGCAAAGAGCTGACTTGATACAATTTGTAGATTTTTATAGTGTCTACTAATATAGTTATAAGTCTCCCAGTGACCAAATCCCCCTTTTTGTCTCGGGTCCCTGTCTTGCCTCCAGTAATGCATTACCTACTGTGTATTGTATTGTGAGATCACATGCAGAAAGCTTTTATCACGTGCTATAAAAATGTGACCTGTTAAAGTACTAACTTCTAATAAATTTCTAATAAATAAATTTCTAATAAATTTCTAATTTCTAATAAATAAATAGCAGGTCAAGGGAGGTGATAGCAGGTCAAGGGAGGTGATTCTGCCCCTCTACTCAGCTCTGGTGAGGC
>NW_020455988.1:1711295-1788808 GCF_003342845.1 Nothoprocta perdicaria
TAGGTGTGCCTGCTTGAGCAGGAAGGTTGGACTAGATGATCTGTAGAGGTCCCTTCCAACCTTAAATATTCTGTGATTCTGTGAAATTGTGGGAAAAGGGGCAAGGAGAAAATTCAGCGTTAATACTTTTGTGCTTTTCTGAAATGTTTGAGAATAATTAGGCCATAGTTCAAAGAGCATTCAGTAGCAGCAGAACATAACATGAGATGTTTCAGTGCAGAACTACTGCTTATTCATCAACACACAATGCAGGTGTTCAGCAAAATTGTTTTTGAAAATATGCAGTTATTGTTTTTAGTGAGCTAAAGAGTGAACTATGAAGATATAGAATTGAATCCATGATGCACAATGATTTTCTGTGTTTCAAAATTAGTGTCGTGTCAGTGAGGGGAATCTTGGAAGTATTTTCTGTAGCCATGACTATTTAACAGCTACCACGTCTTCCAAGCTCCTGTAGCAGTCCTGGGCTGTGCGAGGCATGTGAGACTTTTCAGTGCTTGTCCGCTAACTGTGGAAGGTTTCAAACAAAAAAGTTTCGAAGAAAATGTGTGAAGCTCGCTACTACAGGGTAGTGAAGACCAATTACATCTGTATTGGTGGTTTGAACTGACCCTCTTCCAGAAGTTTATACAAAGATGCTAATTTTAGCCACTTCCCTTAGCATAAAAATTATATGGAATCAGTTTTAATCTGCATATCATGGTGTACATTCACCTTTAAATCTTATTTAATTATGTGATAGAGGAAATGAGAAGAGAAAATGGAAATACATCCCTTCTTTTCTAATTCTCAGGACTCATGAGCCTTAGGTAAAAGTGCAAAGGGAAAGGATTCATAATAGAGAATCTGATTAGAAGGTCTGGTTTAGATCGCTGTGCAAGCAGGAAATGATGAATCTTGGCAGAGTCTCAACTGTGAAACAAAGCATTGAGAAAAGTTGATGCTTTGGAAAGACAGGACAAAAAAAAAAGGCACCCAGAAAATAGGAAATTGCAGACATATTTCATTTTGGCAGAGCCTTAGAAATTAGTTATTACCAACATTTTATGAATGCTTATTATCCATCCTGAAGAAAAAGAGGAGAGGGTTAATTCTCTAACTGGTAGACTGGAAATAGATCCAGTGATTTGGGGATTCAGTGTTAGCATGAAAATATAGCCAGATAGCTTGTTCTCTATCTCAAAAACTTTATTTTTAAGGGGAGAATCCCACACTTTTTGTTAACAGTAAAAAACTTGGTATGTTCTTTGTGAGTTTGGTAGACAAGTTTAGACTGATATTCCTGATCTGCATTAATCAACATTAGTCTGAAGGGAGTGAAAAATGTACTTTTAATTTTATTAGCAATTAACTTGTTTCTCTTGTTTCCTCAACCATTAAGGAAAAAAAGAGGTATTTAGTTTATTCTTTTGATGTTTGTATAGTGTATCTGTAATATAGGGGATTTAAAGACTCTCAAAGGATAGACAATGACTCCCCATAACTTTGGGTCAACCCCAGTTCTCATTGGAACCAAAGGAAATGATAGTTATAGGCCAAGAACATACCTTTTTTATCTSCTGTCCTATATCCATAGTAGGAAACTTAAAGTTATAGTGAACCTTGAAATTATTTATATTCAAAATTAGCTGATAAGCAATACAGAAAATCTTTTGTAAGGATAAGCTACTGTCTGAAGATTTGCAAAACGGGGAGACACACTTGAAATGTGCCTGAAAATACAGTTGTAACATTCATTTTGATACCTTTCATTGCTGATAAATCCATGCTGTGCTTCATAATTTGCTTCTGGGTGCAGTTGTGTCTAAAGACACACTGGTCATTTCACACTTCTTGTGTGAAAATGCAACAATTTTAGTATAGGTGTGTTTTATATACTTGAGCAAACATCTTTGCTTTATGTAGAAGAACCTATTGTTAGTGAAGTATCTTATATTCAGGAGCTCTGGCTTCTTTCCTGAATGTCATTTGTTGATATCCATGTTTTGCTACAATTGTCGTCTTTATTTAAAGCACAGGATGAATGATTCTGTTGAATCAAGGAGAGCTGGTTTGGGATGCATCCCAGATATGAATTATTTTTGGTTGCTTCAGCACCACAAGTGACCAAAATGTTTTCAGTAATAGAGCTGTTTTCTCTGAAAACAGAGAAACATTTTGGTTGTATATTAGCCTTTTCTACCATTCCTACACTGGCTGTTATATTAAACTCGGTTTAATAGGGAAAAGTTAAATTCAGTAAAGTGCCCATATAATATTACTTCTGCCTATTTCAGAGCTCTGTTTGCTGCCTATGACCTTGGTATCTCTCTGTCCAAAGTTCACAAACACCAYGAATGTTTCCTTTACTCACAAGGAGGTTGGCTAGGCATTAAACTTTTTGCTGCTGCTTCTGAATTGTTTTGCCTGTTGTATTTGTATCCTAACTGTGGGTAGTTAAACTTACATAAAGTTATAGTCCTTTGAAAGTTTCATCATCTCATTATTTGAAACCTTTGGGTCGGTGGCATTTAATAGGAATTTTAGAGGGCCTAACCTTGAATGTAAYGATGATTTGTAGTAATTGATCGTAGTATTTCCACTTTTGTCTAAATGGTTGTTGCCTTGAACTCTGTTGCACCAGAATCCAACTGGCTCTTAGGAGAAGAGAGGAGGAGGGGAGGTGGGAAAAAAAAGGTTCTTCAATTCTTATGAAGCCATGCCAGCTCTTTACAAGTCTCTTGGGGAGTTTTATGACTTTATGGAGAACCCTTAAACTGTGTCTTTGAGAAGCAGCTGCATTTGCCACATTTAGAAATCATTCCTATAATTTCACTACTCATGCCAAGCTAAAATAAAACACCTCTGGTGCTTCTTCTGAGACTTTCCACTCAGGATAAGGCTAGTAAGTATTTTTGGAAGTGATTCTTAGAAAGTTTGGTATAATCAGTGTGTGGTTTTATTTTTTTCCTCTGTCTATTTGTTTGGCAAAAGAACACTTTTTGCATTAATCTGGGCAGAATTCCAACTGGCTTTAGACTCAGTATTTGCTCCTTTCATTAATCTGATCTTGAAAACTGTCTTGTACTGAATGTGAAAAATGAGTCTAATTCATCTTTGTTTATAAATAGCTGCTTTCAGGCTCTGAGTTGTAGAGTATAAATTTGTACAGCAAGTCCTTGCTTAAGAAATAGATTTATTACTAATGTTTCTTGTGAAAACTTTTTTTTTTTTTTGCCACTGTTGGTTAATCAGTAGCTTGACATTAGAGCAGCTAAGTCTTCTACCTGGTKATGGGAGTATGGCTAATGGTGCAAATTGAGCTTGTGTTAAGCTAAGGTCTTTCTAGTTCCACTTCTGTACTGGCACTGGTCCTTTTTACAAGGGAGAGTGAGTATCCTCCAGGCAGTGCAAGAGRAGGTATATCGCACATCAAAGTGGAAGCTAAAGGTATCATAAAGCACAGGTGTCGAGTGACAGTAACGAATTCTTAAGCTGCTTGACTCTGGTTACAGAACACTGTGACTTGAAAAGTCAAAATTTACCTTCTGGACTCCTGCTGCTCTGTGATTACCCTGTGCAGAGCTGCCTTTTGTGCAAGCTAAGTYGTGCCTCCCAAAGTGCTGCCTGTTATGTTCAAGAAGACAAGTCATGCTATAGTCTTGACTGGATTTCACTAAAGCTATACAGTTGGCATAAATGGATGATAGAAGATCTTTCAGACAAACTTGACAGTCTAATCATTTTCAATGCTAGTGCCTGGGTAACTTCATTGGTAAACATTAGCTGTAGTTTCTGTGTGCTCCAAGTCCTCATTAAGTACTATTACTTAGCTCTGTTTGATATGACACTCTCATTTCTTGTATGACCCTCTTGGAATAATCTTTTGAAAGAGGACTAAATGTTTGGGATGTTGATGGAGGTAATCTTGAACCAAGGGATGCTGAAAAGGAGAGTCGGTATCTGACAGGAGACGCTGTTGTGTTTCTCCTGTAGCTTTGCTTTCTCTATTCCAGAGTTGACTGAATGTGGGGTTCTGGACGAAAGATTCACTTGAAATGGTGGTTTGGATGGTAAGTGAGAATCACTTGCCTTGTTTGAGCTTTCTTGGAAGAATGACTGAAAAGAAGTTGTCGGTCAGGTTTTGGATCCAAGTAATTACATTTCCAGATATCTTTAATTCCAGCATTTTGAAATTATTCCACTTGGTAGGAACTGTAAGGCAAATTCAGTCCTTTGATTTGGTACCTATATGTGGATGCAGGTGTCTAATATTAGTTGACCAAGTCTGAATATTTTGGTTTCAGAATTTGATCTATGAAAAACATCAGATTTAATCCATTTTTAAACAGAAGTTAGAAAACTCTCCTCTTAGAAATGCCATGAGTATTGATAGCCTCTTGCTCTACACAGAAATATCTTTTATACAGAAATTCTTCACTGTCGCTTTCCCTCTTCTCTTCTGCAGTAAGYTTCCTCCTTTCTTCCATTTTTCCAGTTCTTCATTCGTGCTCTGTCTGCTTGTGCCCTGCCAAAGGCAGGGCAATGTGTGTTGTGAGCAATAGGTGTTACAGAATAGAGCAGTTGCACAGGGCTGGGAATGGAAACAGCTGGGAGAACTGAAGAACTGAAGAACTTCAGAACTGAAGTGGGGTTATTGTGAAAAATGCAACTCATYTATGCAAGCATTTGGGTTTGCTTTTCCAAAATCACACTGCTACTCCTGAGCAGTAAGCTATCACAAAATAGAATTCTCTCTCTTCTTTTCAGGTATCTCTTCATTTTACCTTTTTTTAAAACACTTTAGTCTTATCTAGTCTATATGGAGAGAAAATAAATAATATCAGTACTTAYCTGTATTCTTTGAAGTGGCACTATTTAAAAAAAAATTAACAACCAACGGCTCTGATTTTTGTTAGCATTTGGATGAAGTCATACTCAAGAATTGATAATTCATATAAATCATATTAAGCTAAGTCTCTTTGACTTATTTACCTTTGTAGTTGTGGCTTTGTTCTTTTGTGAACTATTTTCTATATTGTGCACTCTCTAGTCTTGGCAGATTAATCCAAAGAAGTTGTTCTATATTATGGTTACAGCAGCTGCTCTGCAGATACCTATTTGTCCTGGCCAAAGTGAAATCACCAGTCATGAGCGAGTAGCATCAAGTCTGGTTGTTTTATGGACAACATGAACCTCTTTCATATTCCAGTGGTCGTATGAATGATTGATAGACCTCATTATTTTGAAGAACTATTGCACTGTAATGTTTCCAGATGTTCTCCAATGGAAGCCTGTGTTATTACTACAGGGAAGTATCAATCAGTAAATAAACCATGTCACTCCTTGCCATTCTATGCAGAGTGTTCTGATCTTGTGGTTTGGCTTCATTTACAAAGGAATCGTCAATTCAAATAGATTATCGTTCTGTATGTTACACTGCAGAGCAGCACAGGAACAGTTTGAGTGCATGATATGATCACCATTTTACGAGCTAAACAGAGTCAATTGTGATCAATACTCAGGTTAAGAATCATAAAGGAAAACTCAAATGCTGMCAAAAATGTTTCCAGTACATCAGTAAATGATACTAGACCGTCTGTTACTCAGCTTTTGCCCCAGTGTTGTGCTAGAAGGCCCTCTTCTCTCAAGAGTTCTTCCTTTTATGAAGCAACTGTACTGCTGTAACCAGTAGATGCATGTTTGATTTTAGCAGCTTTTTCTATTTACTAGAGTTGGCCTCAAAACTATGATAGCAATTGAAATTTGATAGCCAGACAGTTCTGAGGTAAATCTAGAAAAACAGCATAGATATGTTTACTTTCTACATGCAAAACAGAGGTTTAGGGGTTTTTGTAGTTTGTCAGCTCTCTAAAATTAGAGTTCTAGATTTATATATATATATATATATATATATAAATTGATATATTAAATGATATATAATTTCAGCTAAGGCTGGTGGTTTGCATGTTTTGGTTTAAGAATTTGTAAAATCTGTAATCCCATACCTAAATAATGATTTCATCCAAAATCCATTAAAAGAAGAAATTATAATTATTACGGATTGTATGCTAGATTGTGTACTATTCAGTGATTATGCTTTTTAGCTCCGTCATTAGTGTTGTCTTTTAAAGCATTTCTAAATGTTTACTAGGAAAACTTCCAATCTGTGATATCCATGAAAAATGCCCCTTTATATTTTTCTTTTAACTCCAGGTTCAAAGCTAGAATGGGAAGAAGAAATTAGAAGGTGTTATGGTGGAAAAAATAGATTAATTTTAGCCAGTCACACAGTTTGGGTGGACCCGACTCATGACTTACAGCATTGGGATTTTGTCAATGCAGAAATTGGGTGAGAGAGAAGCCTTTGCATAGGCTCCCAAAGCTTCTCGATGGACCACATTTCCAGACTTTAGCTGTATTGTTGACTAGGTGGTTATTCCAATAGTTACCATCCTGTRCAGGAGGCACATGGGTGTGAATAAGCATTGTTTCTCTTTACAGTGTATTTCTCGTCAGATGCTTTGCAACCTTCATTTATCAATTGGTTAGAACTAGGACTCAGCTACATTTCAGTGATCCTCTCTCAGGAGGGTAAGGGATAACAGCTGTGTCCCTCTAGTATCTCTGGAGTCATGATGTGAATAGCAGTATCTGTAATTTGTCCTACAAGTGAGGCAAAGATGTTAGCCAGCAGCTTTGGTTTCCTTCTCAGTCTAGGTTATTGTTCGGACTGCCTTACAACCGGTGCACTGTTTTTGGAGATGAACTTCTGGGCTTAGTTAAAGTCATTTGGAGTTTTGCCAGAGACTTCAAGGAAATAACGATTTCATCCCAAAGTAAATAGTATTTGAAAGCTATTGAGGCCTATTATGAGAGATGTTTTGAGTTTTGAGTGACCATACCCATAATAAATAAACTTAGATGTTTTAAAGTACAAGGTTAAAGAATATACTGTTAGTTGGAGGACAGCATACCCTAACTCCATTTAAAAGCTGTACAGGTGAGAGAGTAAGGGAAGGGAACATTTACTCTTCCAGAACTGTATTATATATCCAATTTTTCCTAAAGCATAGTGGGGGTTTTTTGTTGGTGGTTTTTTTTTCTTCTCTCTATTAAAAAGATGAAATTTACTCACTCTTGATTCTAGAGCTTAGCATGTAGCAGGTTCCTGCTTCTGCTAGGAGCTGTTGCCTGACAAGGTGTTACCTTGATTCATTCAGGGAACAGAATGACTGTCCTGCCTTGTCTGCCCTTCACCAGCCTTTGTGAGCTTGTCCTTGTGCTTGAATATCAGACATAGCATTTATTATGTGATCTTTTCACAGAAGTGTAAGAATCATTGTGTTAGGATTTACGTATGTGCATACTGGGAACTGTGAGTATAATACGGGAATGCTTTGGTTTTTGGACTGTGTAAAATATGAATGCACAAAATCTTCCGGGGGTTCATTTTTCATTGCTTTTTACCTTAATTTACCTCACTGGAGCTTAACTTTCTGTGTAGGGATATACCGGGGATGAGAATAATGTCCCTCAGAGCTTATGCAACTGAAAGTCTGAGGTGATCTTACCTACAAGACATCTGTATGCCCCATAAAAACACTGTAACATCTGGAGAGCTTTTTTTTTTTTTTTTTTTTTGTTGGACAATACTAGCTTTAGGAAAATTGAAGTACATTACCAAAGCTGAACTTAATAAGAATTTTCATTAAGGGTAATCCCTGAACAAATATTTGTATATGGGCACAAACTACTTGAAACTCCATATAAACATTCATTTTGTGAGACCTCTTAACTCTTTGCATTGCCTTTGAAGTTTCTTAATAAGTTTAGACCTTTGTTCTGTCTGAACCAACTTGGGAGGAAATGTTGATTTCATTTACACTGATTTGCTAATATTGCTTGGAACAAAACTGATGCATTATGTTTCTTTTTAAGAAATATTTTCTTATGGTATTTCACTACTTCTACTATGCCTGAAGGCCAAAAATTAAGTGTGTGTATGTGTATGCAAACCTAAGGTCGTTCACTTCTCTGTAACAAATCTCTGTGTCAGAGCCCTGCAGTGGGTTATCCACCTTCAGTCATCTCCTGGAGAAGCTTTTTCTCAAAGGATGCAAAGGAGCAAAGGATTTAAACTTTCTTACCACTAGAACCTTGCTGGTTCTACCCTTTTCTATATTAACTTCTCTATTCCCATCTTGTCACAATCTCTTTGGTCCTTGGCAGTGGCAATATCTTTTCTCTCAGGCATGCAGACCTCTCCCATTCCCTTTGAAGCACTTAAAATCATGTCCAAGAGCTGCATTCCAGCTGTGGTGCCTTCTGAGGTACWGAATATATTAAGATAAAAAGAAATAAGCTCAGCCATATTAATAAGAAGCTTAAATGTTTATGCAGGCATAATTTTTGATAAGATACYGAAATATAGGCCTTTAATAGGAGCAGTGATGTAGGTAATTCGGTGATGCTCTTTTTCAGTGTATCCTGGTCTAGTCAGTGGTCATATTTATTACTACTATAAATATTTTGCAGTTTAAATAAAGGACGCTTTTCTTAATGTAACACACAAAAATCCCATTTTAAGGCATGCTTTGCTTCTTTTTTTTTAAGTTCAGTGAATTTACCTATTCTTCTATCTTGTTTCTCTTATTTTTTTCCAGCCTATGCCAGGAGAAACTCTTTTGTGTAATCATAAAAGGAAAAAGAAGGATTTTTTTCAGTTTGCCCATTACAAAGACCATATTTTGCCTAAAGCCTTATAAAGTTGCAAAATTGATATACATAAGAGACATAAGATGGCAAATTCAGTTATAGGATGTCTCATACTGTTTCAAATATCATTACTAGGTAATGTAAATAATCAAACTGGTAAAGGATCATTTGCTAATTAAATTGCATATGGAGAGTAATGGTAAATTCATGCCTAACTTGAGTAAAAAGCAGTTGTTTGATACATTGGTGACAAGTCTGTGGATCTGGTGTTGAAGGCAAGAAACTAAGGAAACATACATACTCTATGTGTAAGTGCTTAGATTGTCCCATGTGGAAGTACAGAGATGATCTTTTTTTTTTTTTTTTTTGAGGTGTTACTGACTCTGAGTCCTACTTCTATGCTCATGTGCAAAGAAAGAGGAGATGGAAAACTGTGCACTGTTTTTCCCTGGCAGTCTAGCTATTGGGGTATTTACAAATGCTACTTCTTCACAACGTGGTGATWCTCCAGAGTCTTCTCTTAGAGCCACATATGAAACACGAATTTCTTTCTACAATGCAGCTGAAGAAATGAGAAATGCTTCCATGCTATGGCCAAATTTACCTTCTGTGGCTGGCTTAGCAAGATATCATCCCTAAACATATATGTTGTACCTTATTAAATCAGAGCCAAAGAAGGTGTTAGGCTAACTCACAGCAGGAGGAGGTTATATATACCTAAAACTCCAGTTTTGTGAATAATCTCACTTGAAGTCAATAGGGTTAACTCATATCCTTCAAGTTATGCACATGTTTAGTGCCTCACTGAGCTGAGGGCTTGAAATATTTCTAAAAATGCTTTTGGGATTATCTTGGAAAAACTTGGAAACACCAAGTTTTCAAATTGTTGTTGCTTAGTTTCCGTATTTAACTTTGAAGTATTGTATTCACCTTTGCAAGTGAACAAAAACTGAACAAAAAGCAGAAATAGAGAATCCTCTAAATTTAGTTCAGGCCTGGTATGTAGACCAGTGGGAGATACAAAGTTGTATTTCAGTTTGATTTTTCTTGAGGGTACATTATTTTCACTGTTCATTCCCAGGAAAAAGAAAAATGTATATGTTTATAAATACCTGATCAGTTTTTATTTTTCCCAAGCCACTTCTCTGGGAGGTTAGGGCATGTGAGGGTTATTAAGAAGACTTCTTCCTGTAAAAGGAACATAAATTTCACCTGTTGCTTTAATATTTATGTAGTGTGGGCCAGTATGTACCAATGCATCATCTCAACTGCAGGTAAACCCAGTTTCAAAGATGTGAGCAGTGAACATTTATGTGAATCTTTGTTCGTGTTTCTTTTATGTGAACAGATGGGGCAAGTAAATAGAGAATGTAAAACCTGATAATAAATAGGTCTGCATATCACAAAACAAGTTTATATGGTTTCTAAGAGAAATATAAGCATTTTCCTTCTACTTCTTTCAGTAACAAAGCTTTTTTTAATGTCCTATACAAGAATGAAGACCTTAGACTTCATATGTTGCCTTCTTTATTTCATTAATGTTAATACAGGAAATCAAAAAAGATCACAAAAACACTATGTCTCATTATCAGGATGTTTCTTTTGATTCCGAACATGCCAGAAAAGAATGCTTGATCCAGCAACATCAAAAGCTGAAGCCATTTGTGTTGAGTTGGTTTGCTTTAGATTTTTTTTTTTTATCCCGGGGCAGAAGGTTGAGCCTTTTTCTTCCCCCCCCCCCCCCCGCCTTCTCTTAAACTGCAAGGCATGAGACTGCAAGTATACATCCTTTATTGCATCTGTATTTTATGGGGATGTCTTTCTTGGATCACAACAGATGGGCTCATTTTAGTCAAGAGTCAGGCTCTTCCAATGTTATGGCATTAGTATACAGATAAATAGGTCAGTACTTTTATTTCTAAAAGGCAGAGGCTGTTGATTTTAGTGCCCTAATACTCAGAAAAATACCTAAAATCAGAAGGCCTGCAACATTACACTTCTTTTTGTAACTTTTTTTCTTATAAAGACTGCATGAGGAATAGATGTTGAATCAATTATTGACTTTCTATATAGCTACTATATTACAAAGTTTATCCAACTGATAACTTAATTATTAATTATTTGGATGAGTCTGTGCAGAAGCTGTCAAAAATTCCCTGTTGCATTTTGGTCAGTACATTAGAACATAGAGGAAAATATTAAAACTAACACATTTTAAATTAGAGCAATGCATATTTTTCCCTTCAGACCAAGAGCCAGAGGCAACATTTCAAGTTTGAGTCAGAGAGCGATCTTGATATTAACGTAGTTGAAACATATTGCAGTTTGGGGAAAAGGCCAAGTTTGGGGAAAATCACCTGAGTGATTCCATTGGTCAGATTTTATTGATAGTTTGCAGGGAATTTGTATCTTAAGTTGATGCAATTATACCACTCAGTAACTTGAGCTGTCCACACTGCATTAAAGGAGATGCTTGTGAGCTAAGTATGTGGCATATTCACAGGCAAAATTACTTACTGCTAAAACATGTTTTGTATGTTTCAAAATGTTTGGAATTTTGTTGGTATGATTTTGATGCTTGATAAAACTTAAAACTCATTTGACAGGGTAACTCTAACTCGAAATCAGTGGTAGCTAAAAAGTTTAGAAGATACCTGAGGGCAAGTTAAAAAAGATGAAGTGTTGTTTTGTATATTTTGTTAGCTCAGAAGATACATATTTCACTTCCTGAAAGTTTTCCCATAATATTCAACATTTGATGACAAATCTGAGGTGACAGTTGGAAGGCTCTTTCTCTTGTTTTATGCATTTTGGTATGTTAGAAGCAGATCAAGATTGTAATGAGTTCCAGAAAGCCAAGAGAATTTTCCTCATGCACAATATCAAAATGTGGATCTGTACTCAACAAGAAATGTAATAATAGAAGAGTCAGTGGGACTGGAGAACACAGGGGATTTATAATAGGATATGGAGCCTCTTGTTCACCTTTTAAAATTTAGACCAGGTGAGTAGCAACTAATAGACTTTCCTGTTAGCGAGCTCCTGGGTGGCCTTGGTGAAAGGTGAGCTGCAATGAGCAGGCATCCGAGCTGAAGGATCTTGGATACCTCCTGTGCCCCTTGCTGTGGGTGGACTCTTGAGGTCGCTGATAGGGCATTTTACGGACTGCTCCCTCTGCTGGAAGCAGCAGTGCAGGGAAGCCCCCCTTGTGCACGGATGTCTTTAGGGCTTGACAAGCTATGCATAAAGAGAGTCTCTAGCAAGTTCAGGGTGTCCTCTTTGCCTGTGTCAGACCCCTGGCAACTTTTTTACACCAATGATTTATATCCTTTGAGATGTGTGTGGCTATTCTTTGTATTTAGGGAGTGACAAAGGATGGTTTTAAGGCCATTTCTTTTTCCTCTAATGAAAAATTACTTGCAAGAAATGTAGGAATTACTTAAAGCAAAGTCTGAAATACTAATGCTTTTGCATGTGCTACAAACTGAAAACACAGCCAAGAGTTCATTTTCCCTATACTTTGTGCCTGAGACTGATTCCAGAGGGGATTGATAAAGATATGTCCTACCAGCCAGGTGTCTTGCTATGGACTTTGCACCTGACAACAACATGATGTTGTTATTTTGGTATTATACCCATACTAACATGCTCAACTTCCTTTTCTTCAGATGTTGCCTTGTGCTGACTTAGTTGTACTTTTCTAAAGCCAGCTCTGTCACAGGTTGCTTGGGAACCTCTGTAGGGTGCTATTAGAGAGGGCTTGTTTGGAGGAAGGAGAGAAAAAGACACACACACACTCTTCAGTTCGTTCATTTCTGAATGATCTTAGGTTAAACTGGTTGTCAAACTGAGAAAGATCTGATAACTTGAATAGTTTGAATTTCTCAGGATTTAACAGTGAATTGAAGCTTTCTGAGAGTGCTGAAGCTGGGGGGAGATGAAGTCGCTTCTGCCCAACGAAAACATTTGTCTGGGTCTGTATGCTGTTTTGCACTGTGTTGTAATTGTTACAAGTAGAGCAGATCTTGTCATTATTTTAAGTACAAATAGAGTCCAATTATATTTTTTGTTCATACTCTTTACCACTTTTCTGCCTAAAATTTCTTGATAAGAAGCAGTAGATGTAAGTTAGGATCACAAATTTCTTATATTCTGGCGGTGGAGAGCAGTGTAGAAGCAAATTTGAAAGAAAGTGTTAAGCTTTAAAGGTCTGTAGTTTGACAGGCTGTTATCTTTTATCCTTCCAGCACAAATCTTTAGGCTGACTTCTCTTGTAGCCTTCCATTCCCTGGGGGGACTTGGGTTCACTCGCAAGTTGCTGGACAAGAGACAAAGAAGATCTGCTGAACACGTGTAGAACAGATGCTCGGGGATGGGGGGATTTTTCGAACACAGTTACTGTAATATATCCATTGCTGCTGTCTTGCTCCCTGTGTAAGCACTGGCCTCTGTGGAGCTCAGCTTGGGGATTTTCCCATCTTGGAGACAGCCCACCCAGAAAGCTGTCCCTGCAAGTATTTGCCTATCAGAAATGTTGTTGTAGAGTGTCACTTGTTTCTGCATTGAGAAGACTTTTTTTTGAGAATGAAGAGTCAAATGATAGTGAAAAGTTCCTCTCTGAAAGGTGCTGCTTAGAGTGCACAGGAATATGGGGTCAGGAGAGAGTACTTGTCATAGTGACACATGTAATGACACGTCRTAGTGACACGCCCTTTTTTGTGCTCTGTGATTGAGCAAGGCACAGTGGGCACTGAGAGCATATTACGAGCTAGGTGCTGGTGCCCATCCAAGGCAAGTAGCTATATTACATGGAGCTGAAATACAGCTTGGGAAGCAGGGTCAGGCAGTGGGATTGGTATTATGTGAGAGGAAGGCTGAAGGGTCTTTGTAGTTTGCCAGGGGTGTGTGAAGACTTGAATCCTTGGTATGAAAGCATTGAAGAAGTAAAGYTGTAACAAATGACTCCGGTATCAAATGTGAGTCCACGATGTTGAGATTTTATTCTRTTCTGCTATTTTCAGCAGCACATGGGAGCTCAGCAGAAATGGAGGCAGAACAGAACTTGCCCTTCTTGATCTATATGCATGGTGTTAAATTGTGGGCCCAGCCCACCTAAAGCAGCAAACATTAATTCTGCTACAGCTGTCTAGATGATCAAAAATGGATTCAAAATGGCAAATACAGGCTATTGTTATAGACTATATAGCAATAGTCACTGTACCCCAGGCTTGGCGGCTACTTATTCCAACAGTGGAACAAGAAATGGTGTTTCAAACAATCCTGGGCTAGACTGCTACAGAGCTTTGTCACTACTGAACTTCTTTACCACACGGAAATAAGGCACTGTTGATGCTTGCATAAATCAAACGTAAATACTCCGATTAGATGTAGCATTTGCAGAGTCATTTGCAGTGCCTTTTCAGTCAGGGTAAAGCTGTTATGTAGCTGATGTGGCTAGAGAAGAGAGGGAGCTATTTGCTGCGGCAAAGTTCCCAGAACAGAGGTGTTTCCCCAAACATAGAAAATAAAATGGAGAGTTAATCCTAGTCTGGCCAGAAAACTGAAATGTTATTGCAATGTGTAGTGATCTGCCTGAAATGAGGAGTGTGGAACTTTACCGTTCAATCTGAAAAATGGTCTAGGTTGCTGTTGCGCTCTCTGAGGGCAGTGGTGCACAGCTGTATTTTTCTGTGTGTACAGCTATATACAATAAGCTAATGTTCTCAAGAAATGGTGGAATGATCAACTCTATAGTGTGTTTTGGCTCCCCTAGTTCATTTGGGTTTGTGGATATCCTGGGACAACTGAGTTAAGATAGATGAAGCACTGGCTTGAACTTATTACTAGCAGCAAATGGTGGGGTTTTCTTGGGTTTTTTTTTTCTTTTTTGTTTGTTTTAAAAGGCCATAAAAGCCTTCGGCTTACTTCTAGGAGGATGGAGTCTGCCTGTGTGGAAGGAATAAAGGAATACCACATATCACCTTCCTATTTTACCTGACTTAAAAGAATCATTTATTGTTTCTTCCTTCGTCGTCCTACCTATAGGAGATTACTATGTAATTACTATGGGGAAAATAAATAGGATGTGTTCCATAGTAATATTAACTTCTCTCTGAGAAGCCCTGGAAGATAATCTGTATTCTGGTTCTGCTACTTCTGTTGAGATGATAAGTTTTGCAAAGTAGATGCATCCTGGCCATCTCTCTTCACCAGCCTGGAAGATATGTTTGCTGAGATGTGCTTTTAGGTGGAATATCATCCCCTTTCATTGAATTAATTATTACAGTTTCCTAACAGACATACCAGAGCACCAAAATACTCAAGATTAGGGTCAGATGGTGTACAGACAGAACAAGATGACAGTGTTGTCAGATCTCCAGTTAAAATAGCAGTTGTCATTTGCACTATTTTTTTTTTTTTTTTGTGGAAAGGAATATAACACCAATTGTAACCATTTAGGCCACAGTTATCTGGCGTCATCAGTAACAGTGGAAAGATTTCAAGAAATAAGACCAAATATTTTTCAGTCAAGTGAGAGCATTAAACACACAATACTGAATGGGACTTAAGAACATTTAGCTATTTCATGTGAAATGTTTTAAAATTACTGATCTTGAGACAGGTGAGGTGTATGCTATTGAAATATTGTCAGGAGCATCATAAACCTGAGCTCCTTATATAGAGAGGGCCGAGAGAGCAAACCATGAACTCTTTCAGGTGTTGAATGTCTTTAACCTTGATGTTTTTCTTTKGCTGTAGGAGGAATGATTTGCTTTATTACAAAAATTCATAGTAATTTTTTAATGTTTTTTCCTAAAATGGTTGTAAAAATGGACTTGTAAAAGGAGCTGATAGAAGAGAAAGAGTGTGACTACACCTCGTGTTGCCATAAAGGTGGTGCTGTTGGGTGAGGAAGGAAAGCCGCAATGTAGCGACCACTTCAAGGTGCAGTAAAATTGAAGGGTGGTAAAATCAAATTTTGTTTAACATAAAGGATCTTTATGGTGTAGAAGCGTGTACATATCTGTGTTGGGGCTTTTCTGGAACGTATTTTCATGAAATAAATAACATGGTCAAGTGGCTTTACTTTTATTGTTTCCTGAGGCTATTACTATTTGGTACAGATTAGTTCACCGGAAGTCCTGTTTTTTCTGTTATTATTCACACTTCATGCTGTGGTTTAAACTTGGTTACTCCTTGTCAACTGTAGAAGGCTGTGTTGCTGTTTTCTCATGTGTTACTCTGTAAGATATCATGGTGAGCTTAATTTTTGAAACTATATCCTGCGAACAGAGGGTTATACTTTTTACTAATCTGGCCTCCTGTTTAATCTGTTAATATTAATCCTGTTAATATTAATCTGCCCACCCTCCCTTCCCCTTTCTTTACACATTAGAACTATAGTGCTTAATAACTGTACAGTATTTTCAAAATAGATGCTATTTTAAATACAATAACTGTCCTTGAATCCTGGGTTTGACAAGTAAAGCACTGACCCACTTTTAATCACATCAGCTGATTTCAGCTAATCTGATCAGTACTTAAAATTCCTGTGTTTATCTCAATTTCACTTCCAGAATCAACTTAATATGGTGCAGAATGGTTTTACATATCAGTTTTTGCATTTAAGTCTAGTTTTAGTTAGGAGATACCATTTGGACCTTCTGTGACATGAGCTGCCTTTCTGAGCATATGGTGCTCCTAGTTTATTCGATGCACTGAAAATATATACACCACAGCTGGGGTTCATATAGAAGGATTCTGAACTGCCAATACTTTTACAGGATGTTTTTGAACTTTTTGTTAGTGTAAGTCTCTCTGCCTTTTCCTGTGCTCCTGCGGTTGGATATTAATATATATTAAAATTCAGGAATTACTTGAAAAGTTATTTCTTAGTGTGACGTAAATACGTTATTCCTTAAAGGAGATTTGATATGCTAATGCTTTTGGTATTACTACTTTGGCTCTCTAGCCTATAAAGAAAAGGGAAGGAAAAAAAGGTTCATCTGATGCTGAAATCCCAGATGCCTGAGATTAAAAGAAAGGGCTGGGTTATCCCATAATCTACACTGGCACTACGGCTGCTATGTAATTTGATGTGAATGCTGTGGAAATAATGATGCATGCCATCAATTGCTGTGAACACAGCTGCGTTTCATCAATCTCTACTTCCTGTAATGAGACAGAGAACTATCAATGGCTTTTACACATTTGATGTCAACATTTGGGTAGGTCTGAGGTTTAATTTTTTTATATAGGATGTTGTTTCAACTTTCTTGGGTCCTCCCATTTCTTACTGGTTTTGTTCAGTAGGAAGTGAGTCGGCATTGTTTTAATAGCTAACGAAAAGAAATCTCTTAAATGAAAAAAATCTGCTTTGTTCATGGGAACTAAGATAGAAAGCAGAATTATCCCACTTTTAAAACAACTTTGCTGTTCTGTCATTGACCAGATGAACAGTTAAATCTGTCCCCTTCCTGATGGGCAGAATATCCTAAGTCTTGTTTGCTCAGCCTTTGCACCCTTACAAACTAACATTCGTTTAGCCATTACCGTTTCACTATTTTTGCTCCTTCTCTGCTTCTCTTGTCCTGAGATATTTCTTTGTTTCAATCTGTTTTTGTCTTGACACATTCAGTTAACTTCCAATAATAACTTTTTTTCCCCGATCAAATTTCTCCTAATCCTCACTTCAAGCTGTCTGATGGTGGGAAAGTGTTCCCTTCCAACTTTAGCTTACTGGTAACCAGTCTCTAATGGTCCTGTAGTTCATTCTTAYAGGATGATTTAAAGGTATTCTATATATGTTATATGTTTCCATGTCATGTACTACCTCTGTTTACATTTGCCAAATTCTCATTCATAAAGCAGTACCTGGAATGCATTTCTCATAGCATCTTTGCAATGTGTATCATGAATGTGATGTTTCAGCTCCAGCCAGGCATTTGTCTCCTACATTTTATTTACATTTGTCTACTGGTGGCAAAAGTAGGTATGTTCATTTACACTTCATCATATGTCAAATTCATCTTAAACTGTGTAAGGAACATGAAATCTCCAGTTAGGAACATATAAAAGGCATGAACTGTGTGAATATATTTATTTTGGGATTAATACTAAATATCACTATCTGATTCTATCTTTTCAGGGCCAAAAAGGCTACTCTAATCTATAAAAGTATTTAAATTTGGTGCTGAGTTCTCAACAGAAGTTCTCAGTGCTGATATCTCAGAGAAATTTTCAATCCTGATGCTGTTTTATCAAGATGAGAATTTTCCCTTTTTTTTTTTTTTTTGATCATTTCTATCTTAATATATCTTCCTCTCAGGCCACAACTGCTTGCCCTTTTCTGCTGTTTAAGGGAAGAATGCTTTTCCTTTATAAGTTTATTAAGCTGTACTTTAGTGTATCCTAGGGCAAACCTAATATATGGAACTGGTGAGCTGATAGGCACGAACGTAAATTGATTTTCAATCTATTCAGGAATTATGTGAGTATTATAATCTGGGTGGCTTCACAAAGGCTGTCATAGCTGACAGTCATGTTGTTACAGAATTCTTTGTGAAATATGAGATCAGAGCTCAATATTTTTGTTGATAAAACCATATTTTGCAGCATGAATTATAGGCAGTAAACATTACTTGTTCTAATAGGTTTTTGTTTTAGTAACGTACCTTTTTTTTTAAGTGTTACTGGGCCTCAGCTTAATTATGAAGTATAATTTTATGAAGTTCTTTGTAAATACATGCCTCAAAAATAATTACTTCTACTTGTCTTTTGCTAGAGTATAGAGATCTGTCTCCTCCGCCTAAGCCCAGAAAGAGACATAGAGATCTCTATATTATACTAGGATTTGGCTTGCAAGGAGAAGCAAGTTATTAAAAGAAATGAAAGAAAAATGAAAGAAAATCTATGCCTTTAATGAACAGAATAAAGAAAAGACAATGTTGATTTAATCTATCGATTTGCTGTGAAGTAAAAGAACAGATGTTTTCTGTTATGTCCCTGGATAAAGTTCAGTAGGCGCCACTGATGCTTATGGCCTGGTGACTTTTGATAAGATGAAAAATTGCTGTCTGTTCTATTGTTACCAAATGGATATGGCAGGTTACACTGCTGTAGGTGACTCATTTCAGTGCACTTTAATGCGGAAACAGTATTTCATTTTCTTATAGACCRAGACAAAACCAAGAAGTGTTTTGCTAACAGCTTTTGGCTCTAAAGACGTCAGACATGAAGAGTTCAATGTTTGCAGTAGGCAGTGGAACACATAAAGCCTCTCTGTTTTAAGACTGCATCCTTTTGGATGCCCAGAAAAAGGATAGCTTATCTTTTATTTGGCTTATTGCTATTTGTCAGCTATCTCTTCGAATGTCTAGTTCAGTAGTTATCTACAGAGAAGCTCAGGGAGGTGTGATTGAGCTGCAGAGGTGCTGGAAGCCAGTCCTATCAGCCTGGGCCTGGCTTATCCAACTGCCTTTCCTCTGACAGGCCCAAACGCTAAACAGATCATTAGCTAATGGAAGTTCAAAGGCTTTCCCCAGAAGGTTCAGAAGGCTTTGTGAGTGGGAAGAAAACCTGCTCCTTGTTTGTCGTCTTGGAAACCTCCTTAACTAGTGCAACTCTGGAATCCAAACTGTCCCTAGCAACCTGGGTACAGCTTGCTGAGATCGGCCTAGCGCCAGCCCAGGCAGGTTTTGGGTGTGGACAGAAGAAAACCGTAAAGCCCTCTGTGAAGGGGAAAGAAGCACATGAGATGTGTGTTACATTTGTGTGCACATGCCTGTATATAAGGCCATGAGATTGAATTCTTGCTGCGAGTATGAAGGTCATCCCAGACACGGTGCCACTAGGCTGGCCCTGATCCATGAGGGACCAACAACTGCTCTGTGTTTTGTGACGAGGTGCACTAGGTTTTATGACAAGGAGCTGCTGGAGCTTTCTGGTGGGTGGCTTGCACACAGGAAGATGCGTGCGTGTGCTGAGCTGCCACTCAGTTTTCATCTGGCCTTATCACCCTCCGGAAATTAGGGTAAGGTGGCGTTTGTGCAGCACAAGCTGTCCTGCAGGGACGGACAAAGGAGCCTCGCTCGCCGCGCTGCCGCCAGGGGCCGCCGAGTCCCCTCGGCCACGGGAGGCAGGCTCAAGGCCAGRGAAGCTGGGTTTGGTGAGGAAAATCGTTATTTGCAGGGGAGTCGGACACCAGGAGGCGATTAATTTGCTATTTGCTTTAGGAAAACTTTACACTGTGGCCCTGCAAAAATGTATTTCTATGGAGAAGGCTATTTTAGATGTAGTAGGCCACAGATGTGCTTTTTTTCATGAAAATCTGCCTGCCTCTTTGACTCCTGATCCATTCCAGCATTTGCTTGCTAGATATATTTCCTTCATGCTAAAATATGAAATAATACAGCTCCCTCTTCCATGTGTGGTTTTGGCTTTTCTAAAAATCAGTGCCTCTTTGGTTAATAAAATCATTGGAAATAATGTGTTAAATGCATTTAAATCAAAGCATATTTCCATTGTTGTGACATAAACTGAACAAAAGAAGGACTTTTCTTCTCCCTCCTGTTTCCTGAAGAATGAGACATGGAAAGTACCACGGTGTGGCTAGGTGTCTTTGCTGCAGGCTATTCTTGTCAGTAGGCAAAAGGAGCAACAGCAGTGGCTATAAACCGTTCATAGGAAACACGTGGGCTATGTGTAGAAGAGACAATCTAATTTAGATCTGTTTCCATAAGTAAACTGGACTAACGTAAAATGTTGCACAATATTTCATGTTGTGATGCTTCAAAGTTGCCTGTGGTAATAACAGTGCAGGATTAGAAGCCTGGTTTGTAGATTTGGTAGGACACAAGCATTGGTGGAAATTTTACATGCTAAACTTCCCAAACCAATGCAAAAATTGTTATTCATGGGATTGTGGGCCTGGCTGAAGGCACCCTGAACAGTGGGGTTCAGTTTCTGAAAGATAAGGAGGATCTCAGAATTTCCGAGATGTTTTTTAGATACCTCTTCAAAACAACTGTAGTTGTTCTTTTGCAATTTGTAAAGACATCTCGTGCAGGGAATGTCCTTTGTCTCCTCTAAGTTTGTTAAATGGAATCAGCACAGTACTTAGTTCAAGCTGCTTAATCCCATTTAATGAAAACTAATGAATATAAGGCAAAGTTGACTATTCAGATACTTTTTTTATAATTGATTACGATGGATTAAAATAGTGAATTACTGGCAATCCATGAGAATCACTCCCTGAGGAGCTGTTTATCCACCTTGGACTTTGAGCTCTTCATTAACAAGATGATACCGTCCTTCCTAACGTGCATGTGAGGGCCTAAGACTGCAAGGAGGGAGTGAAAATAGGTGTGAAAGACTGAAAATAGAAGTGTGTGGGAAGGGTCCCCTCAGAGAATAGGTACGGAGCAGATATTCAATTCTGGAGATAGTTTCTCTAGATTTGAGAGTAGAAGGGTTGACTGCAGTCTTCACTGTCAACAAGTAAATTCTCAAGTGCTGTTAAGCTGTGGAGTCCATCATTAGTATTTATTTGCATGTTCTATAGGATCATCTTCTTCATTGCATGCATGAGTCAGGGTTGCCTTGTGATGACTGTTTATGCCATTTGCTGAAAGAACCAGAGGAAGCAAAGCTGATGATGGAAGTGTTTTTATGGCTTAGAGTAGCCTGCTGCCAGTGATCCACCTTGTAACTGGATTCCTGTTTTGGGTAAAGCTTTTAAGCCACAGTTGTCAAAATGGGCTGCTAAAGTTTGTGCCTTTTCTTCCAGGCTTTTGGATTGGTAGCAGTGGTAGCAGTGGTTGCTTTGTTTCAGATATTAAACAGTAAAGGACTGTTTAATATCAGACAGGCTTGAAAAATTTAGACTAAAGGCTTTTTGAACTGGGCATATGAAAATTATTGGAGGTATCTCATTGAAATGCTGTGCTTTACCACCCATCAGCAAAGTAAAGATAGTGCTATCAGTTTACAGTWAAGCTTCAAAGTAAATTTTATGTATATATACTGTTCAGGTAAAGTTGCAGTAAGCATCACGCAGTCTCAGATGAAAAGTAGTTTGTTTCTGCAAGTCTTGCTTAAGGCAGTGTAAACAAAGCAAAATTCACATTTTGAAGAATGAGAAGAAAAAAATGCTGAGTCCTGAATATTCAGTTAGTGATATTCATTCTTGACACTTCAAATAGGACTATTTTCTGTTGAATTTGCCTCAGCAGCCCTAATTATTGTTTGTTTGGGATTAATGCAGTAGTCAGTCTGGGTGGACCCATTAAGAGTGGGTCTCTGCTTTTGCAGTGACAACCTGTACCAAAAGCACTGTTAGAAGAATTGGAGCTAATTTCCAGTGGGTATTTCCAAATGATATCTTATGCTGGTGGCCAGGTGATTGGGAAGGGACTGCTCATGTAAGGAAGGAGACAGGCCCCAGGACCCGTTGCTGCTGATGTGCGCTGTGCACTGCAGCATTGTTGTCTGGAGCCAAAACTACTGATCCAAGCTTTTTTTTTTTTTTTTTTTTTTTTTTTTTGTTCTGCTTTTGCTACTGCATAGAGCTTTGAAGTATCACAACTTGAAATACCATAAAGTCTTTCTGTGCCAATCCAGAGTTCTTATGGGAAAGGGATCAAATAAAAAGAGTAGAGATAGTGCAGTTTGCTATGCTGACATCATCACTGGTCCCCTTTCAATTCCTCCATCATCTCTGGTTCTCCTCCTTATTATTTGGAGATGGTCTTAAATGTGATAAGATGAAATATATACTGTCTTATGAAAACCCATCTGGACACTTCTGGGCAATCAAATCTTTCTTTGGGGTACCTAACATTAACTACTTGTGGTATGGTGCCCGGTCACGACCTGCAAGCTTTTGATAAAGCTGCATTCCTGCTTTGTGGCATAGGGGAAGTTGTGATTTCTTTTATCCCTTCCATGTAACTAGATTGTGGATTGACTTTTTCAAGCTGTATGACACGCTCATTTTCTGTTAATCTGAACAAAATCTCAGTATCACCATTTCTTCTTCAAATATTGTGAAGATTGTCATGGTTATATGTTTCCACATTTAAGTTTCAGAGAACCTGGGATATAAGAGGTTCAATGAGATTTGTATACTACTTTGGGTACTTGTTTGCAGCTTTTTCTTAAGCAAAGTCTAATTTCTTGTCAATGGAGGGATAGCTGATGGTTACAATAAGTTTAAGAAAAAGGTGGTGGCATATATCCCTGACTTCCTTTATCTGCAGGAGGGTGAAGATGCAAATTATGTTAGCTTAATCCCCCATTTTTAGTTGTATATCTCTGCCATAGTTAGTAGGTAGCGACTGATGGTACTTGTTAGGAAACTTTATGGTGATTCTTGCCTTCAGCCTTCCCTTTAAGTATCCTTTGATTTGGACAAGGTTTTTTTTTTTTTCTTTTTTTTTTTAAGATTTGAGGGTATTTGTTGGAAAAGAATACTATTAAGCTGACATTCTCTAGCCTTTTTGGCAAAATCTGGATCCAATAGTAACTGTAGAGTTAAGAATCAGTGGGATTTTACATGTAAAGCTATGGATTATTGCTGTCAATTTTTGCCATATTTTCTGACCAGCCGCATCATTTTTTTTAGAAGCAAACAGTTGGAAAAAATGGTTAATATAGGATGAGTCCAATTCAAGTACATTCACAGAAGAACTTCTGTAAGGTTTTTCAATTCTGGTTATCTTTTTTCATGCTTGCCAAATCTTATTTCTGACTGTAGAGTGAGCTCTTCCACACTTATGTAAAACTGGCTTCACTTGGTTGTTTTTTTTTTTTTTTAAATCATCATTGTTGTACTACCTGCTATGACAGTCTCTTTGTGGAAAGCAAAAAAAAAAAAATTCTCACCAAATGTGCTATGTAAGCTTTTTTTTATTCAGAAACAAGATACCGTTATTCAGAAATATCTGTCCCAATGGAGAGATGTTGATCAAGATAACGGAAAGCATGCAGAGCTTTGGAGAACTAGGGGCATTTTTTTTTTTTTTTTTTTTATCTGTAGCTAGTTTTGAATACCTGGGGAATAAGTAGCCTCAGAAATCACCTCATTGCTTCAGTGCAGGAACTGTGGCTGTCACGTGTGTTTGTGGAGCCCCAGAGCCATTTTTGAGATGTGGCGCACTAGAGAGCGGCGATCAGCAGCCCCGTCAGCACCAGATCCCTGTTGTTTTATGTTAGAGCTCTGTAATGTTTAAATAAAAATAAATTAAGTGTTAAGTACAAAGTCTTCCTGCCTGAGTACAAATAGCAACATACTGCTGGCATGACAATGCAGCAGTTGTTTGCTCTGTGCTGGAGATGATCTCATAGTTGGTTTAATCAGAAAGGGACATAGTTAGAGGACCATAGCTATGGAAATTGAATCTTTTCATCATTTTGCCAAAGACTTTCTTTGTTGTCCTTTGGGTCACATTGCAAAGCTTATTTTGTTGTGTTAGGGTTTTCAGAGCAACCAAATAGAGTAAGTTTTGACTGTGGAGCCTCAGAGAGCTCCTCTCGTACAGGCTGGAGTGCATAAAGGAAAAATTGGGCTGTAGACTCATGGCAACGCTTGCTCCCTTAGCTGGCTGTGCCTTTTTTCCCCGCCTTGCTCTTTTATAAATTTCCAGTTAATGTAAAGGATAAGCAGCTTTGCTCTTTTGTAGCGGACTTTTTGCAATATATACTGCGAGACATATATACAGAATATGTCTAGAATATATTATGATGGAGAAAGTCAATTATATTAACATAGTTTTATTGTTATTACTTCAAAGAGATAGGGAGTGTTCAATAGATTTTTTTTCCCTCTTTTAATATGAACAATAACTAAGGATTCTACAGAGTTGAGAGCTTGCTTATAAGGGTTGCTATTTCCTTTGGTGTGCTTGTAACTTACAAATACTGTGCATTTTTTGAAGAATTTCTATTAAGAAGTAAGCTTTTACAATTGCTTTATGAGGGGAATATTGAAACTTGAAGAATGTACTGCAGTTGCATCTTTTTTGTTGCTTTTTACAAGWCACTCTACTTTTCAAGTCAACTTCTATTTATTTGTTTTCTAAAAGAGCACTAAATTCAATTGAGAAAAAGCTGCTATCGCACTGTAGAGGGATCCTCTTAAGGGTAAGGAAGGAAAGATGGGTGATGAGATGGACACCACTATCATATTGTGTTCTGTGGACACACAAATAGAAAACCTGTGTGGTCTAGCAACTGCTACCAAAGAAACCAGAGACAGTAAACGAAGCTTCTGGACAGTGCCAAATGTGTATGTGGAACATAACATGTATTGCAGAGACTAAGACGTCTATAGGCATTATAGAAAATCATCCCATTAAAGCACAAATTGTGTTTGTGTTGTATTCAGTAGAAAAACCTCCTACAGTTCTTAAAGGTGAAGTATTAGAGCCTTATTTCAAAGCCAGTGTGGATGAAACCTCTTCCTTAAACCTGATTTTACATATCTGTGAATGACCTCAAACAGKATTATACAAATCTATGAAACAGCTAAATATGATACTTATGGTGCCAATGACAAAACATTTTATTTTGCTAGAATATACAGTTCAGTTTGGTGTGATAGAGTTGCAGCAATTGAGCAGATTTATGGCTTCTCTGAAAACTGTGATGACATACTCTTGTACTACTTAGCTCGCAGCACAAGATCTGGGCCTGTATCCAATAGCTGATAACCAAATTATCTGACTAGTGATTCAAAACCCATTTTGATTTACTGCAAGAGGACCTTCTTCTGTCAGTTAGTGCAAGTTAAGGGTCCTCTGGTGGTTGATCCAGGAAGATACTTAGCATGTTTTTATCTCTGAGCATGCAGGCAAGGGGGAGCCCTGTGCTCACTTGGTAGTCCTTATAAAGTCTGTGGGGTTTGATGTCTAAGGTTTATTGCTGCTTTTGGGAGGTGCAAATTTAAAAAAAAAATAGAAAAATAGAGAAAGAAGCAAGCTATGCTAAGTTTCAGTCTTATGAGCTGTGTGTTATGTTTCTTCCCTCGTTTCCTCCTATATATTGTCTGTATGACCTGATGAAGATGGGCTGTATTTTATTTGGAGAGAGGCAGAGTGTAATCTGTTGGGCATACTTCCCCCTCCCTGCCCCTCCCTCCCCCCCCAATGCCATTCTCAGAATGTATTARTGCCTCTTTGATATGCTGGAGGAATGTGGACTGTGCCTATTGWCAGGATTTCCCAAGGCCATTGGGGAGGGCAGATGATGAGGGAAGGTTGACCTGGTAGAAACCCAGCTCCCTGTAGGAGTTAGGGAAGGAATGCGCTGTGTCACACTTTCCATGTTGTCTCTCTTTTCTGTTTGGCTGGTGATGTGATAGTGTCACATCATCTGTCCCTAACCATTAATCACTGCCTGTATCTTTCGAATGACTGTGGGGCAATCTTGGGTGAACTAGAACTGGGAGATACCTTGTTCTTGTTTTCTCCTGAACTACCTTGAAATTAAAAAAATAAAAAGAGCAAGAAAAACAGAGCCTGTGAACATAGATATCTGTTTTATGCCAATTCATGTAGTTTTAGCTGTGATTTATGCTTTCATGTTTGCGTTTCTGTAGTCTCTGCTTGAAAACCTATAGGTTGTTACATGTTCTCCCTGATTTAAAAAAAAAAAAAAAAAAAAAGATACATTCTGGTGATTCTTTTCAGTCTTAAACTATGTCACCTAACTACAGATAGACTTTACCAGCTCTGTGTCCTTTCATATGCCTTCTTTTTCTGCTAAGTGAAAGCAAGCACGTGTGATGATTGTAAATTGCATATTAACTGAGGCAGATCTATTTTACCTAGTTTATAATCCTGGATAATCTTCTCCAGTGTCCTGGCACTCTTTTTCCACTTAGGACACTGAATTTTGTGGATAAGCTTATATTTCAAGCCGTTATTAAAAATACTGGAAATGATCTCTCCCTCCCTCCCTCCCTYCCTCYYTCYCTCCCTCTCTCATATGTACACACTTCCAGTTAGTGAGCCGTTAATAACAACTCTGCAAAAGAGGGGTTTCACCTAGTCTGTGTCTGCCTTCATGGCTTATCAATGAGTTGAGACAGGCAGCATTAAAAGACTTGGTCTGCTCAAACAGTTTGGCATTTGCTGCTGTTCAACTCACTGGGCGTGAGTTCTGTTATAGAAGGGAAACAGATTTGCCTGGTGTGGCTTGCACTTGTCTTTTAGACCAGGTTTGTTTACTTCTGTAAAAKGTTAACATTTATTTTCACCGGCACTACACACTTTCCTTTCTCCAGTTCATATCAAGTATTTTGCTTCAAGCTTCTTGTCTCTGTGCTCAGTTCTTGTTGCTCATTTTTCTTTGCTGTTACTCTCTTATCCTTTTGTTTTATATTCGTGGTCAGGATTCCCTTCGTCTGATTTTAGTCTGTTGAAAGCATATGTTAGTTTTTAATAAAATAATCARTTTCTGTTTTGGACTTGATTTTTAGTATAATTTGGTTCTATGAGATCTGTTTTGTGCAGAGCAGTTTCTATAAGTGGAATGAGAAATCCCTGTAACGCTTTAGGTGAAATAGCATATCTACTATTGGTGTTTTGCAACGCAGAATCGAACTACTTATTTTTTTAGCATAGCATTTTTTAGCATTTTTTTAGCATATCTGTGTATAGCATCACACACAACCAGATACATTTGATTTTGTCAGTTCTATGCCTGAAACTCAAATTCAACATAGTTAGAAGTGCTTATTGTGTGTTTTAATAGACTTTTCATAAATGATAGGATCTTAGCAGAGCATGGCCCCTGAGAACAGGGGTAGTCCCCATATTGGAACACTTTCAGTAACTGTATTCAACTAGTTCYTATTACTTGCAGAGTTATGCCTTAAAATGAGTCGCACCTTAATGCAGTATAATGTCCTCTTTGTTCTAGAGCACAAGAACTGTTATTTCTAAAGTCTTTATCAGTAATAGCTAAACCGCTGATGTCCTTACTTACATCCTTACTTAGGCAAATCTTACTGATTTCTCTATATTTCTACCCTCAAAAATGAAACAGCAAATAATTTGTGTCTTAGGAGCTGAATGGCTGCTTAGGCAGAATACTATTTGGGTTGTCCGCCCCAAATTTCTCTCCTTTCCTCCTCCAGGTTAGTGAACTGCGGTTTCTGCTATGTAAAGGACTTGGCCAGCTGTGGAATACCAAAGAATCAAACATCTCATTGATGTGAGAGCCAGTTGTTGCTCTCAGCCTTGCCCTGGACTAGGCTGTATATGTTTCTAACTTGATTGCTTCAGAGACCTGGAGGAGAATCTGGAGGGCATTTTCCTACATTATTACACAACATTTTACTCAGATATGCTAAGGTTCCCAAAGGACTAAGCGTTGTTGGTAGCTTGCTTCTCTCTCTATCTTCCCTCCGCAACACCGCTACCCAAGTAATGTGTATTAAAAACTGTTTTGTATGGCGTTATAGATCCCGCATATTGTGTTTCCATAAAACTTTTCTGAAACCCCTGTCCATCTTCCCCATCTTCCTTAAGAGGCCTTTGATGCTCTTGGTCCTATTCCCTGGCTCACCAGTGTTATTCAAGTCATTATTTAGGCTTTGCAAAATCTACCCTCAGGCTCTCAGCTTCTTTGAACATGCTTTTCCAGGCTCCAACTCCTTTCTTCATACTCTGTACCATGGAAGACTGTTGTGAAACACACTTTCTGCATTCTCACCCCTTCCAGGGCTTCCATATTGAAATATGCTTCAAGCTGCTTTATTGAGCATAAAGCTAAAATGTTCTCAAAGCAGTTTTATAGACTTAAGGGAAAAAAGCAAGTAGAACCTTAAAAGGGATCTTCCTCTCTAGAGTTCTTGAAACAGCAGGCTCCTGGGATGGGTTAGGGAAAAAAAAAAGATTTTCAGTTCAATGACTCTTTGAAACCAAGTGTATGTCTCTTGTGACACTTGTAATACTTCATTGAGAAGTAGTATGTTTCCAGTACTTTCTGATTTTAGGCTTTTACAACATATACTACAGGTACTTTTTGGGGAAAAACAATTCTGCACATCTTTTGCTTATTTGACCTGCCCTGGTTTTGGGATCTTGGCAACAGTGGGGAAAAGGAGAGATGCTTTAGAGAAAAATTATACAAGTAGCTGAAACTTTTAARATTTGGGGGAAGTAATGCGTCTTTAGGAAGAGAAACTTGCAACTTAAGTGATGCCTASAGCAGGCTGAATCACGAGGGAGTCCTCTTCAGCTTGATGCTCTTTGGAAAAGACCAGAGCTTAGCTTCAAGAATGGCCTGGGGATTGAGTTAGTTCTGAAGTGGTAAGAATAAAATATGGTTTGTGTTTATTCATAGTGTTTATTTTCTCCTCCCCCCTTCCCTCCCTTCACAAAACAAAACTTAACTACAGTGGGCAAAAGCAGAATTTACCTTTGAAATATGAATTGATGAAAGAATCTTATGAATGAAAAATTTTGAGCTGCTGGTCCCTTTTTCTCTACATATTTAGCAGTACAGGAGGCATGGCTATAAATGACTGCTGGGCAGCTGGGAGCTGTTTGTGTTTGGAGAACTGGAAGCTTTTTGAAAACTGCAGGAGTAGATATGTTTCTGAAGTTTTATTTCATTGTTTAGCTTTCTGTCATCCAGAAGTGCAGTGTTTACTTAAATGTTATACAAGCTCAGTGTTGTAAATTAACAAGCACTGTTGTAAATTAGGAGTCTTGGCTTTAAACTGTGGACTTAATGTTATAATTGAAAACAGCCTTCCAAATGCTCAGTTGTTGAGTACTAACTTTATAGAAATACCTTGGTTTCAGAAAGTGGCATTCCCAAGGAGTTTTGCGAGTGTTTTGAGCCAAGCCTGAGCTGCATATTTGCATTTTCATGATGAAAGTGAACCTGCCGCATAGTCGAAGGAGTCCACTCAATCCAGGCCTGATGTTAGCAATGCTCTCTCGTTGGGGCATTGGTCTTGTACAGCTCGTATAGGTTTTGTTACAAACACATACATGGTCCCAAGAATTAGATTTTAATGTGTAGAGTATAATTAAGATARGTTTTCCTTTCTGAAGGAAAACTGGTGCTCAGAAAATAAGGAGGAATGCTTTGCCACATTCGTGTTGCAGGTCATAATTCACCTTCGTGCTCTGTGAGAACACAATTAAAATAAGAGATAGAATCTTGGAACAATATATAGAAGGACTTTAAGGAGAAAGTAGCCATGTGAGTGCCCACATATGAGAGGAAAGATTTCCTGAAGAGATGTATTCTGAAGTCAAGATGTGGTAGAGTATAAGGAACAGAAACAGCAAAGTGCATGACTGAAAACAACAAAAATAACAAAAAGTGAGAAGAGAAATGAAGTATTAAAAAATAAATAAAAGCTGTGAAGGTCTTAACAAGCAGGAGAGACTTTGATGCGTGTTCCATACTACAATATCTATTCTCATTTGCATTTAAAGCAAAAATGAGCTGTTTAGACTTGCTGCATATTTGATGGACGTATTTTAGAGAATGATAGAGCATGAGCAACTGCAGTGGAAATGACTAGCAAGGAGTAGGACCCTTACCAGAGCCAAACATCTACCCTGCAGACTAGACAATGTGGTTACTGTGAAGCAGAAGGCTTCAAATAAGAGATACAAAAGTTGTCCTGAATGAAGTTGCCTCAAGCTGGTTTCCATGCTGAGATCCTCACTAAGAAGCTGGACAAACAGTAGGTCAGTTATATGGGGGGGAGGGGGAGGGGGGAAGAAGTCTCTCCTAACAGGCCACCAAAAACAGCAGAAAATCATTAGTTAATAGATCCTTCTAGGAAGATGGAGTGCCTGTAGATGTAAGATTCAGTGAGGGTTAGTTACTTGTATTTAACTACATGTAACTCATTGCTTGGGTGAAGGGAATTCAAATCTCCCCTGATCAGTTTTCCAGTTTATAGCTGAGAATTTTTGTCTCTTCCCAGGCATTAAGCCTCAAGCATCATTTGTAACAATGATACCCAAGATATTTTAAAAAGTAAACAAATGAATTAATTGTTTCTCTCCAAATTGTGTTCAGTGTTAGGCACTGATGTTGCTGAGTTTGGAAAAGGGTGGGAGGAAGGGAAGATGCCATGCGTTACTCTGGTTAAAGGCATGGTTCATGCCTTTTGCCTTTGATTCCTGTGGAGATGGGTTTCCATAGTTCTGTACATCCTGTCATGAGCTGTGCCTATGTTTTGGGCAGCATTACTGGCATTGCTCATTTCTCATTCAATTCTTGTGTTTTATCTGTTTGTTTTTTGTATGTTTTTTAAAAAATTACCCATGTATGTGCTAGAACATGCAAGCAAATCACTTCTGATCATTCTTTTTGCTGGTAGAAAAGGCAGCACATTCCTCAGCTGTCTCCTTTTCTCTGCTAGAGTTCTCAGCTCCTGCCCTATATCTTGGAGCAGGATGTGGCTGAGACCAAAACCACCAAGGGTGATTTTGCAGCTCGGAATTTCCCCATGGCTATTGTGTCCATCTCCAAAGCACAGCAGAAGGAGACGGGTTCTCTTAGTAACTACATTTATTAAGGGCTGATGTTAAATGGTGAATCATGTAAAATCTGCTTCATGACTTTGAAGTGATGCTGCATGATTTGAAAGCTAAGCAACTTGTCACTTTGACTTTTTCTATTATTTTTGGGGGTGATATATAGGCACCTTTGGGTACACTTTGCTGAACGCTTGCCTTCAGTTTTCTATGGCAAATAAAACGCTTGTTAAACCACAAGTGCCTCTTGGAATGATGTGCTGTGCATGGAGCTATGAGGCAGTACTTGCATGATTTTCTTAATGTGAGTGAATCTGTTAGTGACCTTGTCAATCAAATAATGTTGAGACCTCTCCAGTGTTGGCCTTTATGTGGCCAAGGCATCTTTAACTTGAAATCTCCTACAGTCTAAATTCTTGCTAATAAGAAGCTCTTAGAATAATAGCTGTGAGACTTCAACTTTCCAGGTCTTGAGTGATTCCTAGGGCTAAACATTAGCCCTTCACAGCACTTCAAGKTCTGCTTTCAGTGGGGTTCATGGGTCTTGGTTTGTCAAAGGGAAATAGGTATTAATTTTTCTAAGAGCCCAAGTAATTGTAGACAACCTTCCCTGTCTCTTCCATGGCTTCTCCTTTGGCATATGAAGCACAAAAACTTGGTCAATGTTCTTATGACTATATATATGTGAGTTTTCTGTCTTAAATCAAGCTCTCATAATAATTGGAGTTAAAGGGGAAACATTGGAACCTCTTAGCTATTGTATGTCCAGCAGTCATCTTTATAATTGTATTTATCTTACATATGCATAACTTTGCTGAAGATGGCAGAAAACGAAAGTTTGCTTTGTTGGCACTAAGAGGAGCAGCAGATGGTACCTGGGCTCCAGGAAGCAGTCTAACCACTGCCGTGTGGAGCCCTCCAGGAGCTGATTTGCCCTGCGCCGCCCCAAGAAATTTGCCCTCTCCTGCCTGCTCCCTGTGCTTACATTGTAATGGAGCACTAAATAGAGACCTTATCCATTTCCGCTCTTTGTCAGGCTTTGTTTATGGCTCAGAAGCAGCACAGGCAGGGTGGAAGAGCTTGCATTTCTTCATGCTTATATTAACTGTTGGCTCCAGATCAAGACGTATGTGAACAACATTTATAAAATATGATCAGTTGCAGACCTGTAAGTTCATGTCACTTCCWCTAACATTTTTTCCACTTAAACTCTTTAATTCTCCCTCTTGTGACCTCAAAATAGTAAGTTATCACAATCTGCTAGTGTTTGTGCATTTTTGATGTTGGAGGCAGAGCCTTGCAAATGTTCAAGGCCCAGATGATCTCAAGGTAGGTCAGCAAATCCTAGTTTCCCAGATCTCGATGCTTGAATTTAGGGACTATTTTTGTAAAAGGGACCATTCAATTCAACAAAAAGAAATTATTTTCAGGGCTACAGGCTGGAATTTGCTTCTTTATTGAATTGCATAGCATGCAGAACATGTGGAAACTCCTGCTGAAAAAAGTGGAGCTGGGAATGAGAGAGGTCTTGGTTCCCTTCCGTGGGACACTGATCTGGCAAAGTCATTTCTCTATCTTATGCCTATTTTGTAGTAAACTGAACCATATTATGTTTGGTGATTTGTTAAATTTGTAATCGAATTTGAGTCCGAAGTTGAAATTTTGGCCAGGCTAAAGTCATCTGCAGTTTTGCCTTAGACTTCAAAAGGCTACTCTTTATCCAGATCTGCAATTGCATGACTGATTTGAGGGGTCATTTTTTTTTTCCAGCTCATCTGTAGAGACAGTTGCATTTAATGTAGATCTTCCATGGCAAGAGAATCTTTTCTCAGATTTTTGTGTTCCTCTTGCTTATTCCTTCTCCTAAAATCATAAATCTCTGCTTAGGGCACCACATTCTCTTCTGCAACAGCTGGTGTTGATTTTAAAGATACTCTAGGTAAGGAAAAAGGTCAGTGCAAGGAATATAATTCCTGTTGGCAGGCATTTTCCCCTATATATTAAAAAAGGAGAAACGTGTCTTCTCTCTCTGTCCTGCTCGTTTTAAGAGGAAAATGCATGCAAGAAATCTCTTTCCTCTGTCCAAAGTGGTGACCACAGACATTGCCGTCACCATTGTACYTCACAGTATAAAAGACTCCTCTGAGAAGCTCAGTATGGGCAGGATAATTRCAGAATTAAGGTACTGGAATACAGGTGCTAGATTGCATTAGGAATGGTAGAGTAGGATCACTTCCATTGTGAGTTTTTCTCAGTAAGTTTTAGAACAATGTGATTCTCGTGAAATCTTTGTGGCTAAAATACCTAACTGCAAATAGGCAGGATACAGAATTATTTTCCTTCTTCCACTCCCCAAATTGTCCTAGTGGCACTGACTCTTAGCTCAAATAATGTTTGACAGTTCAGTAATGAGACAAAAGACAACCTTTTTTTTTGTCTTTTTTAATCCAGATAATTTAATACAATAAAGAAGCAGAGACATCAAAGCAAAGGAACTATATACATTGTACAAAGCATCAGGAATCTGTTCTCTTTTCAGAATTTTGACATGTGCCATGTAGAGTGGTTACAGCTATTAAGAAAATACAGACATCTTTCCACAGAGTCCTCTTGCTATTTAAAACRATGATATGAAATCTGTTCTGAAGCTGCATAGAGATGCATAGAGCTTTATCGTGGGCTTACCGTGAAGGTGTGCAGGGGGTGCTTGCCTGCACTTCAGCAGAGCAGGAGTAGGGCAGCTGATTCTAAATGCGAGGTATAGATTAGATTTAGGATGAAGTGCAGTTTTGATGTACACAGCCTGCTTTTCTGTTCTTCAGAGCTCTGCTCAACTTTTCTTGAAACATCATTAATTACCCTTTCTTCCTGGTAGGGTGTTTTTGGAGGAGTTCCCATCTTGCCAGTTATTATGTCCTAATCAGAGATACCCAGCACAGATCTTTATGATCTGTTTATTTTAGAGGGCAGTGAGTGAGCTTGTGACAATGTCATCACTAAGCCTCCAAGCAGCAAAACAGCTGCTGTAGGAATGGGGGCAAATGTTCTGATATTGCTCTTAATTTTTCAGAAGATGTATCTTATTATGAACAAGGTGATTTGGAACTAAACCTCTATCTGCCTCAAGCAGTTATAGGCTTATATGAAGGCTTWAATCAAATGCAGAGGGCAACATAGTATCGGCATTTTGGAAGGAGAGGATAAACCGTGAGTTCATCATTCTCACTGTGACTCCAAATGTAACCCTAACTCAGATTTATGATTTCTCTCCTCAAATGTGCTGGGTGTCAAAGCTGTAGAACAGCACTCCACAAACTAGAGTGAATTGCAGGCGCTCAGCAGCTCTGAAACCTACCCTCAAAATGAATGAAAAAAAGCACAGGCTTTCAGAGAAAAGTGTCGAACTTGTTTTTTGGAARCTGAGGTTGAGTTAATTTAGTTACCAAGGTAATGCTTACCTGCAGGAGGTAAGATATGCTAGCAGATTACCAGGAATCATTAAAGCAATCAGTTGTGTGGTGGATTTTTTTTTTTTTAAGAATTTAATGATACATTAACGAGAATGGATGGAGTAACAGGTTTTATATGTAGCTTTTTATGGATGAGTAGTAGCTTTTTTAGTGGTTTATAAAAGAATCATTTTGCCATTTGTGTTGTTTGGTAAGATTATAATCATCAGTAAAGCCTCAAGAACATGGAAAAAACAGGCTCACACTGGGAGGTTGATGAGAAGAAAAGAAATTCCAGAGCCCTAMTTCTTGCTGAAGGGGAAGGTAACACACTAGGCCTTATCTTAAAAATAAGTGCATATTTGTAAAAAATCATCTATACATTCAACAGCTGTTAAGGATACCTTGGTGAGATTTCCAAAAGAAGGGTGATAAGCTCTCTGGGTTGGAAAGAATACTTGTAGAAAATTCTGCAGACTGTTGGCAATAGGGAAGCGAGGATGKTCCTTTCCCACAAGTTATACTTCTTTTTCCAAGTAAAGTGTAGTTATGCCACACATCCTGATCTCTTCTTCTAATTAAGTTTTTGGAAATACAAATCTGCCACTGTTTATAGCTTCTAAAAGGAACAGTAAAACTTAATGGGATATTTCCGTTGGTAATGATGGACTGTGCACAGGAAGGGGACTGTATTTGCTGAGATTAGGACTTTGTTTKCTAGTAAATGCATTTTATTGATATAAACAATGCATTTTCTTGACAAAAGATTGGCTAAAAGGGCAGGTTAAACAGACATCAACCAAGTACAAAACTGTGATACAGAGCATGAGGATATAAGCAAGAGGATGGGGTGGTTTCCTCTTGAATCTTTG
This sequence comes from Nothoprocta perdicaria, assembly GCF_003342845.1. Lineage (NCBI taxonomy): Eukaryota > Metazoa > Chordata > Aves > Tinamiformes > Tinamidae > Nothoprocta > Nothoprocta perdicaria. Next base: position 1,746,828 of record NW_020455988.1, read on the forward strand.
GGTAATTTCCCGAGTTTAGTGATACTTTAGTCACTAAAGTTCCCACTGGAGTCTGATCTGTCTTGATTTGGTTCAGTCCAGACGTTATTACTTAATATTTTGCATATTCTGAAATGTCACTTGGATTTCTAACCAGACTGTGTTATGCTGTCAGGCGTAACTTCCCTTGGAATCACTACCTTGCTGAGTCTGTATTCCACGGTCTTCAGATGAGGATCATTTGTTGTTGTTCCAAATCCTACTCCACTTTAGGTGATGAGGTTTTCAGACGGCAGTTGTAATTCCTGTATCGACTCCTACGTAGAGGAAATTGGCTTACATTAAAGTCGTATTTATAATCCAACAGCTATTCCCTTTGGAAAATGGGATTTGGGGGACTGCTCTCTTAGTTAGGTGAGCCTCTATGAGCAGGTTGAAATATGTTTACGCTACCAGCTAAGCTTGTAGCTGATACTCACATAGCTGAAGGACTTGGTAAGTACATGGGTCAGGACTTACTGTCTGGAAAATGTGCCAGGRTCTAGAAATTGAAACATAAATTTGATCATCTGTTTCGATTTAAAGTTTGTACTGTGGCAAAGTAATGAATGACAATCACTTGCTGTATAACTTGGATACAATCATTCCTCATCTGTCACCTAAAAAAGAAAAAAAACAAATAATATTTCAAAAAGGCATTTTATACCTTACGTTTGGAATGTCAGTCTTATCTGAAATATTTAATCTATATATCAGCAGCTAATTTGTCTAATGTATGTCATTTTTTGAGCAGAGAGAGTCAGGATCAATACTACTTTGTATCTTTGTTGTTGCTTTCATAATAATTGAGCCCACTCAAATGAAGGTTAAATATCCATCAGCCAAGCCTAGTGTGGTATAAGCCTGCTGCAAACACTGTTTCATCAGCAGCTCACTCAGCAGGCTCAGACAATCCAGTTCTAAAGGCCACGATAGAAAAGAAAGATCATATACTTCAGTAAGTGGCACGTAGCCAGTGTGAGCATATTTAAAATATGCAGAAAAGCAGATCCAAAAGTCAATGCAGTCCTGCGCATATTAATATAATTGTTACAGCTTCTGAATCAATAACATGTGCATTTATTTCTCAAGAGATTTTTGTCCAAGTAGTATGAAAACTTTTATCAAAGAGTTCTTGAAACAGTGAGCTGCACCTTTGATATTTAGCTGGAACAACAGGATTCATGTAGTTCCAAAGTTTATCTTTGCTTTAAATGTTGCTCATTGGAGTAGATTATTTTCTCTAATTCAGGACATTAGATTATTTCATTTCCTGTCCTCAAAATAGATCACAATGTGAGTTACATGACGTGTTTTGAGCTCAAGCCTTCTACATCAAGTTAGAACCTTTGAGAGAGAGGAGGAAAACTTTTTTGTGTATCGGAGTGTAAAGAAGGCTTTCTCGGCTTTAGAGCGAGACTGTGACTCCAAGAAGCAAGATGCATTTGCTTGGTGGCTCACTAGAGGGCATGTGTCTGTGTTGTCTAAACCTGAAGAAAGGGAAATTAAAATTTAAAGGAAGGTAGTGAATTAACCAGATATTGCTGCTTTGCAAATAGGATATGTTAGAATTGCAACCCATTTATTTCCATTAATTATTCAAATATATTGTTTGTAAAAGAAGATTGAATTAGTCTTGCAGTCTCTGTAGAGTTCATTGCCTTTTCTAAGGAATTCAGGCAAAGGAATGCTTTGCAATTTACTCTTTGCAATTAATTTTAGCCAGTTCTTTGTTCTTAYTGCTTTTCCTTAAGGTTTCTTCTTTTTTTTAAAAAAAAAAGCAGTTAGCAGATGCCATACTGATCCCTTTTCCGATGGAAGCTGCCAGAATAAGCAACTTGGGTATTCCTTATGAATATTTCAGAATACCTAGCATTTCTATTTGTAACAAGTTTATCTTGTACACATGTTAAAGGAAATCAATTTTTTATAAACAATTATTTTGGATTTCAATCTGCTGTAGGCAATAGGACCTAGAGGAGCTGGTTATTTTTAATATAGAAAATATTCCACTATYTTGGGTTTTTAAAATAGAGGGGTATTTGGATCAGTTGTTTTCATCTGCTGAATAAACATTCTCATAAATCTCCTGAATTTTCTAAATATTTTGTGTTACTCTAACTGTATGGATGAGGGTGTTGGGCATAATCCAGATAATATAAGCAAAGCCRGTTTATCCTTTTTTAAAATGATTCCCCAAGGTTCCCTTTGCTCAGTGCCTATGACAAGCCTCTTCAATAAGACGGGCAAAAGAGAACAGATAGCACTGTGGCTTTAATTGTAGTGGAAAAGCCATAAAAGGTTAACTATATGGAAAATAAATTACTGTATCTTCCTTTCTWCATATGTAGTCTTAAACTGTATTTTGCTCTGGGATAGCTTCTGTGCTGCAGACTGCAGGGCAGGCTTTGGAGTTGGGTGAGGGGAGAGCTGGCTATATGCTGGGAGCAATCAGGAGCCCAGGGCAAACCTCGGACCCACTTGAATAGCAGGGCAGATGAACTGTGTTCTCCTCTGCAGGCAGCTCTCTGGCTTAAGAATTAGGCTTTCTGGGCTTGATATGAAACTGCCATATGTTTACTGTGCATGGAGGGATCTAATTCTGGCCAGCACTGCTACGTGGCATAGCAATGGCAACCTGAAATAAAATATGCTCTGTGAGGTGGGGGTGGACATTTCAGGGTTCTTGTGAAGCTCAATGGTCATACAGCAAAATTCCTTGGGTAAATTCCCCATCTTGTCTATCTTTAGCCAGGAAACTGCTGTGTTTTAGCTGATGCACTTCAAAATCACCCTGTAAGGCACATGGTTACATGAATGAGGACCTTATGCCTAAAMTACCTTATACCTAAATTACCTCAGTAAACACAACTTTAACTCTGTTAAGTTACAAGAAGAAAAGGCAACTGGCTCATTACTTGGGCAAAACAAACATTATGTATCAAACTATCAAAACTTCTTTTCCCAATATTCTTTCCCTTATTAAAAGGAAGGAAAAAAGGGAGCCCTAATCTGCATCTGCCATTAAGATTTGGATGGAGGATTGAGATCACAATGAAAATCAGGGTGGCCTACATCAGAAAAGCTGCATTTCACAGAACATTTGCTATTGATATGTTGGGAAAGTGTCAGACTTGTGGGAGGATTGGAGAGTATTTGCATGATACGTTAATAAGAAACAGTTTAGTATACTAGATTACTAAAGCATGGCTAATTTTGAAGCCAAAACCCACACATTCTTAACTTTGTTTCCCAGCTTAAGAGCCAGTGTATTCATGTATTGTACAGGAACTGGAGCATTATTCTTTGAAAGCAAACCCAGAGTTTGGAAAATCCAAAATTGAGCTAGCAGCACGGTATATAAGCATTGCACAAGATGTAATTTTAAGCTGTAATGCAGAAATGTCAGTACAGTTGATATCTTGATTTGTAGCATGTGTGTCTTGAGCAAACAGGTTACATGCGTTCTAGCTCCACAAGTATCACACAACTGGGATGGCTTCATTTGCCCAGGGATGCTCAGTGTCTGGCAAATTGGCACAAGGCCTGTTGAGAGAGGTTTTAAAAGATAAAGGGATGCTCCCTGTTCTCTTTTGGTTTGGAGAACGAGCTGTTTTTTGAGAATATCTCAGGAGCATTAAAAAAGGCAAAGTTAAATTCAGGATTCTGTGCAGTTATAATGAATTTTGCTGTATAACATACCTCACTTTGATGACTGTCTTCCCACAACATTAATCATCTTCTTTCCCTTAAAAAAAAAAAAAAGACAAAAGAAAACAAAAAAGGAAAAAGACACATTGCTATAGAAAAACAGGTGTGAATGCTGTCTACAACTAGTTATAAACTTATTAGTGACAAATTATCTTGATTTCCTGTGATCATATGAAAAATTGCAACTAGAATAGATCAAATTTGTTCTCTCAGTCTGTTGTTAAGTCTCAAGTCAGTTAAATGGACTGAAAAAAAAAAAACAGTAGTAGTACAGCCTTCAGTGCAAACCCAGGAACAGCAGCATTACTGAAGAAAAGAGAAAGGCTGACTGGTACGGTGCTATAGTTGACAGGTCACTTTTTCCTAAAAATACTCTAAATTAAATGTATAGCAGTAGTAATTTTTATGCCATTAAAGTAAATTGTAAATTTAGAAGAAAGGATGTCAGAACTTTGGATCACCCTAATTGTTCTTCTAGAGGGAAATTTTCCTTTTTGGTAATATATGTGTGGTGATGGCAGTTTTTGGTGGAGCCCCAAAGCTCCAGCTCCCAGCCTCCAACGCTGGGCAGTTGTCTTAAAATTAGTTTCACTGCTCCAGGGAGGAGTTTTGAGTTGTGGATAGTTTCTTCTGGCAAATACCTAACTCTGGCAGGACCTGGATTGTGGATGGCAGCAAAGATCACAAGCAGTCTCATAGTCTTTAGTATCTCCAAATAGGGTGTTGGGAGGATTAAAAACATGCTTCTAACTCTGCTACTGTAGTTAAAAAAAAACACTTCAGGTTTAAAAAATATGAGGTAGATATAGTAATTCAGTTTTGGTTGTGGACGGTACCCCTATACAGAACACTCTGTTGCTGATAATTTCAGGTAATACAATACAGTTTTATCAGAATAGTATCCTTGTGAGTCTTGGAGAAATGGATGTAAAAGATTCTTTATTAAATTTATATGGAATTAGAAAAATTTCCTGAAGAAATTGTGCTTTCCTTCAATAAGAAAACATATTGAGAATGTAGTGTTTTATTTTTCTTTCTTACCTCTTCCTCCTCCCCTCCCCAATTTCAATATTGCAAAGTATTTCTGACCAAGAAAGATGAAGAACTTTCTAGCACAGTTCCAGTAGCAACTTATTCTCATATAGTATGTATAAATAGGAAGATGTCTATACACATTGTGTAATGCTGACATAATATATAGGGAGAGAGAAGTGAGGTGTTCTTCCTATATTGGTAAGCATAGCCAAATCAGAGTAGACATCCAAAAGTCAAATTTTTCAGTTTACAAAATAAAAATGAAATTGAGCTGACTGGGGATGAAAGGAATAAATATATAATAAACCATAGCTTTGAAATCTTGGGTTAAAACCTCTAATTTTTTTTTTTTCTGCTGACTGTCTTAGTGCTTTTGCCTTTCCTATTTTTTTCCTCATCTTCCTCTTTATCTGAGTTGTGTTTTTACTCTTTTTCACCAGATGTTGATTCATTAAATCATTCATTCATTCTTAGTGTCCTTATTAAGACTTCAAAATTTTGAGGTGAAAAGTTGCACATTTTGTTGCTGTGAAATGTTTCTGTGGAGATGTGAAATCTGTGGCTGTTGAATTGATGCTTAGAGTACCTACCATGTTAGGATGAAAGTCAGTATTTTGGAGTATGAACTAATGCTTCAAGCCTCCAGGGAAACCAGAAAGATCTAGCCTGGGTAGAAAGAATCAGAAACATGAAATGAGAGTCTTCTGAAAACCTAACATTTTCAATGTTTCCATTAATTCATTATGTTTTTCTTTGAAAAATGGGAAATCAAATTCAAAGATCAAAGTCCTCATAGCTTTCTATGYACAAAGTAACTTTTCATCTAGATTATACGTGTAAATAAAGTTGCAGCTTGCTCCTAAGACATAAAAAGCGAAGGTCAGATGATGGAAATAAAAGGGAAAAACATGCAAGTCTGTTTGTTCTGTATTTCTTGGCAGCCAATAAGCTCAGTATTCTGGTACTGGTTATGCAGAAAAATAAGAGCTGCCTTTTGTGGATAAYAGCAGGAGAGGCGAAGGACCAGACCTATTTCTCTAACTCTACTGATGATTAATCTGGGAATTTGTGCAGCAGGGCCTGTCTGCTGAGGCTCCATTTAGGTGTGATGTTACCTTTGTATAATATGGAATAACTAAGATGAGTGAGGGTGGGAAAAGGCAAAAAGGTTAACTCTTTCAGAAGCTGGAGAAACCTGAGGCAGAGAAGGCCCTGGAGTCCAACTAGGAAGAGCCAAGTATTGGGAAGGAAGCTTAGGCATTTAAAGTTTAGGAGGTGCCTGGGTGAGTCGTGTTTGAGTTGTGTTTTGATAGAAACAAGAATAAGAAAATATGCTTARAACATTAGCTAAAAATATATATTTTCCATTTTGGACAATTATTTGTAAAGGTGTTTTTTGAAAACCACCACTTGAGGTCATAAATATTCAATAACAACTCATTTTAGCAAGTAGACGCATTATCCTGTCAGTAGGACATAGTCTGAGTCTGTCTAATGGACTGTTCATATAGCCTAAGTTCTGATGTCACTGATGAGGAATTTCTCACTGAAATTGAGAAATTGCCCTTGATTCCACAACAGCATCTGCTGTGTTTGTGGGGAGTGGTTATGTTCTACAAGACTCCTCATATGACATTTTGGTCATTTTCTTAAAGATGAGAATTAAAGTGAAAAACCATAGAGAGGATGCAAAAAAAAAAACCAACAAAAAAACCCCCAAACCACTCAAGCTTCCATTTTGGATGAGCAGAGTCACTGCTCTTTCCCTAAAATTGAAGTTTTGCAGCCTGAAGGATGTAAAGGATGCTTGCAACATCCTAGTTCCAGAGACATTCATTTAAGAGAGGTTTGCAAACCAAAGCAAGCAATTGTAAGTRGTTTTACCTTTGCTGTTCTTAGCTTTTCAAAGTTGTTGCAGAGTAGCCAGATGTGACTGCATTTATCAGCCAACTTGAAAGGAAGTCAGTCTGCTATAAGTTTTTTTTCAATGCTTACTATATTCTAGGTTGCATAATGGTTTCCATTCTAACTCCCTTCTCAACCTCCTGATTTTTTTGTTGCCCTCCTTCTGAAGGGAATTGTCCTTGAGGTTGTTTTTCTGTGGAAACTTTGAGTAACTTGGCCCTAATATTGCCAAGAATACTGCACAGAAAATGGGTGTGTGGAGGCCTGCTAATTATTTCTGTTGCTTTAACGTCTCTTCATCATATGCAGGGGAGGCAGGGAAGCTGCTTTTTGAGCCCATTCCATATCAAGTCAGTTGGCTCTGTGTGYGCGCTACTGGGAACTGGTGTTCTCTGTTGTGTGGTGTGATCTTCTGCAAGTCACGTGGTGTGTGTTGCCATACGTCTTCCTCACACAGCTCCAGGTTATATTTTGCTTTTGAAGTGAGGTTTTCAATGATTATTGTCTTGTGTTGGGTAGGAGTGCTGTCTTCTAGGAAAKCGGTGATTTCTTGCCCCCTCTGAAGGGTTAATAACTGTCAGACATCCAAATCTTGAACTGTGGGTGACCAAGCCAATCATGCAGCTGTTTGTGCTGTTAATTAGCTGTGACACCAATCTGAACTATCTTAATCAAGAAAAGGAGTTATTTATAATGGCACTATCTTTTTACAAAAACAAAAAAAATCACCAGGAGAAAAATCATAAACGTGGACTTCAAAGCCATTGCATTGCATCACTTGCCTCCCTGTTCATGACCTGTGTGTTGTCGGGAACTGGACCGGCAACACAGAAAGGCAAGGATGGGATCCTGTGCCTGGAATCCCTCGTTGTGAATTGAAGGAGGGAGGAATAAAAAAAAAATGTTGCTTTTTTAAGAAAATGTTACCTTTCTGAGCTGCTGACCTAGAAAAACTGGACGTTGCTTGAYCATCCTGACTGCACATATATGTATATATATTTTTTTKTTAAATAATAAAATAATTAAATAAAGCACAGAGTAGGCCCTGGGCCAGTGCTAAGGGAGATCTGGTCATATCCAAGTTGTGAGAGTTGCTCTAAGGGGTGATGGAAATTCAATGCAGCTGGTGAACCAAAAAAAAAAAAAAAAAAAAAAACCACCATAACGAAAACCAATACACCTCTATGTTAGACAATATCTTTCATACAACAAGTACACCAAAATCACCAAAATGCTTTATATAGTATTAAAAACAGATTTAATTTAAAGAACAGGTAATTTTGTTTATATAAGGGAAACAAAACATAGGACTGATCTAAAGCTGGTATAAATCAAGGACAGTTCAATAGAAGTCAAGTGGCTTACAATACAAATGCTGTAAAATACATAGTATTATAATCTGGCCCATAATATTTTTCATTGATAGTTTAGCACTTTGGCCCTTTGGAGGAGGTCAGGAAAAGGATCACTCCATTTTTATTGTATTTCCTTTTTGTCCTTAAATGGACTATAATATTTTCTTCCCTTTATTAGAATGTAGAACTTATATATATATATACAAATATATATATACATTTTAAATTTTGRTTTCTTTCATCTTGTAGTTTTCTTAAATATTTTGTATTCTTAAAAGTTTCTGGCTCAAAAGCAAATGAAAGGGGAGAAAAAGAAGGGGTAGAAGGGAAGTGACTTTCCTTTCCATGCCTTCCTTCTCCCTAAGAAAAAAATGTTAAGAATGGCTATAATGAATCTATTTGAAAAAAAATAGAAAAWCARTTAAAATATTAATACTTAATGAAAGATTTCAACACTTTTTATGCATTTTACTTATTGGTTTTGAGAAAATAAGCAGTTATTTGGAAAAATTCCTTGAAAAAGTTTAAGGCTGCAAAATTGATAATCAAGTGTAATTAAAAGAAACCCTTTTAGAAAGACCTTTCTAAAGAAGAAATATATTTGTGAAACACTTAAGCCTTCAACATGAAACAGATATGAATACCTGAGTTAGAAGTAAGTGTGAGCTTTACTCTCTTGCTTTTCTCCTCTTTCCTGGTGCAAGTGAGACAAAAGGATGACCACTTTCCCCTGTACCAAGCAAGCTGATTTAGCCCCAAAGAGATAGTAGCGCATATGTCTGTACTGAAATGCATTTTAATTCTCAAATGAGGATCTAGTACCTCATCTGGCATGGGATTCAGTCTGTGTTCCTGTATCGGGTGGTTGGTCATAAAGTGAGCAGGAAAATCTAGTTTTGAGGYTCGTTTGGGGTTTTTGAAGCCTGCCAGAGGAGTGAGTGTTGGGAACATCCAGATGACCTACCTGCAGGGCCAGGGCGAGTGCACTTCCCATCAAGTGCTCCCTCGTCATCTCCTGGCACCCGCAGGCTCCTCAGGAAGGCCTGGAAATGACAGCTGCTCTGGCTGCTGATCACAGAAAGGTTTGTGGTCACGTACACCACGGTCACCGGCAGGTTTGATCTCATTAATACACTACTTTACAACAGATTTGCAGTGATCCTCCTCTGTGTTTCACGGCATTTGCCACTGACTGTGGTTTTCAGGGAAATACTTCTTCTGCTATTCTGCACAGTTGGTTGCAAAACGTGGTTTTGGGCAAAAGATTTCATTGCTCGAAGTTGTTTGTCTGACCACAGACAAAGTACGTGAGCCTCAGTCGTTCCGAACTGGGGGCACGGACTCAGTGGTTACTTTTTAACTTCTCTCTGCTTGATCCTCAGTAGTATATCAGCCTCTAAGTGAAATACTGAGTAGACCTTATCTGTGGTCTGCAGACAAATTTTTGTACGCAAGAGTTTTTGTAGCAGCACAAGATATTGCAGTTACCTTCACACTGTGGTTGGAAAATAAAAGATCTTCCCCCTTGGTCACCCCACCACCAGAGCAGGATTTCAATGTCCAGTGAAACCGTATCCATCAGGGATGGCCAAGCCAAACCTGCCTTTGTTTCCTCAGAAATACTGCAAACTACCTGTGGTCTATGCAAGCTTRTTGTCTAAAAGGTCTGGCCTTTGGTGTGGAAACTCAGCCTCATCCTCAGCAAATTTGAGATTAATATCTCGAAATTCAGTTGAAACTAGCTGCCCCATCAATTTTGTACTTAGCTTAATGCAGGCAGATTATAAGAATGAGTTTGGACATCTGTCCTTAAATGTCTGAAAATTTATTAGTACTAATTTCTTTTTTTTTTTTCAGATTTATAGAGAAGATGTATTTACAGGGACCATGTTGTTTACATGAAGGAATTAGGATTTTTTAAAAWTATTTTAAACATAGTTGACTTACAGCCCAATCCTTTTAGAAGTAGTATGTGCCTTTTCTTTAACACCACATATCCATTTATTTCAAGTAGAGCCTGCATGATACTTGCATGAGATCATCATGTTGTATGCTTTTTATTGTCATGGATTCTCCCTGTGTGTCTCATCTGCTTATTCTGTCCTCTTTATGATCCTCCCTTATTCAGATGGAGTCCAGTGGAGGCATCACTACATGATCTATTTCTGTTGCTTTCTCTTTTTTTTTTCTCTCCTTTTTCTTAAGTGCAGTTCTATAAATTTTAGTTGTTTGCTTTTTTGAGATTGTCTTAGGCAAAGGAATACTAACACAATATATGGTCTTAGATTCCTCAGTGAAGCAAGCAGAAGATGAGTGGAAGCATTTGTTGAGTGCACACGAGAGGATGGCATGCAAGAAAGTYGTAATTTGGGAGGTTTGGTACTACTGCCACCAAAGTTAATGAAACAAGTCAGTAAATAGCTTTCCAAGCAATGAGCTTTCTCCTGTGGTCCTTACAGGAGCATTAGCTCTTCCTCCCCCCCCACCCCCCCATTAACTGACAGGAGCATTTGCATTACCTTTTGGGGGTTGGTAAGAGTGAAATACTAGGTGGGATTAGGTGTGTGAGTGAATCCATAACAAGCAAGGAAGAGACCTGGTTTCTATCACTTTCTTGTGAAATTACAAACCACTTTCTGATCYCTTGCAGGAGTCTTCAGAAATTATCAGAATCAAAGACAGAACAGTAATTCTAATTTACTCAAGGCAACATAAAGATGGAGAAAGCAAATGCTGTGAAGAAAGCACATGGTAGTATTTTAATTAAGTTTATCTTTTCTTGCTTTCTGCAAARCTGAGTAAAAAATTTTAATTCAGAATTTTTTGAATTTTAATTAAGAAATTTTAATTCTGCACCTAATTTTCTGAATTCAAGTACAAATAAAATTGTTTGCATCTTTAAAACCATACGTGAGCTGCTCTCAAGCTGGAGTGAGAGTAAATGTCATGCTAGWACAGTTCAGAATCTTGAAGTATGAGTTGTCTTTTTATTCTGCTACTGAATAAATAAACAGCCTTCTAAGAAAATAATTTATTAGAAAAGAAAGATGCTAAAAGAAATTCTCCCTTGTGAAATGGGGTTAAGTCTCTACAAAGAAACCTCAAGCTGTACACAAAGATTAAGTTAATCTACTCTTCATAAAATCYTCTTGTTTGCTTCTTCTGAACACTGAAACAGGGCTTGCTGTTAGCAAGTGTTGCGAGAGACAAGATTTTAAAAAAAATCTCCCCAAAGCAGCGTGGCCCCCGGCGTATCCCTGCACAGAGCTCCTGTCCTTCGCAGCAGTGCTGGGAGCACCGGTGGCCACCCRCACCCCAAAAGTGGGCTCTTCACCTACCCTGCCTTAGCAGCCTCCTCTCTCTGCTAATTGAAAAATAAGAGAAGAAATGATTTTTTTAATTAGGCTTTTTTTTTTTTAACTTCTGCCATTTGCAGAGATATGAACTAAAGCTGCAGGAGGAGCAGTGCATCAGAAGAGTGTGAAAACCAGGGAATTCCCATTGCTGTTCCCAGGTATGTGCTTGCTCATGCATATAAATGTATGTGTTAGCAACACAGCTGCCCCCTCCCTCGTTTTTGTCCCCACTTCTCTGTCATTTCCCTGGGGAAAGCGAAAGGCTGTCACTCCTTCCCTGCACCAGTAGGCACTTGCACAGGTATCAGGAGAAAGCCAAGAGAGGGCTGTACTCAACCCCATGAGTTCTGCACCCCATAGCAGCTTTGAGATGTCCTGTATTTAGGGTTACTGAGCAGCACCTTTAGAGGCTGGACRTATTTAAGCATTGGAGTTTATGGGTTCAGGTATAAGATGTTGTGGGAGTTGTGCACCATCCTCGCACTTTGCYGTGTTACAGGCCTGGCATATTCTGAATCTCCCAGTGCTTATGGAAGCTGTTATGATTTGCTGGGAGCTTTACTGGGCCAGGGGAGCCTGTGCAGCAATGGGACACGAGCCCCTTGGGCAAGCTGTGACCGCCTCCAGACAGGACAGCCCAGCGAGCTCCACATGCGCCCAGCAGCACCACCCTCTGCGCAGCAAGCGAGAGGGACCCTGGCATGGTGGGCGCACCACAGAGGGATGGAGAAGGTGAGCACYGTTTGCAGTGGGTCCATGTGGGAGGCTATAAAGCACCAGGGGCAGTGGAACCTGGAGCAGCCAGAACCTGACGTGTGCCTGTCTGTCGCGTGGAGGGCACGCGAGCAGGAAGCCAGTTGGGGTCTGTCCACTGCCTGATGAGCCGGAGCGCGTGCCCAGCCTCGGGGCTTGCGCTGCCTCGCCGCTGCTGCCGGATGCCCCTCGCCCAGCGCCAGCCAGCCCGGAGGAGGAGGGGACGGGGCGCTCTCACTGGCTGCAGAGGCTGAGGCAAAAGAGAGAAAAAGGAGGAGGGGAATAAAAAGTAAAGGGTGGGGGGAGAGAGAGAGAGAGGGAGCGAAAGAAAACTAAGCCCAGCTTTTGCCGGTGCTCCTTGGATTGGATCTGGTTTGAGTTTCCTCTCTGCTGGCTTGYGCAGTGTTTGAGGAGTAGGGGGAAGTAACGAGCTCGTTCTTCATCTGAAGCTTAAGCGAGCGTGCTGGGTGACGGAGCTGGTGGGGAGCTGCCCCGGGAGCAGTTGCCTCCTAGCTTGTTGCTCTCACTAAAGCATTTCCTGGACTTCTCAAGAACCCAGAGGAAAAAGCCATCACTGCACAGACCCGATAGTTGCTCAGTGCAGGCTTGACATCTTTTTTTTTCCTGGGGCATTTTTTTTCCTTCAGTCTCTCTGAGCAGCAGTTCCCTGAGTGTGCGGCATTGAAAACCATTGCTTTATTAACAGCTCTGGGAGATACTTTTTTTTTTTTTAATTTTTTTGTACTCTTTTGTTTTCTTTGCCTTAAAAAAGAAAAAACTATAATCCTTTTGGGGGGAGGGGAGATGATCCTGCTGATGTGGAATAAGTGCTCCTGCTGTCTCCTCTTACTAGCCGCGGTCCTGATCGTGGAGAGCTCCCAGCTAGACAGCTCCAGCTCCAAGGTGAACTCCATCAAGTCCACCCTGATGGGGGAGGCTCCAACTCAGGCAACCAACAGATCTGCAGGCATCCACCAGGGACTAACGCTTGCTAGCAGTAAGAAGGGCAAAATGCTAGAGCAGATGGGAAAGCCTCCAAAGCACTATCACCGGCAAGGAGAGGTAGGACATCGCCAAACTGCATGAGTGTCTGTCCCTCTCTCGGTATGAGCGTTGATTGTTGGTCCCCTTCTGTTCTGTTCTCTTTCAAAGATTTCCGTATTAAATGAATTGACTTCATTAGGGTTGTCTGGAACAGTATCATGTTAAAATAGAAATTGAGGTGGGTGTGTGGAAGAAAGAAGGTTTTAAACCTTGTGTTTTTCCCTTTAGAATTGATAATTGGTAAAAGAAATAGGAATTAGAGAGCTTTTGCAGCTCTCCTTGGAATCCTTCAAAAGATTACTGGTAATAAATTGCATGTTAACTCTTCAGATAGTAAGTTGAATTTGAATAGGCAAAGGAAATTTGAGTCTAGAATGGAAACTGTGTTTCCAGTGGTGAAATGAGTTTGCTTTTAGAAATCATACTTAGAAAGCTGATCTATGCTATCTTCCTCTCTGAAAGGGTAATGGGGAGAGTGAAAAGGCATGCTGTCCTGGTAGTATAGTTCRGGGCATTTTTATCTGCTAAATATGACAGAAAATAAATTCCAGGTTTCTTACCTGGTRTATGCACTTGCAGTTGTGGAAGTTTTGCTTGGTCATGTCCACTTGCGATAAGCAGAGAAGCAGTCTTCAATATGTGGGAAGAAAGTTGAAGTGGAAGTAAAAAAGATAAGGTTATAGAAATTGTATGGAAAAAGGMCCCTAACTTACTTGTGAATTATGTYGCTTTCTTTCCCTTATACTCTGCCTGGATTCTTGGGGGTCTGCAGAAAATGAGCTCCTTTAAATGCCTTTGTAAAAAACTATAAACCAGTATTTTAAGGCATCAGTCTTTTACTTCCCTCTCAAATCTCAGCTTGGATGGTGTGAATGCTATGTGCTTTGGTGCTGAAAGAGCTATATTCTGACTTCTTCAGATAATATAGATTCTATACTACGGAGCATTATTAGTACTTCCAAATACAGCTGCTTTTCGTAAACAACAGACACTGTAGCAGCAAGGGAACTGCCAACATTCAGCACTAAACTGTCCCCCTCAAAAAAAAATCCAAAACAAACAAAACCCCAAAAACTGCCTGCCCGAAGGCATCGCCTAGACTTTCCTTAAAGCAGCAAAGAAGCTGCAAATTCAAGCAATGCGCTGAACTCACTTAAGTGTTTCACATTAGCTTTATGGTAACTGGATATTATCATCTGGGGTTGTGTGCAGGCATAATAACCATGGTGCTACTTTGGGATTTTGCACGTGAGAAATTTGGTTTTAAACTCCAAGCTTTCTTTCCCTAGCCACTCAGTTCTTYTATAATTCATCCAAAATTTGGTCACCTCTCCTTACCTCTGAGCGAAGTTTAGTAACAGATGCTGTCGCAAAGTTTCATGCTTCTAAAGTACTGTGCTCCTTCCTAGTGCGTGTTGTAGTAATTACTACACCTTGAGGAAATACAGGGGCATAGAACATGTTTGCGTGTATTCTCCTTAGCTTGTCTTCTGCTTTCTGTAAACTTGCAAAGAGCGGAGCGCGGCACTGTCTTTTCCTGTGTGTTATCTCAGTCTCCTGACTCGTGCAGGTGCGTGTGGGTTCAGGCGCTGCCCAGCCCCAGGCCTGCTGCTCAGTATTTGTCCTGTGTGAGCTGTTCCCGCACCCTATGTATATTGCGTGGGTGCAGACCATGCTGAGATCGTTCTGTCGCGATGCGCCTGATTTCTTGGCCCTTGCAGTGCCTGTGGGATTTGCCACTTTCCTCTCAGCCCGGGCTGTGTGCAGCGCCTGCAGAGGTGCTCTGCAAGCGCAGGCGCGTGCATGGTGGCAGGRCTGTCACAGGCTTTGCAGCACCCCACTTGTAGTGCGGCTTGTAGCACAAGCTTGTGCACAGTTTCTTCCCACAGGTTCTTTTTGCTCTCCTTCCTCATGCAAACCTCCCCACTCCCATGGGAGAACCAGGGCACCGTGGAGTGGTCCTCACCTCCTGCTATGGCTGTGACTCCATCCTCCTTGTCGCTCAGCCTTGTGCAGATACAGCCTGTGAGGATGTATCCTGGGTGCAGCTTGGGGCGTCCATTTGAGGCAAGGCTGTTAGTTTTTTTTCCCTTTTACTACAGTTCTGCACTCAAAATTACTTCTTGGATGCTGCTGTATCGCTGGTGCAGCTCTAGCTGAAGGATTGGTAAGCCGCTCCATTTCTYAACAGTGGGGGTCACACCTCAAATAGCCAAGACTGACATTTTAACATTTTTTTTATGACTGTACTCTTATTAGATTAGTACTTGCTTGTTTAGGCAATAGGACACTGTGCTGAAGTCTTGCATGTTATTTGTGCTAAGAACAGAGCTACCTGCAGTGCTTTTACCAAAACAACCTTCTGCCTTAGTGCRATCTGAAAAATGGGAATACCTTTTATTTATTTATTTCATAATATTAAATACTAAGCTCAGTGTCCTATTTACAGATAGGAAATATTTTCATTAAGGTCTAAGGTATAGAAAGATAAGTGGAAATTAGAGGAATTTCCCCAAAAGTATAGAAAGGGCCATGACCTGACAGCTTGCTTGCTTACTGTGACTGGTAGACTAACACGCTTTCAGAATGGTTCCTAAATACATAAATTTAGTATTTTCAATTTCTAAGACTGGGAGCAGCCTGGAAACCTTTAATCAGCAGTAAATCACTAGAAACAGCGGTTGGTGGCTTATCTGGTGTGTTGATACATTTCAGCTGGTAGTTACGGCTCTTCTGCACAGAAACAGAAGATCCAGCGCTCCCTTCTCAGGCAGCTTTTCAGCTCAAAATAAAAACAAACAAATTTAAAAAAAAAAAAAAAAAAAAAAAAAAAAAAAAACAAAGCGAGCTGATCTGGCTTGCTGGAGGGACAGCCAGACAGCCAGGATAAATGTGAATTTGAGTAAGACTTACATTTTTATGTCTTTCTGAGGAATATTATTTATTTCTGTTCTTATTCCCTTTATTGCCTTGGATCAGCAGAGAATGAGCAGTCCTGATGTGCTAAATCGGGGAGATTGTAGCTGTGCTTTCGCCGTCACTCCCATTTTCCACCCTTTGTGAACTGTTAATATCTTGCTCTGCATCCCAAAGTTCCTACAGTGTTTCACAGCGGGGAGAAAAGTGTAGATGAATGGAGAGATGAGTTCCCCCTTCATCTTTAAGGGGCTGATTCTTCTTACATCGGCAACCAAAAGAAAACAGGAGGATCAGGCTTAGCTAACATTTGTAGCCCAATGCTCTCGGTGAAGTCGTACATCCTTTGAGGTGAAAACTGCTCAAAAATAAGACTATATGGTACATGCTCGACCATTGGTTAGTTCTATAGGCCTGCTGCCACCACTTTCCCGTAAAGTCTTGCTTTGGAGGAAGGGCCTTCAAGCAGCAGCTAATACCTCAGCTTCTTGAGGATCTTGCTACGGGTTTATTAGCTCTCCAGATAAACAGCATGAATAGAGTCATTTAAAAAAAAAAAAAAAAAAAAAAAAAAAAGCCAGATAAGCAGCGATGGTGAATTTTCTGTGTCAGCTACTGCTAGCACCATGTGGGGACAAGCTCTGCTTGGAGACTCAATGGGGAAGGGGAAATCCCTCATATTGTAGCTGTGATCAGAAATCTTAGCCCTTCCACTGATTCCTGTTGGCTTGCAGCACTTCTGACCACTTCACCACCTTTCTCATTTTCTTGCCTCTGAATTTTCATCCCCTCTCCCCTTCCTCAGTGCCAGGGTCAGCTCTCTCTTAATTGCCTTTAATGATCTGGTGGGTTGAGACATGTCAAAATATATATCCTTTCCCTAGTCCTGGCTAGACATCTTTCTCCTGGCTCTTTTCCCTTTGAGTCCTGTTCCTCTTTCTTTTTGCTACTGAGTAGCTGGTTAATCTGTGCTTTCCACTGGGACCATCCCTTCCACTTCCCCCCAGGCACCATGGGGAGGTAGCAGGGAGGAAGAAAAAAAGTGGGATGACCAGAAGAGAGGGAATTGGCATGACAGTGCCTGGATSGGGGAGAGAATCTGGGAGAAATTACAACACTGTAAAGTCACGGCAGGCAGGTATCAGCTAAGCTTTGGTGTTTCAAATGTATTTGTTTTATTTTTTAAAGGAGCCTTTTAAAATTCTGTTCCTTCTTCAGCTAGAAGGCTGAAGCCCATAGAAACCAAACTGAAAAAGCATTAATCCGAAGGGCTGGGCTGGTGCGGGTCAGCCGGGCAGCGCCACTGKGCACACGTTCCTTAGGCAGGATGTAGCTCTCCGCAAGGACTTGGGGAAAATGTGCTTGGGCGATGTTCCGTAGCAAGTAAAACAGCATGGTGTGGAGTAATTGACTGCAGTGCCCTGACAAGGGTACAATAATATGCACCAAAGACCCCAAAAATGTAACCACAGTATCTCCAATAGCTAGCAACCAAGACAGTATAAATTATTTCTCTATGGGATTAAAAGTAATTTAATTAAAATACCTCAAAAATATATCTAGCACCAGCATTTAAGTAAATAAAGGATGAAGCAGAACTGCCGAACTGGCAGAGGTCACTGGAGAAATGTGTTCCTTGCTCTTGTTGTTTGCTATGAGGAATGTGGGAGACACGCTGGTTTACTGGCAGCAGTCTTGCTAAATAGCTGAGTGGCCTCTCTCATGGTTGCAAAAATGRGATGCTGAGTATCATCGTCTTGCTTGGGGTGCCCTCTAATTGCAGCTATTGTTTGACTCCTTAATGCAGAGCAAGAGCTCCCATGAAATTACCAAGATTATTTCCTATTAATGTTGTTGCAAGAATGCCTAGAAAACTTGCAGGCTCTGATGTGCTGCTCGGGGAGAGCTAGTTTCTGCCTGGGAAGTCTGACAGCGGCGTCAAAAGCGAACACAAAGGATGGTGAAGCATGTTCCTGTCTTGCCCTCAGAAAAGGGCTCTGATTAACTCATTATGTGTGAGTAGCTGATGCTTTGCAGATGCACAGTATAGCACAGGTTTAATTTTGATTTTAATTATCTTGGCTCCAGATATATCTTGTAAGCACTWCATATCTCACAGTGTGGCAGTTAAGCCTCACTCCTTTCAGGGTTGTACTTAAAAATGCTTTACCCTAGGCATGTAGCTCAGGAGGATTTTTTTCTTTTCCTATTTTTCCTCTCCCAACTCCATCTTTCACAAGTTCCTTTGCTCTTTGGGTTTTGCGGATAATTCTTTGTTAAAAATCCTAATTTTTCAGTGCTGTGTTCTAGTACCTCTAAGTTGAAACCAGATTCCAAGAGCTTCACATCCATGCATGTGAAAAACCCTATAAAAGCCAAGAAGCTCAAAAGGTATTGTGTGCTTTTTGCTTTCAGCTGAATTCTGATTGCAAGAGTCTTTATTTTTATTGGACAACATAAATATTCATCTCTTCCTTGCACATTCTATCCTCTATTTAAAAAAAAAAAAAAAAAAAAAAAAAGTGTCCCTTGACTGCCACTTTCCCTCACTGCCATTTTTCCTACTTTTGTCTATTTCCATGTAAAATTCCATGGAAACAAAGCAATTTTCAAATTGCAATGTATTGTGAAAATGAGTTTGGGAAAATTTCAAGTTTATTGCAAAAATCTCTGCTCCAGACTGAGCTATGTAATGTTGTACATTACATGATACATGTATAGATGTATGTGATGTGTAGATGGACTGGAGTTGTCTGTGTGTTACAGCTTGGAGAAGTAGCCTGAATGGATGCCTGCAGAGATACTAAATGACCAAAAAACAGCAGTTTTCAGGTAAAAGAATTGGCTTGCTCATCTTGATTGCAGTTTTCTTGGGACTGACTTTTATTTCACAAGAAACTTGTGTCTACACAGGAACAGAAGCATTAATACAGAAATGAACGGGTGTAAATATGGAGTAGGAGCGTGTACTCCCAGGCAAAACAGTGTAGCTGTTCAGGACAGCCTGCAGAAATTCTACAGCTTGATCATCTGCTGCAAAGCAGCAAAGTCTTGGGCTGGGGGGAATCCTGTGTATGTATCACTGACAGAAATGCAACATGCTAAACCTAACCCAGCTATACTTATCTTATATCAGTATGTTTTCAAAAACTAGCAGAACAAATTAGACTGTGCCAAAAAAAAAAAAAAAAAAAGTTTTCACAGTGTTTTCCAGGGGCTGGGAAAGGTGGCACAGAAGTGTAAGAACTTATTCTTTTTGCAGGCCTTTACATGAGAGCTTGGTTTTGAAGATTACCAGTGGCACAAGTGAAGTGAGAGACAGAGAGAGTTCCCATCCCTGTCTAATGGGAAGCCATATGAGCAAACAAGCATGCAAATCATGATTTGGAGAGAATCACCACACGTTGCTATTTCCCTTTTCAGAGGTAGGGAGGACACGAGTTTTCCCTAATGGAGAAAGAAAGTGTTGCATATTGTGATTTGATAGCTACCTGTTGCCTTCCCTAGGAAATCGGAGCGCCCACGGTGAATAATATGGGGGGATGGATGGTGGTAAGACTGGAAGGAATGAGAGGAGCAGGCATTTCTCCTGCATTTGGCTCAGAGAGCAAGGGCAGCATCTGGCACGACTGGGGTGTTAGCTGGCACTAAATTCACAGATGTTTGGAGGCAAGCAGCCTGGCATCGTTACTCTTCTCTTTGGGGCAATCATTTTATTAGCTCTCTGGGATGGTGGAAGCCGTAAAATAAATGCAAAGACATTCTGGAACCCAGATGTTTCATGTGTTTAGCAGTGTGAGAGTTTTACCAGACTTGTCATTCTTAAATTCCTGTTCATCATTTGCTCAGGTAGTAGTAGAGATACCATGTAACTTACATAACCAGTCACGTGCCRTAACGAGTGAGAAGAACGTAACGTGATCCGCAAGATTGAGAACTGTTCCTGTAGGTCCTGGTTCCTGTGCACTGACAGCTCCAGGCCCAGTTCAACATGCAGTGATTCTAAGAAAGCCGTTCAGCCGACCCCAGTGGTGGGGGAGAGGTTGAGTGTCGGCCACCACAGCAYATGGAAGGGGCCAGGAAGGCCACGAGGTCGGCAGCCTTTCCCCAGACGTACACCGTGGGGGAGCGGGGCTGACGCTGCCTTGTGTGTTGGCAATGTGCTTGCTCAGGGGAAATGTCTAGTAAAAGTTGGGCTTCAACTTTGGTTGAGGGGCTAAACTGCTGAGCTTGATAAAATGGTTTTGTGCTCGAATAAATGCGGGGCTTTTAACATACTTTTCAGGAAGTGCCTGTAAACCTCAGGGCTTGGTTTGGGCCCTGTTGCTATCTTCCAGACTCCATCCCATGGCACAGAAAAGACATTTTAGCCAGAATCCTCCAGAAATTATTTTCCAAGGGGGTCCTGAAACAAATTACAACTGAACTTCAGTCTCAATTATTTTATATTCTTAGAGCACAAACAACCAAGTAAATCCTTGCATTGTAGCACTTTGGGGCCAGCATGAGAGATAAGGAAGGCATGGTCCCACCATTATTTTACAGGAGTGACAATATTTGTAGAGGAGATGGGAAGCAGGAATGAGGAATGAGAATTCCTAAATTGGGAATAAGAGCTTCTAATTTTTGGTACTGCATGGATTTAATATGTGCTAGATAGTGCAGAGTTTTGTAAGGATATCAGATATAGGAACTTGGTGTTTCTCAGCCTGTTTACTTGTCTATATATACATGAAAATATTAGTCAAATATTGCTAGACTTAAGCAGTAGAGACAGGAGTGAACCGTAAATGAAAAGACTTGTATCATTTTGCTGGTGCAAAAAGCACAAGAGTATGCTTTTGTCTTCAGGTTTCACTCAAGGTAGAGCAGAAACATTGGGCTGGAGAGGTGAAGGGGGAATGGTTTCCTGGCAGTTAGAAGAATGAATCTGAAAATCAAAGCTTCCTCTGCCTTTTTTTCTTGCTTGCCAACCTGGGAAGCATCTATTTGCCCCTCTGCTTGCCAAGGATTTTGTATGGCTTTATCAATAAATGTCTGCAGAATGCTTTAAGAGCCTTCCTGGGAAGAGGTGCCCAATGAGCAGATGGTCACTTGAAATGCAAGAGGGGGTTTTTGTTACTGGGGCATTTCCATGATTTCAGAGTTTAAATATCAGAGTGTAAAATTGTCACCTCGTAATCTCAAGGCAGGTTGATTTCCAGTGAGTTTAGCGGCACCACTTCCTTCCCTAGAGATGCTGCCTTTTCCATCCCACCTCTTGACCTTGGCTGTGGGTTTTATTTGGTTTATTCCAGCCACAAGGACGGTGCCTGTTCATAAACACTGTCCCCATATGCTGCCAGCAAACGACAGATAAGAGTCTCTGGCAGGCACACATGTGCGCAGCAGGTGTGATGGGAACTCCTGAACTGTTTATGAGCACACAAAGCCCCACGAACAAAGAGGGCAGAAAAGAATGTTGTCGTTTTCAGGAAAAATATGTTTTAAGGCCCTGTTAAAAATAAAGTCAAAAAGGAATAGCAAATGGGCTGCAGATCATCTGTTTAATAGGGATTAGCTCTGTGCAAATCCTTCATTCTTCTGAACAGACATSTACCAGAGGTGGACCAGATGAGCCAAGATACCATCCTGGACACAGGGGATCCRCTTTTGGAGGTAGCTCACCAAGACAACAGCCCAAAATCCACCTTCAGTGGCAACAAACAGACTAAGCGGAGGGTAGCATTGTCTTGACTGACAGAAAGGCTTTAGATGAGCAGAAGTGAGTACGTACATGGTGCAAACAGGTATGTAGTGCACTGTAGCCTGGCTTGTGGTGAAAGAGTCAGGTCTGATGGGTCAAGGCTGGGGAAAATGGCAGAAGAGGCTGCGTTCTGAAATGGCTGTGATGGTATTTTCAGTTAGTCAGGAAGAGCTTTTGGGTCTACTGAGGGGAATATCCTTAAGGGTGACAATTTAGCATCTACTGAAGTGATGTAACTTGCTTCCTTCCAGCACTGTTTCCCAGCAGATGCACCAAAAAAATGTAGCCACAGACACAAGCTTTCCCAGCCTAGAGGCGCTGCACTTGACTTCCTTACTCTGCAAAAGGTAAGGATTTGTTCGTCTTACCCAAGCGGTGAAGTGGACTTCTGCCTGGAGAACTATCTCAAAGGTTGCTTGCATGGATAGGACCTAAATACTCTGGAAAATTTCATCCCTGCTCTGAGTGGTTTCGGTGAGAATGCAAGGCTCTGCGTGCCCTTGTAGACTGAGGTCGTTGCCTTTTCCAAGCAGGAGGGAATTTCAGCTAAAAGAAAATGAGCAGGCTGAGGCTCCCTTGCTCTTGTCTTTCATCACCTGTGTCAAGTGATCAGAACTGGGTCATTGGGATAATTTGTTATTATTACATGAAAACTTAAATCAGAATAATTTATGTTATCCCTCAGTAACGATTTAATGATATGAATGATCTGTAACGTATCTGTATTTATTGAACCAGGTATAGCTCATCTGGTCCTTTTGTCCYGACTTCACTGTTCATCCAGAATAACCCTTTTCTTAAAACAATGTAATTTTCTGCAGTATAAAACTGGAGGAGGATGCAGAGATGTTGCAAGCTGAGCTGTAACGTTTCTCTTTAATGAGCCTCTTCCTGACCCACCCTATGTAAAGCAGTTGACACATCATGTGTTGCGCAGCTGGGGCGGCTGCACTGGCACATGCATCTGACACATGAACGTACTGACTCCGGCCTCTTGGAAGCACTGGACCCATGCTGTTCTCCAGAGATGTGTCTAAGTCATTTCCCAGATATCATGGCTATAGCAGTGGTAGGAGCAAAAGCTGAAGTGGAATTCCTTAATTCAAATTTAGCTGATTCTGTGAAAACAGATTGTGCAACAGAGACCAACACTGGGTTTCTGGAATTGATTTCCTCTTTCCCAGTTTGACCTCCACTGCTCTTTCTGGCTGCTGGTCAGCACTCAGGCCTGCATTCGTGGCCTCCCTGTTCATTTGTCTAGCAGGACTAAGCAGGACTTCTAAGATGCAGCCACTTAAGCATGAGTTTTACCTTTCAAGCAAAGGACAGGAGGGCTGGGTGAGATGCTGGCTAGAGGGGCTGGCAAGGGCCGTGTTCAGCAGTGCTGTGACAGCGGCGGCTTGAGCAGTGTGAGCAGATGGGCTGGCCTGTGGCCCTCATCGTGCGCTGTGGCTGGAAGTCCCTGTGTGGATGTAGATGTAGGGAATGTGGATGTAGGGAAAACTTTGACCATTTGTTAGTAAAATTTCACGCTGTTCTTTCTTTTGATCCTCTCCTGTCCTAAATGACCCCATCGGCAGGAAATTGATTTAAATGGTAGCTACTAGAAGACATTTTGTGAACATTTGCTTCTTCTCAAGTTTATTTTCACAGCATGTTTCACCTGAATATTTTCCAGAACAAAAAAAAACCTCAAACATTCGGCTGTCCTGATAACATGTGCTAGGCTTGGAGTTTTCTTCTTCCTTCTCAGACTCCCTCACAAAAGTCTTCTAATATTCAGCCTTAATCCTATTTATTGAGGTAACACTAATGTGTCAAAACAGCACTTTCTTATAAGACAACCAACAGCTCAAGATCAAACAAAGTTTGCCAGCATTTTTTGCAAACTACTTGCCACTGCTCTCCACATACTCAGGTAAGTGGAGCAACAGCTCAAGTGAAAAAACTCAAGATGATTTTTCTTAAAACTTCTTAAAACTTAAAATAGAGAGATTAATGTGTCATCYAGGGGATGATACATTTCAGGTTAATAACTGGTTCAAAGGCAGGAAAATAAGCAGCAGGAATAGATAGGCAGCTTTCACAACAGAGAGAAAGGGGCACAGATGCTTGTTTGACAGATACTCTTCTGCAACCAGTGGAAAACTGCCCAGGCACTTTGGCAAGATCCACTATGGCAGCTTCCCTGTTCTTAGGTATTATATCATTAATTCATTATTTTTGTCAGTATCATAAATAACCTAAAATAGCTGGTAACGTCCTTCTGTGAAGAAAGTTAAGCCTGTGATTCCCTGTAGGGCTTCCTTTGGTCTTGCTTGTCTCAGTGCATGTATGTAATCTGTAGTCAGTCAGGTGTTTAAGTAACTTATTGGACCGGCACACTGGCTCTGAGCTGGGAGGTGTGGATTTCTCTCTCTTTCACTGAAATTAGTGAAAACCTTCATGACCCTCAGCTCGAATTTGTTATGCRGAGAGACCTCAAGACTAAACGTTGAACTATTCCAAGGAGATCAGTGCAGCACATGGAAAACCTGACTGTAGAGAAAAGGAAATGGAAAAATGAGGCAACAAACAGAGAAGCTTAGGAGAGATTTACAAAATATGTAGCATGCATAAGTGTGTGTGTGGGGGGGTGACTTTTCAAAGTCTTGGCTACCACTTAGTTGTCTAAAAGTGATACCTCAAAAAGGGTTCAGATTTTGAACTCAATCATTAGTCAGAATGAAGGGGGTGGGGTTTCGGTGCTTTTATTTATTTATTTGTTACTTCCTGAGGTTGGTTTGTTAGGTTTTTTTTTGCTCAGGGGTATACTATTCTCTCCCAAATTGGTTTTACACATAAAGCTGAATACCTTTGTACACTATTCAGATTTCATAAGTACATCCTGCAGCTTTGTTGTGAATTGACTTAAATTTGCTGTTAGATGTTTTTCCAGTTAGATGAGCAGCCTGACTTTTCCAGTTGGGCTGCCTGCACTTCCCACAGGTTGCAGCCAGGAGGTCACTTGGAAACCACCCCAGCAATCTGGCTATCTAGATGTGTCCTTAGTCTTGTTGTAGGCGCTTAGTGTTTATGTTCTGGCCACGTATCAGTGCTCTCATGAGACTTGTTGGCAACAAAACTCACTGCATTTTAGTGACATTATTGCAGCCTGAATAGCAAACACATCAAGGATATGGGAATCTAGGGTGTGAAATGCTGAGGGGAATCCCTGCCTGCCCTGCAGGAAAGCAGAGTAAAGGCAGCCGGTGCAGCTGCAGGGAATGCAGCGAGGGACCAAATGCAGGCAGCAAGGCGGGCTGGAGAGCCCAAGGCTGGTTACTCCTGATGAGTATCTAGCGGGGCAGGAAGAAATAAGGAGGACTCAGAGGCGTCAGAAGGCCCCTGGTTGTGGAGGGGGAGTGCTGAGAAAGCCTCGGCTTTTGGGTTGGAGATGCAGTCAGTTTCTACGCCACTCGTCACTTGGGTGTTTAAAAAATGATCRAAAGAGTCGCCAGGACAGTGGTGGTGTGCTTCTACAAAATGGCCTATTTAAAAGCAGAGAATTGTTGCCAAATGGATTATAAAATTAGAGCGTTTATCTCCTTGTATAGTAACAGCTTGTGCATGGGGAAGTTTGCAAGCTSTTTCTAGACTGTACACTGTCAAGCTACTGTAAAGCCGTAGACATGTGTGATATAGTTATAAAAACATAGTTTTGTTCTTTGCATCCTGTCATTACAGTATTGCTATTATTGACAGAAATGAGATCTGTGTAGACTTCCATTTTTGGAGAATTTTGTGTGTGTGTTTGTGCAATAACATTTCTTAGCTTAGATATGGTACAAGGGAYTTAACAGACTTTTTTTAAAAAGACAGGATATTCAAGCAGTGCTGACTGAAGTGCCCAAGCAAAGTAGAGGAGAAAGAGAGGAGAATATCTTCCTGCAAAGATCCATGGATTTGAGCATGGAAATGCTTTTCTCCTGGGACAAACGCTTTTAGGAGCTCAAATATTTGAAGAATGTTAACACAGATGACCAACTATAGGAAACAGTATTTTTAGAGAAGGTACAGATGAAGTTAATACAGAATGGTGTTAAAGGTCATAAAGTTTAACAGAAAGTACTCTAGTTGAAAACGGTAYTTTTTGAATAAATATTCCTCTAAACTATTTTTTCTAACTTGCCTTGGAGATGCTTGGTTTTAAAAGATTCAAACCTAACATTTTCTACTTTTTGATCWCTTTTTTTGACAGAATATTATGGTTCCAGTATTCCTGGAAAAATTAGAACTTAATGCATTAGAATTCCTAAGAAACAGGAAAGATTTTTTTTAAAAAAAAAAGGAAATTGCAGAATTTAACTGGATCTAGTTCTATTTTTTTCTTGTTAATCAAAGAAAAAAATGTGTGATATTCAGTATTAGTGATTCTAAGCAGCAGCTTTTGTAATTTACTGCAGTTATGAAGGGTATTTGCTTTGTGGACCTGCATTTGCTCCTCTTGTATTCATTTTCTGCCCTTTTTGCATACCTCTCAGCTGAGAAGCAACCTTGGCATGGCTGGTTCTAGCTCCTCTGTCTCTCTGTGGTCCTATGTTGTTCACTTCAGGCGATCCTAAATGTGGAGAAGTCTAAGCTTGCAATTAGACTTCAGCTCAGCCCATCTGAGACCTTTGGAAGTGGGGCAGCAATTCCCAGTTGGCTGAGATGCTGAAGCTCARCTGAGCTGGCCTTGTGCTTGCTAGACCGCTGCACTTGCTGACCGGGTGCTTTTCGGCAGTAGGAATTGGGGAGTTCAGCAGTGTGTGGTGCCCCCCTACCAGAGATAAGCACTTTCCATCAACATTTTGAAGTGAGTAGAAATACAAATAAATAACCTAAGACTGAAAAGAGCCTATTTATCAAACATTGGTAAAGCAGCTCTCCAGTAAAAGCAAATGTTCGGCAAATGGTCTTTCATTTGAAAAATTGGTTCCAGATTTTTACAGGGAAGGGTGGAAGACCTATGTCAGATGTAGAACAGTGCAATTTGTTTACAAACTGTGTTGCTGCAAGGTGATATACAATGTTCTGCACACGGAAAAATGCAATCCATTCAAAAAGTAAACTGTTTCTTTGTCAGAGGATTGTTCAAATCGGGGCACCGTCAACTCTTTCCTTCATACATACTTGTATGTGTATATACAAGGTAGTGTCCCCAGGCTAGTTCAGGCCTGTGCAAGTCAGGACAGAGCCACTTGGCAACATATGGTTTTGAAATTGAAGCTTTCTTTGAAGGAAGATGGAGAAGCCATTACRTACTGACTGCTACAAAAATATCAAGCACAAAAGGAGAATTTCACAAAAGTCAGGTATTCCATTCCCTGCTTGTCTTTTGTCCTAATGTAACTGTTAGTGTAAGTGCACTGCTGTTGCCTGTACAGTCTCCTTCCGTGAGTCTCCTTCCATTTGCATCAGCCGTGGACTTGAACTCATTATTGTAAAGCCTGGTATTTTATTCCAGCACAAAGGAAAAGGATGCATACACAGCATTCCTTTCCATTTGTTAAAACAAGCCTAAAGGACAACRATCCCGTTAAAAAGCAGTGGTCTCTCTGCCATCTCTCCAAGCCGCTCTGTATATTTGAAAGCTAAGTATCTTAAGTATTTTTTTTAACTAAAAATAAAAATCAGTGTAAACCATATTGCCTTTGAAAGCCTAACTGTCCCTGAAAGGTACTGATTTTGTACCCCTGTGTAAGTTCTCTGAATTTAAAGGAATAGCTGATTAATAACACATATACTAAAACACTCTTAAACTGCAGCAAGACAATATTTGTAAGTCTATAGAATTTATTAAGAGCTAGATCTGTTATCTTTGTGCTCTGGTCTAAGTTGAATTTATGTTGTAATCGACTATGTTGCTCATAGACTTAGCAAATGATCAGTCAGACTGTGAAAAATGATTTACAAAACATGATGAAAGCATTTCTAGCTGTAAAAATAATTTAAGTATTATAGATAGAGAACAAATAATTCTGGTGATGGCACAATAAGGAGTGTATATATGATTTTTTTTTTACTGCAGTAACTTGCCTTATTTTGCAACCGCATTTTATTTATTTATTTTAATTTACCTTAGAACTACAGTTATACATATGTGCACACGTACCTTCACTAATGTAATTGTGGTAGGTGGATTAAATAAGGATAGTTATAATTTAGTTTCTGTTTTCTTGCCCCTAGTCTTTGAATTTCTTTGCTTTTGCAATTTCAAGCACCAGGAAAAAGGAAAAATTTCATAAAAGAGCACATTCTTAAGAAGTTTGATAAATGCACTAAATACTCAATTCCTGGTGGGAGGCGGGGGGAGTGAACACAAGGACACCAAACAAGTCTCCCTCACCTGCCTGTAAGTATTTATCATGGCACATGTGATGCAGCCTAGGGATCGAGGATCCCAGCCAGATCTCAACAACCATTTTTGTCAAGCTGCCCAGTCAGTGTGTGTTGTCCTTGCTGTATCCCTCAGCTTTGGGGCCACATTGTTTACTATGATGGCTGTAATGCTGGCTTGCTTTGCCCACAGCTGCCTAGCTGGGGCTTGCACATAGAATACGAGACCACGCTGGACCGTGGAATTGGTGCTTACGCAGAATTTGTTCCAATCATCTTCCTGCTTGGTAAGGTTAAGGATGGGATTGATAAAACACAGAAATGTCCAGTTAATCGTGCAGTGTTGTGCCCTACAGAGTGAATCTATTTGTGCAGTGTGACATAAGGTATTTTAAAATTAAACCAAGGAAATAGTAATCTATGTAATTGTTTTTGTGGTACTGAGAAAAGTATAAATCAGTTTAAATGATTTATTTATTTATTTTAAATATTGTTCTAGGAGAATCTAAATCATGTATTTTATTCACAGCAACGTGAATGTGACAGCCTTCAATACTAAGCAAGAGAGGTTTATCGTGCATATGGTACCTATTTGAATTTTTTAAATGTCTAATTTCTGCTGTGGAARTGGAGGCCAGCTTGAGTTATTTATTGTGGAATGCAGGAGGAAATCACGACCCTTTACAGGGACACTTCAGAATCCCTGCACCATTCAGCCAGTTTTCTCCTGTCACACCTACTTAAATTTTCAAAAAGAAACTTTAATGTATTGAGTGTGCTCTGGATCATACTCGTTCCTCAGCGCTTATGACAGCTTTCAGAGATTGCTGGTGGCTCCCAGTAGATTGTAATTCTAGAAACAGGAGCCTGATGCTAAGCATCACCACCTGTTCTCCATTATTTTCCTTCAGAAGAAAACAATGCAGGGATAAGATTACATACTAATGGAACYCATTTTTACTAAATAGGTACATTTGGTCATATGTAATTTGGTGCACCATAAAAGGGGAGGGGGAAAAAAAAAAAAGAAATAAAAAGAAAATAGTAAGCTGTTTTCAAAAGCAAATAAAATTTAAATGAAGAGTTTCCTAACTATGTTAACTAAACCCAATTCTTCCATGGCAGGTATACCAATATGCAGCATGTAAGTAAATGCAGATCCCTTGTTGGAATAACAGTGTTCTAAATTTGATTTGTTGACATATCCTAAAAGACTCTGGACCTCATTCAGGTCTTTGTAAATCCACTGCAGGGCTAGATTTGAACCTCTGTGGTGTTTTTGCGGGAAGTGCTATTGTTTGCTTTGCTTAGAAAAATGCAGGTCTTGTCTGCAGCAGGTTTTGCTGCTGCTTCTCAATAGAACTTGTAAGTATAATTATATTTGTAAATCATATATTTATGTTATATTTTGTTATTATTTTTCACACACCAGTACTATCCCATTATATCCTTGCTCTTGCGTGCATATATCTAAATAARCAAAGGAATTTGAAAAAATGTTATCATTGGTAGATATGTGCATAGGTTTCAAGGCRTGTGTGCAGAGGTTATGCTTTTCAAGCACGAGAGCACGCATGTCATCTTCTCTTGAAATACCAGGCATGGTAACGTCCATACAGCATCTGTGCAAGGTAGCTCGACTCATGCTGAGAAAGTGTCCCTGGAGGCTGGCAGTCCTGTGTATGGATACAGACCAGTCACCAGTGAGGGACCAGAAGCTGAGCTGGTCCTCACCTTTTCTTCTTGTTGTCATCGTTGTTGCTGTTCCTTTTGCTGATATTTCCAGAGCTGTTTGGGGGGGAGGGGGGAGCATTACAGCATTATTATTATTCCTGCTTGTGCTGCTTGTTTCCTCTGCATTGAAAGTCCTTCTCAACTACTTTCTATAGTAGAGTTTCTCACAAACTCTTAGGTTAGGGTTTAACCTCCTTAACAAAGTTTTTGGTGTGTTTACTTTTGTTTTGAAACAACACAAATATGAATTCCCTGAACCTTGAAAACAAGACTTCTCATAAGAGTTGGATCACTGCCTTTCTTGCATGCAGTAATGGTTTTTAGTTTCTTTTTATGGTCACGAGTATGTCTAATGACTTAAATTTGTATAAATTTAGTTAAACTACAGAAGCAGATTGTTTAAGCTTTGGAAGGGCTTCATTTTGGATGTGTAAGGTGGGCTGTTTCACRCTATGACTTGCGTCTGTGAGAATGAATGGATGTGGTGTCTCAAAATGACTGATGAATGCTTGAGATTGTCCCCTGCACCAAACAGTTTCTATCATTTTTTCAACAATTTCTGAGAGTAGCCGTGAAATAACTTGAAATGAATGTTTCCAACTAATTTGGAAGTTAACATTTCATAATATTTTTATGCTGTGATATATTCATGATCTGCTCTGTGTATTTTTACTTACATGATAAATCTCTGATGGGTAAATCCATTACAAATCTGGTGAAGTCACAGGTTTATGTGTCACTATAAGGCTTGCTCACACTAGGGAGAGATGGAAAGATCCTGTCTTGTAGCCTTTTGATTTCCTAAATAAACTAAATCTTTTGTTCCAGTTTCGGCCAGGAAAGCCCATTTGGTGGCCAGCCACAAAATCTCCGTTAATTTGCATCGTTTTTTCACCCTTGCAGAGCAGGTAAGAGCAGCACTGGCCAGAACATGTAGTGTGAGCTTTCTTGCAGAGTGGGGTGATGGTTTTGAAGAGGGAAAGAATGGTGCAGCTCACTGGGCAGGGGCTGGGAAAAATTGCTTCTACCGTGAAAGTTTTAGATGGCTTTAGCATAGCCAAGCTGTTTAATCTCTTCTACCTTGGGGCTTTCATGGTTTGTTTTAATTTTTTCTTTTGTTTAAAAACTCCCCTAAAACCACACACAATCTTTTCTGCCCTTGTTTGGTCTTGCTTACGTAGACTCTACAACAGAAGTAGTGCTTGTGCAGTGTTACAGGCAGACACAACACCTGGGCACTGCCTCAGCGCATGGCAATAGTGCCAGCAGCAGCCATTCAGGGAGGGCTGGACTGTTGTGCTTGTCGTCCTCTGAGGCACCTAAATGTGAACAGTTCTTGCTGAGTCCCCTGCAGTCCCCTGGAGAATCTAAGAGACACAGATTGTCAGTTGTCAGAAGGTAGGGCCCCGTTAYTGCCATTCCTGTTTGTTTGGCTTTCGTAATGAGCGTCAGGTGTACGTGGCAGTTCCCTTTGCGATACGGCTGTGTGAAGTGAGAACTGCAATTGGATTGCTGCGTCTGGCTTAGTTTCAGAAGGGCAAATACAGTAAYGGGGTAGATGAATGAGCCACCCACTGTAAAACGTGGGTGACCGGTATAAGGAGAAAACAAATCCTTAATGGATATTTATTCCAAAGGCTGTTACAAAGAAATGGCTCTAAGACTGATGTTCTGCCAAGCACAGAGGATTAAACTCTTTAATGACTTACATTGATTAATGTCCAAGACATCCAGGAATGAGGAATATATTCTGTTAATCCACATAAAGAATATTATTTTTCAAGCAAGGACAGAGTGCTTGTAAGCACAGGGCCAGAGTATATCTTGAAATGTAGCAGGAAAGAGGATAATACAAGTCTCAGCTGCAGAATCAGCTTATTGTAGGGATGGGGAACAGAGTTGCAGCTTGCAGCTAATTCTGCGTTAACTGCCAGAATCCTAGGTAATTGTATGCTGACAGCTACTCGGATGGGATAATGTTCTTTTTGGCTTCGTCTAGAAACCGCATAGGGTTAGTTCTGTCTCTCTGGACATTTTTCTATTTTTGTACTTTACATATCAAGAGATGACGGTCACATTTTTTCTCTAGGTGGAGGACCTGGCTCTGGCTTAGGGTGTGGGTGGTTTTTTTTTTTTTTTTTTTTTTTTTTTAATTTTTTTTCCCCTCCTTCTTTCTCTTATTTCTATTAGAAATAAGCAGTTTGGGGGAAACTTGTCCCGTCCCCACGGACCCCGTTGGTCTCTCCTGAGCAGCGCGGAAAGGGGCCCGCGAGGTGAGAGGAGGGTGCAGCTGGAGTGCGAGCTCTGCTCTGGGGAGAGACGGTCCCTTGTGGCCCTTGCAGACTGGAGCAGGCCGAAACATCAGCCTGACGCCACCCTCTCCTCTCCTCGCCTCCTGGACCGCATGTGCTCCGCGCGCTGAGAATTGGGGTCTGGGTTTGTTTGAATTAATAGAGAAGTCATTATGCTATGTAAATATGTGAGTGTTCATCTGGTTTTACTCACAAGTTATTCTTGCGTCGCTGTGTTGTTCATGTTTTCTTGTTTGTGCAAAATTAGCTAGGAACGTTTTAAAAGGAAAACGGGTAAGCAGTGTTGAAACCTTGATTGCTGGGCTGTTTACCACAGGGCCAAGCTGGGTAGGCAGCTCCACTTGGTCATATAATAAGGGCATGCTGATTTCTTAATGGCACAGTTAGGGTCCCTTCCCTTTCTGTCATCTTCAGCCTCCTTCAAGAAAAGCGTGATAATTTTTCATAATAGCCTTGTGTTTAAAATGTTGCTTTTACTGTCACTGAGGGATGAGCTGAGCAGAGAGCAGTGACTTGCCCTCTGCAGAGGCTGCTTGTGCCCTCCTGGGGCTGCCAAGCCATTGCCCTGGGACAGTTGCTTTCACAGGTGGCCCTGCGAGGTGTGAGTACTGTGTGCTTCYCATGCTAGCAGATCTCCTTTCTTTCTTAATATTTTTATTTTGGCACCCAGGAGCATCCTTGCCCGGGGCTCTGAATTCTGTGGTTCACACAAGCGGGTGCCAGGGCTGCTCGCACGTTCAGATAGCGGAGCCACACGGACCCATCGCTGCTGTGCGACTGCAGCTCTCCACAGGTGCTCCAGAGCTCGAGACTGGGGTCTTGGCCCTTGTGCTTTGCCAGCCACGTGGCGTTTGCACCCGTTGGGTTGTGGAGACCACCGCGTAAGCAAGGAGGAGAGGAGGGTGGGCATTTTGAATCGGGAGTGACAGTGGTGGTTTCTGATGTGTGGAAGAGAGCTGGGGATTGAAGGTGGCCTCTACCCAGGTGCTCCTGCAGAAAGGGCCCCCAGGGAGCTCCGCGGCAGGGCTGACACTGGGTGACAAGGTGAGATGGCAGCCSGCCGGCTGCTGAGGTGGAGTGCGGGTCATGCTGCTCACACGCTGCATCTGGCTGTCTCCAGCTGACATTAATTCCAATTTTCAGGGCTATCCTTCAGAAGATGAGTGCCAGGGCGTCATTTGAAATGCTGTGCCATTTCAAACTGCATTTTGAAAAAAGATGCCTTGTAGGCTTCAAGGCAAAGTGTATTCTGTGAGGAATAGCAGGGAGTCCTTTCCAGAGYGAGGACTGCAAGCGCTGCACAAATTTTTATAACTTGGAAGTGATCTCCATGTGTGAAATCCAGGCGCTGTTGCAGGGAGCTAAGGGAGCTTTTTGCAGAGCCTTCAGCAGGTTGGAATTTCACCCAGCTGCTTTGCTTTCTCTGGATTTTATGAATGCTCAAAAGCAAAGGAGAATCACGACGTTGGTAGCCATGTTACAGAAGGTAAAGCAGTCATCTGTCTTGCTGAAGGCACCCTTGCAGGCAGTGCTCCCAATAAAAGCTCCATACTGGAAATGCATCATGATTTGGGGATGTTTGCACCCAGGTGTTAGCTCAGTGACTTATTGCCAGTTCCCAGGAATGTTATTAAACTCCCAGCCACAATGTGTGAGAATCTACCTGTGTTTTCGTGCTTGGGGCTTTGTGTACCATAGGATCTGCCAGTTGTTTCCATCTGATAATATCTTAGATGAATAAAAAAGACATACTTCTAGAGTTAATACATCCAGAGGGAAAACTGTTTTTGGCAACCCACTGTTCAGCTATAGCAGTAAACATGCTGATCAAAAAGCCAGAAGGATCTTACTCTGGAGCACATGATAAATAGCCAATTAGAGGCAAAACTGAAAAGCCAAACCATCAGAAAAGGGGTGGGGAAAAGGCACACATAAAAGCACAAAAGCAGCCTGCTGAAAAGGCTGGACATGGAACAAAGTACGTGTTAACAAACCTTTATTCTTTGAGCAGTCTTTGGTGACGCATTCAAAAATGACATAAAATTGAGACCTAGAGGCTTCCTGTCATATTGATTTAGTGCTACATTGTTGGCTTCTGAGATTACCTAACGCCATTTCGATGCTCTCTGTTGTAATGCTGCTGCTGATAGATCACCAGGCAACAGGAGTCACATGTGGTGAGGTCTATAAAATYGGGGGTAAAAATGACTGTTCCCCAAACTTCTGAACTTTCTTTGATAATGTCTTTTTTCAAGTATAGGTTTTGGCGGGGGGGAGGGGTTTATGGGGGGAGTTTAGGAGGAGGAAGCCTACTTGAAAATCAAGGTTGGTGTTTGGAGCGCGAGAGGCTCCCGCTCTCTGCAAGCATTGGAAAGGAAACCCTGCCAGGTAATGTCATGGCTGTGACGTAAAGAAGGGGCCCCTGTGTAAGCTGAATGTTTCCAGCGCAGGAAATGCTGTGTTTCSTTTGGAATAGCGGGATTCATCACGGCGGTGCCAGCATGAATCTAAGGTGGAGAACTTGCCATATAGGTGTGATGTAAAATAAAGACCTATAGTGGTGCTGCCTG
Source organism: Nothoprocta perdicaria (assembly GCF_003342845.1). Lineage (NCBI taxonomy): Eukaryota > Metazoa > Chordata > Aves > Tinamiformes > Tinamidae > Nothoprocta > Nothoprocta perdicaria. The sequence continues at coordinate 1,781,643 of NW_020455988.1, forward strand.
GGAACCTTTTGTTGTATGTGCTGTGTCCTGGGCATGGTCTTGTGCCTGTCTGTGGTACAGGCAATACACAACTGCCTGTCCTTGGGGTACAGTGTGCTGGCCTTCCAGTCGTTTGGAAAAAATAGCTAATTCTGGGTTTTGTCTGGGTGGGGATTGTAGAGAGAACCTGAATTATCTTGTGAAGTGCATTAAGTGCCTTATTCCTGTGAGTGAACACTTCATAGCTGTTATAAAATACCCTGAACTAAGACTCATTTAATTCAAATGTAACCAAATGTAATTGATCCACTTTAAATTTGCATTTCTGTGAATCTAGAGTAATTTGAGTTTGGGTTGCGGTCTTTCAGGTGGGCTTTTTCCAAGCGTGCTCCAGAAACCAAGCTGCGCTCAAATGAGCACCCTTTACCGCCTCCCAACAGGACRTAAAGCAGAGGTAACTCGGCAAGAAAAGGGCATGAATTATAAGCTACTGAATAAGAGGAGATACAGTTGTACTGGAAACCTGAAATGCTGGTCAAAAATGTCCAGTGTGAGCAGATGATCGAGCAGGGTAGCCAGCTCTGTGCATAGTCACCACTGCTCTCGTGTTTGTATGTATGTATGTACGTCATTTGATTCTCTCTCCTGTCCCAGACTCTGACGCAGGTGCCCGGAGCAGGGCTGTGTCATTTGGAGGACAGAGAGAGTTGTTTTTCACACCGTTTTTGTTAGGATGGGGAAAGCCTCAGTCGGCACCCACACGCTTCCTGCAGGCTGCCACTTCAGAGGGACCCTCAGCGAGATTTGTTTTCTTGGGTGTTACGATCTGAGTTTTCTTTGGCTCTAGCAACCGTGAGAGCTGGACTACTGCATGCTTTAAAAACGTCCTTCCCCTGGTGGTCTTGCAGTGGATCGAGTATTTATTGTCTTAATAATGCGGGCTTCTGGGGCCGTTAGCTGTGCAGTTCGGGGGAAGGTTCTTGGGAGGTTACGGTATCTGTATCCACAATGTAGCGCTGTGCGAGTCTGACCTCGTGAACAGCAGTGCTGGTTCAAAGTCAAAGAGCTAAAAATAAGTCATTGCTAGAAGAAAGTGCCTGTGCGTAGATTAGYGGCAGAAAATGATGCTTTCTGCACCGAATCTGGCATGAAGTGGGCTCAGAGATGCTGTATTATTTTAATGAAGTGGAGGCTCAGTAAGAAAAATCAAATTAAGTTGAATGCAGCGACTGAACGGAGTCAGTCTGCTCGGCTGCGAGCGAGCCCGGTGTGGTCTGTGCTGCAGCAGTCGCCGGGAGCCGAGGCTCCCTGGCGAGAAGAGGCTGAGACAGAGGCTGCGTCTGGAGCTGTCTGGGAGCGCAGCGGGGGCTCCTCCGTGGGATAAAGGAGCTGGGGCTCCTTTCTGCGTGCGCAGCGAGAGCACTCGCTATCATCCAGGCATGTGCGGAGCTAAGAATAGAATAAAGCAACGTCAGCAAAGTGCTGTGGGAAAACTGCACTGCTCCAGATGGCTCCTGATAAGCTCTCTTCTCATTTGGGATTAAAACCAAAATAGTAGTAAGTGATGGTCATTTCCCATTCGGATCTTATTTTACAGGTTTATTTAGTAGCTAAAATAAAGCTAAGCGAAGTGTGCTAGTCAGGCATGGATTTGTCTGAAACATTTGGGAAAATAAGGATTGGTCTAAGCTTTAATTACTTGCAGAAAAAAATAGTATCAGTAAGAGTTTAAACAATTTTGTGTTTTTTCATTTTTGTTTGCTTTGTCTAATTCATGTGGTACTGAATGAAAGGCAGCAGTCTGTGTCCTGCAGGGTTGCATTAGGGCTTCTCATTGAGCTTCCAAGAGAGGCTCTTCGTTCTGTCTCCAAAAGCCGCCTGGGGGATAAACCCCAGGTGTGATCTAGCTCTGCCTGCTGCACATCGCATGCAGCCGCCGCGGCTCTGCTAAAGACCAAAGCAATTCTGAGGTCCCCGCTCGGAATCCCTCCCAATGGAGGAGTCAGAAAATGACTTGCGTTCTTGGTAATTATTCTTGACATGGGGCTGTTTGGGTAAAGCACATGTTTGCATTTCCTAATTCGCTGGCTTGCTTTTACTTGGGATTAACTAATTCTAGAGAGACAGAAAAGCAAGAACAGACCTGGCACCCATGTGGCTATTTCTTATGTTTGCTTTTGGGAACCAAGTCCTTGGTCAGGAAGATAGATTGGTTCCTTTGATTGACACCACTAGGTGTTGAGAGGATGTCSCCCTAGCGTAAGTACTCGGTGTAAACCAGCTCTGAGCAGGAGAGCCACACGACACAGCCTACAGTGCTGCAGYTTCAGCTTTGCAGTATGAAATATGCTTGTAAGCTACAGAAGGCAGCAATAAGCGCAGACCTGTTAATCCTCTTTTGCATGAAGTATCACTTCTAGGTAGTCCCTTCTGGTGTTTACACAAATTACTGCTGGAGCTGCTGGCTCTCTATGCAGTCATCTGGATGCTGTGTTGTTAATGCTTTCTTTTTTGGGTGCAGGGACCTTGGGTGAAGCCAATCAAATAGGGTTTGATGTCCAGTTTCTCTCACAGGTAGGAGTTGTAACCTTTTATCAAAATCAAATTTTCTATTGCTAAGAGATTGGTAGTAAAGTCTGGAGTCATCGGAGCAAYTGAGCTAGTGGCTGAGACCGCCTGTGCTGGATGAGGGCTGACACAGTTCAGGTAAAAATGCCCGTTTCTGCTGTTGATGCTTTTCTCTGGCACAGCTAGTACAGCGTGGAGCTGCTTCCATGTACAATCAAACGAGACCTCATCCCATCTGCAAATGAAAGCTGGGTGAGAGAGACACTGTCTGAGGGTGTCTACTTCCTCCTTACTGTCTGCATCATTTTTCTTGAGTATTTTAGATAAACACTCTTGGTGTTTAGAGTATAAATTCAGGAAAAGCAGGAATGTGGATTCCTATTCTGTTTCTATCTCACTCTCCAAAGAAGTTAATGTTTACGGGCTTTGTGACTTGTCTAGTAAAAGTTATCCTTGATGGACTGGKCCTGGGAACGCCATGGCATCAAATGTTCAATGCTTGCTTAAATGTTTAGTTTAAATCTTCCAATGTTGCATAAAATCAAATACATTTTTGTTGTGCGTTTTTGGGCCCTCACTTTTCACAGTTTGGAACGACTGGAGAGAAAAGTGCTCAGCAAATACAGGAATTGGGAATCCAATCTGAAAACGCAGCTCTCTGCCACAGGTAAATCTGTTTTTGTCCGTGCTACTACTGACCTGACAGCCTGGTGAAGGGGTGAAAAAAAATTAAATAAGATTGCAGCTTYGGGGTGTGCTACATATTCTATCTCCATTTCATCTGGTTTCCCATAATATCAAAGCTGTGTTTAGTGGATAGAGATTTATGACCAGACAAAGATACATAGAGACGAAGAATGTGAGAGGGTGATTTGCCTTGTAGAGCTGGTTATGGTTGCTGGGGAAGCAGAGGCTGGTTTACAGCTTGCTTTTTCCCTCTCCATCTGGGACTGATTTGTATCTCTCTGATGCATGTAGGAAATGTTCCCAGCCTTTCTCTGAACGTGAAGATGGTGTTTGAGGCACTCGGGCAGGAGGTTCTGAGCACCTTGAGTGGGGCACAGCCAATGGCTGCAAAATGCAGCCGAGTCCCGCCTACTCTGTGGATATTGTGCCTTTTTATATGCCTGTCTGTTCTCCTGTAATTTAAAATAGGCATATGTAGATGAGCCCAGCTACTGCCTATGTCAGGATATTGTGTACTCATTTTTTCCTTCTGTTAGCTGAAGCTATATACAGACTAACCTTTTATTTTTATATATTATTATTTATATATGTTTATTTTCCTTCTGCTTTATTACTGAATACTCTGCAGAGATAAATTTACTTTGCTGGAGGTGGAAGTTAGCCCACTAAATATCTTGTGGCTCAGAGACAGATATATATGTATATGTATATATTACACACCTACATTTTTGCTTCAAGCTGTGTTTGATAACTAAGTTATTGGCTATTTGCAAGAGGCGTTTCATGTAGCTGTGATCTTTTGGCTTTTCACGTGGATTCCCCACGGGACAAACTGATCAGTGGATGTGCTGCAGTCATTTGTACCTAAATATTTTTGGCTTCTTTTTGTACTTCAAAAGGTATCATCTTGATTTGGGATGGGGGCTCTAGAGCAGGACTAGAGSCTGAGTTATGTTCCTTCCCTTGCTGATGTTTAACTCAAAAAGTCTTTTGCCAGATTTACCATTTTTAAAGATGGAGGTGAGAGAGTTGGTGATTATGTGAATGCCTTAAGGATCTTCAGAATATTGCTCAACCTAAAAAGACAGAAGTAAAATGTGCCTTATGTATGGTATGAGAGCATTCATTGCCGCCATTCAGCATTGAAGACCTCTCTCCTTTTATAGCTATTTGTGGGTCTGCATGAAAACTGCAAGTAGGCTTCTTGCTGCTGTTGCAGGTGTATGTCACATGCCCATCTCGGGGCGGGGGAGGGCGGAAAGATATGGTTGTGAGGGGCTTGATGACAGACAAGGTCTAACGGACCTTCCACTCCAGGTTCAGTTAGTTCATCTGTTCTTTATTTGTATTTCCCCTTCCTAGCAGCATTAGAATTTTCCAAATTCGCTGTAACTTGGAATGCCTCTATAAAAACTACATAAAATCCTTTGCTGTAAGGTACCTAGTTGAGTGAGGTCCCACTTAACTCTAGGAAAACTTATGCAGCCAGCACCTTGGTAATTTTAAAATAACTTCTGACAAAGAAAACTGCTTATAAAATCACCTGGAAAATGCCATGGGCCCCCCAACTAAAGGTRCTAGAGAAACTTGGTGCTTTTTGTATCAGGTCTCTTGTCTGTTCTGCCAGGCTCAACATAATGGCACAAAAGCAGAAAAAAGTTCTTCATCTAGAATGATTATTTTTCACAGAAATTCTCAACTCTAAATATTTTGTTTCTGAGAACAATACACTCAAGGCTTGATTTTAGGATATTACAGAAGTAATCATTCTAAATTGAAAATCAGTCAGTTGAGCTTTTGTTTKTGTTAGGCAAATGATTATAAGAGTCATTTTGAACACAGTGAATGCAATGCTTTGATTCATTAAAATTGCTGGATAAAATTAGTTGAGAAAGTGTAAACATCATTTTCCAGAAAGCATTCCAGATTTATTTTCATCTTTTTATCTAAACAAATTCTCCAAATACAATTTGGAGGAATGGAAAAAATCTATAATGATTTTAATAGGCTCTAAAATTAGATGCAGACAGGAAAAATAGTTGTAATTGTGTGGGAATCGGCAAAAGGGTGTGGCAGTGTCACGATGCTGCTTCAAACCACGGTGTCGTTCTGTCTGCAGTGAMCTTCTCTGACACGCTCCATAAGGAAGGCTGTATAGGGTGTTTGCACTCAGTGCCTACTTTTTTTTTTTTTTAATAGTTGTTTTCCTGTAGGATAATACTGGTTTTGATTAGTAGAGGAGAACTGTACATGTGTCTCTGCTTGTGGGGAGCTAAATATGCAAGAGAGTTTGTGCTGTCCAACGCACTCCGTGCTACGTGTCATGGGAATGTTGTTTAGCAGGTAGCAATTGATGCTAAGGGCAGAAGTGAAGAAAATGGTATTCGTGTGCACGCTGAKGAGGGAGGATTGTTTGCGTTCAAAGAGCCCAGCTGGTGTGGGACAGGAGGGGGTGCCACTAGGGTACAGATGTTCACTCTGCGAAACCAATGAGTTTGACAGCGCTCAAGGAAAAATGCCTGCTCCCTGTTTGAACCCACAGTTAAGTACTAGCTAATGCAGACTGTATTTGGGACTTGTATGGACTGAGAGAAGTTTTCTGCCTCCACTTGTTCTTCGTTCATTCTTTTAAGCTCTTGTCTATGAACCAGAGGTCTGCATATCTTGGAGCCCACAAAAATACAAGGACTCTTGGGCCAAAATACACCTGAGACAAGGAAAGAGAAAACCGTTGAGCTCTGGSTGTCTTCATCTCCCTGATTCTTGAGGCTGATACAGCTTTGACAGCAACTTACAGAGCCCAAGGGCGCCTCTATGGCATCAAATGAGGCATCCCCACCCGTGTCTCCCAGTCCCAGTGAATGGTATCGCGCCCGTTGTGCGGTGCGCAAGGGACTGCCTCACTGCAAACGGCTCCTTTCACCCACCAGGTCTATCCTTGTACTAACGACAAAGAATGTGAAGTTGGGCGATACTGTCACAGTCCGCACCAAGCACCGTCTGTGTGCATGCTGTGCAGGAGGAGGAAGAAGCGTTGCCACAGAGATGGCATGTGCTGCCCTGGGAATCGCTGCAACAACGGTATGTCTGCCCTTTCTCATCTTTCTCTCCCTACAYTGAGCATTTCAGTAATCACTATTGAAAATACACCTATTTCTCTGCATATTTTAGGCAAAAGTATTTATATTTGTGTGACTGTACTTCCTCTTCTAAACAATTAAAAACGTTCAAATATGGAATACAGTATTAGCTATGTGTGCTACCTGTCCTGACTTTTTTTTTCTCTTTGAAAACATCCTGGATGATCTTAATATTATTACTGTACTCCTGGATTAAGCCCATCTTTCAAAATGGCCTAGGAAACCAGTCTAATCTATGACTCTGTGAGCCTAACACTTAATGAATCCTTGAACTACTGAAACCACTCCTTGGTGGYGTAACCTTATGTCTGTGTTCCCATGCTGTGTAAAGATGCCTCATGCAGAGACAGGTGTGAGCCCTCTCAGAGTGKTCTCCAGCTGCTTAGATCCAAGGAGAAGCAGTTAAGGTGAAATTGGATGCGGGGGAGCAGTTAGAAAGGAGAGGTCCCCACAGTCTCAGGGTCCCCATCCTCATCCAAGCACCTTTCAGTTGCTTTTCCTCTTGTTCTTCTAAGCTATGCCTGACTGACTTTSCTTGCAGGTATCTGTATACCAGTGACTGAAAGCATCCTTACACCTCACATCCCTGCTCTGGAAGGGCCACGCAACAAGAAGAAGGGTCACTACGCTAGTAAGGATTTGGGATGGCAAAAATTAGGAAGACCGCAGTCCAAGCTGTCGCACATAAAAGGTAGGATGTCTGTTGTAGATTGTTGTGTTGTTCCTTCAAGAACAAGACAAGACAAGAAGTGAAATTGACGAGAAGTGAAATTGACGAGAAGTGAAATTGAC